>NC_058085.1:298097362-298424082 GCF_014858855.1 Bufo gargarizans | reverse complement strand
CGGAAGGGACCAACAAAGCGAGGCGCCAGCTTGGGAGTGGGCACTCGAAGATTGAGGTTGCGGGTGGACAACCATACGCGGTCTCCGACCTGGTAGGAAGGAGCGGGCGCTCGTCTGCGATCAGCCTGGAGTCTCTGGCGCTGTGCAGAGACCTCAAGGGACCTCTGGATCTGTACCCAAGAAGCACGTAGGACGGAAAGGTGATCCTCCACAGCCGGAATATCCTGGGGAGAGAATACCTCGGTAACACGGCAGGTTGGAACCCATAATTGGCCATGAAGGGAGACGTCCCAGAGGAAGAGTTCACCGCCGTGTTCCTGGCAAACTCAGCCCAAGGCAGGAGGTCAACCCAATTGTCTTGGTGGTCGGAGACATAGCAACGAAGGAATGCTCAAGGCCTGATTGGATCGTTCTGCGGCCCCATTGGACTGAGGGTGGTAGGCCGAGGAGAAAGAGAGATGAATCCCCAACTGGGAGCAAAAGGAGCGCCAGAACCTGGACACAAACTGACTCCCCCGATCCGACACAATCTCCTTGGGCAAACCGTGCAACCGGAAGACCTCCCTGGCAAAAATCGTGGCCAACTCTTGTGCAGAGGGTAACTTCTTGAGAGGAACACAGTGGCACATTTTGGAAAACCGATCCACAATCATGAGAATGACCGTATGGCCTCGGGATGCAGGGAGGTCCACAATGAAATCCATCCCCAGGTGTGACCATGGACGCTCCCCGGTGGCTATGGGTTGCAAAAGGTCCAACGGACGGTGCCGAGGGGATTTACTCTGGGCACAAACGGAGCATGCCGCTACATATGCGGCGATGTCGGAACGTAGAGAAGGCCACCAGAACAGACGTGAAACAGCCCAGGACAGCTGATTCTTTCCAGGATGCCCCGCGGCCTTGGAGTTATGGTAGGTTCGCAACAACCGAGTGCGCAACTCCTCAGGCACAAAACATCTGCCGTTGGGTCTCCCAGAGGGAGCACCAGATTGAGCCGCCAAAATCTGCTCACCCAGGGGAGAGGTCAGGCTGGTGCGAATGGCGGCCAGGATCTGATTCGGAGGTATGACCGAAGTCGGAATCGACTCCTCCCCGGACAGCTCGGAGTACTGCCGTGATAAGGCATCCGCTCTGATGTTCTTGGAACCGGGTAGGTAGGAGACCACGTAATTAAAACGTGACAAGAACAGAGCCCATCTGGCCTGACGTGGTGTCAATCTCTTGGCCTCAGAGAGGTAGGTCAGATTCTTGTGGTCCGTCAGGATGAGAACCGGAACCACCGAGCCCTCGAGCAAGTGCCTCCATTCTTTAAGGGCCTGCACGATGGCCAATAACTCCCTGTCACCAATCTGATAGTTGCACTCCGCGGAAGACAGTTTCCGGGAGTAAAACCCACAAGGAAGCAGAGGACCCTCTGGTGTTCTACGCTGAGACAGAAGGGCGCCTACTCCCGTCTCAGACGCGTCCACCTCGAGGACAAAAGGCAACCCAGGGTTGGGATGCGACAGAATCGGAGCCGACACAAAGGCGGACTTTAGAGCCTCAAAAGCTCGGATGGACTCGAGCGGCCAGACCTGGGGATTACTGCCCTTCCTGGTCAGATCCGTGAGAGGCTTGGCTAGCATGGAAAAGTCCCTGATGAACTTCCGATAATAATTGGCGAAGCCCAAAAAGCGCTGCAGGGCACGAAGACCACTGGGCTGGGGCCACTGTAAGACAGCCGAAACCTTCTCAGGATCCATGGAGAACCCCTCAGCGGAAATGATGTAACCTAAGAAGGTTACCTGGGATCGGTGAAATTCGCATTTCTCAAGCTTACCGAACAGCTTGTTCTCTCGTAACCGTTGCAAAACTCGTCTGACATCCAGAATGTGGGCCTCCATGGATTCAGAATATACCAAGATGTCATCCAAATAGACCACCACACACTGCTGCAACAGGTCACGGAAAACATCGTTGATGAATTCCTGGAAGACTGCGGGCGCATTGCACAACCCAAAGGGCATAACCAAGGATTCATAATGACCGGTCCTGGTGTTAAACGCGGTCTTCCACTCATCGCCCGCCTTGATCCTTACCAGGTTATATGCCGCCCTCAGGTCGAGTTTGGTAAAGACCGTGGCCCCTTTGAGGCGATCGAACAGCTCGGAAATCAAGGGTATCGGGTAAGCGTTCTTGATCGTGATGCGATTGAGACCCCTGTAATCGATGCAAGGCCTCAACTCACCGCCCTTCTTTTTCACAAAGAAAAATCCAGCCCCTGCCGGGGACGAGGATTTGCGAATGTGTCCGCGTGAAAGCGCCTCCCTCACGTACTCCTCCATGGCCTCATTCTCCGCTACCGACAGTGGATAGACTTTGCCACGAGGAGGAACGGCACCAGATTGTAACTCTATGGCACAATCGTATGGGTGGTGCGGAGGTAGGGCAACCGCACGCACCTTATCGAATACATCCCGGTACTCCTCGTATTCAGGAGGCAACAGAGAGTCCGAGGAAGTACACAGCAACTTGACAGACCCATGGATGCAACTAGCCCCACACTGCGGTGACCACGAGAGGATCTCGGCCGATCTCCAATCGAAAGTCGGATTATGCTTCTGGAGCCAGGGGTACCCCAAGACCACCGAGTAGTGTGGAGACGAAATAACCTGGAGACAGACCGACTCTCTGTGAACGGCACCAATGGCCATCCCCACTGGAAGGGTCTCATGAGTCACGTGTGGCGGCAGAAGGGGTCTGCCGTCTATCGCCTCAAGAGCCAGTGGGGAACCTCGAGGCTGCAGAGGAATGGAATTGGCAGCAGCGAACACACTATCAATGAACAAACCACCAGCACCAGAGTCCACCAACGCCTGGGTCGTCACCGAGCCCCCGACCCAGGAGAGGACAACAGTAATCAGTGGTTTGTCAACACGGGAAACCGGGGACGAGGAGACTCCACCCAAGATCTGCCCCCGACAGGATCTCAGGTGCGAGCGTTTCCCGGACGGTTCGGGCATGCCAACCGAAAATGCCCACCGAGACCACAGTACATGCATCGGCCCTCGCGTCTCCGGAGTGCCCTCTCCCCCTCGGACAGGCGAGCAAACCCCAGCTGCATGGGTTCACCCCCAGACAAGTCATCCCCAGGAGGCGTGGGAGGAGAGGGAGGCACGGGTGGGACAGCAAACGTAGGCGCCAATCTGTTAGAAGGCCTCCGCAGGCTCTCCTTAAAGGAAGGTCTCTCCCTGAGTCTGGTGTCAATCAAAATCAGGAAAGAAATAAGAGACTCGAGCTCCACTGGTAGGTCCTTAGCTGCAACCTCATCCTTCAAGGCATCCGAGAGACCATGAGAGAAAGCAGCGACCAGAGCCTCATTATTCCAGCCCACCTCTGCTGCCAGGGTACGAAACTCAATGGCGTATTCAGCTACGGATCGTGAACCCTGTCTGATGGACATAAGGAGCTTCGCAGCAGAGGCAGCACGAGCCGGCACATCGAATACCTTCCGAAGAGAAGCAACAAAACCGGAAAACTCGGCAACCACCGGATTGTTGTTCTCCCATAAAGGGCTGGCCCCGGCCAAGGCCTTGTCCGAGAGCAGCGAGATCAAGAAGCCCACCTTTGATCTCTCAGTAGGAAAGGCATGTGGCAGCAACTCGAAATAAATGCCCACCTGGTTAAGGAAACCTTGGCACTGAGTTGGCTCTCCCCCAAAGCGCTGTGGAAGGGGGGCAGAACCGGTCATACCCCGAAACACCGCAGGCGCAGCAACAGGTGTCGGGGTAGACTCTGGCGCAACAACCGGAGCGGCAGTAGGAGCGGGCCCAGGAGCGACAACCGACCCATCGGTAACGGAAGCTAAATGAGCCGTGCGTTCAAGCAGGGTTTGCAACGCCACAGCGAACCGACCCAACAGGTGATCCTGCTGATCAAGTCTGGCAACCAGCGTAGGTAGCGAGGATGGCCCTGTACCGTCAGAATTCATGGCTTGGTCCTAATGTCATGGAACCATGAACCAGACGTACAACAAGAGATAAGTGTAAATAAGAAGGCTTTATTGAAAATAAAGCTGTAAGGCAAAAGTCCAAGCGGATGGCTAAACCGAAGCAGGGTCTTGCGAAGCCAGAGGTCAGGAACCAGCAGGGTAGTCAGACGAAGCCTGGATCAGGAACCAGCAGGGTAGTCAGACGAAGCCTGGATCAGGAACCAGCAGGGTAGTCAGACGAAGCCAGGATCAGGAACCAGAAGCAGCAGCAGTCTTAGAAGCATGTGAACACAGGAGGACCAAGCAAGGAACTGAAGCCACAGACCTCCTATATATATGGGCTAGGCATCCAGCTCCTCCCAGTGGGAAGGAGAAGCCGCAGGGTGGGAGGCTACAAGAAACCCAGAAACCAAGATGGCCGCCAGCACATGTCAAACGAAGGAGAACAGCAAGAAGGTAAGACCATGACACCCTTCCAATCATGTGCCAGGAAAAAGAGCACCCCCAATCATGTGCCAGTAACAAGAGCACCCCCCCATCATGTGCCAGTAACAAGAGCACCCCCCAATCATGTACCAGTAACAAGAGCCCCCTACAATCATGTGCCAGGAACAAGAGCACCCCCCAGGCCCCCAATCATGTGCCAGAAACAAGAGGGCCCCCCAATCATGTGCCAGTAACAAGATGGCCCCCCCTCCATCGTGTGCCAGTAACAGGAGCCCCCCATCATGTGCCAGTAACAAGAGGGCCCCCCTACCATGTGCCAGTATCAAGAGGCCCCCCATGCCCCATCATGTGCCAGTAACAAGAGGCCCCCGCCTTATGACCCATCATGTGTCAGTAACAAGAGGGCCCCCCATCATGTCCCAGTAACAAGAGGCCCCCCTATGTCCCATCATGTGCCAGTCAAAAATATTTGTCAACTTCGTCAGCTTTGATTCGCCCCTTCTCTATTGATGACCCAACCTCTGGACAGGTAATCAGTATCTGATCAGTTGGCAGTTCAACATCCAGGTCCCCCACAATCAGCTGTTTGAGACGGCACGACGCCCCTGTGAGGCCTTCTCCCTGCTCACCAAGCACAACGCCGTACATTGTATCACAGGTCAGCCACATTCACTTCTATGGGGCTGAGCTGTGCCTAGGACATGTGACCGATGAACGTCTCGTCACTTGGCCTAGGAAAACCTGAGAGAAGGCAGTATCCCGTTGCCTTCCTAAACAGCTGATTGGCAGGGGTCTCGGGTGTAGGATCCCCACCAATCAGGTACTGATGACCTATCCAGAGAATATTAAGTCTCATCAGTATTTAAGTCGCAGAAAACCCCTTTAAGATGCTGAACACTACCTAAATGACCATCCATACTGTATTTCAACAAAAATCATTCATAATGGGCAGGATAAGCCCTGTGGCTGTTGGAGGAAAAATGTGTGGATGGATCTGCTTGTGACCTGCAGTGATCATGTATGAGGCTTTGTTTTTTGTGGGGCAAGTTGTACTTTATGTAGGTGGCATTTTTTGTTATACATTAGCATTTAATTCATAATATTTTTATTTTGGACAATGCAGAAAAAAGCAATGCCAATGAAACTGTTATTTTTGTATTCTTTTTACAGTATATAACAATTATAAATGACTATAAAAAATGTATATATGTGTATACAGTACTGTGCACAAGTTTTAGACAGGCGTGGGAAAAATTGCTAAAGCTTGCATTATAGTGAGCAGTACCTTAAACAGGTTCACACTACTCATGTACATGAAGGATGATGCAGTCATTTGCAAAGATGTCATGGCATTAACTGTCTAATATACAATTTGGGTCAATCAATACAAGACACATAACAATGTATTAAATATAATAACCGTAATCTGTGTGTTAATTAAAAACTCCTCTATTTAAAACTGGTAGCTTCCTTTTCCTTTAAAAATTTGGCTAAACTATGAGGAAACTAATACAGATAATTTCAATTTTGCTTCCAAATAAAAAAAATGTACTCTTCCAAGAATTTCCTATGACACGTGAGTCAAGGGAATTTGTTTAGTTATTTTTCTCAATCCCAAAGTTTCAGATTACCAACAAGAAAACTGGCAGAGCTGTTCAATTACTTCTTATAAGTTCCAGTCAAGAACAATTTCAAGACACCAAGGAGAAAACTGCCTGCAATAACAAGAACCTCGGACAAATTAAACTGTAAATAAAGTTTGAAGAACATTTACATACTATATCCAGAGAATTTAGTCTCACTGTACGAGATGTACTTTGAGCAGGAAATGTGCGCTCTCGGCCGTCGACCAACTCTAGCTTCAGCCATGATAAACTCATAGAAACACACTTTCGGTAAAATGGCAAAACAATCACTATGGCAAGCTTGATTAATGGGCTTGAAAGGTTGAAGTTTCTTTGAGGCCTTTCAACATGTTTATGCTTTTTCAGGTCAAAATACAAAAAAGATCCTATAAATAATATCTGCAACGGCAGCCCGGATGGATTGAGCGGAGGATGGGAGTGGTAATAGCAGTGATATCCTCTAGTAGGGTGCACCTTTCTTCTCTCGGAGCACACCCTGATGTTGGGGTTCATGTCTGATGGTGATTGGGGTGCTCTTGATGTTAGGTGTTTGGCAGGGTGCGAGGCAAGAATGTAAATGCAGGTGCAATGGCGGGTGAAGGTGCTGAAGTCAGTGACCAGGTCAATTTATCCAAATAAATAAGTCTCTTTACTAAGGTGTAGAATAGGCAAAGTAGTTCATCAAACAAAAATCTCATTGTTGCCCTGATCCATTCTTGTCTTGATTACTGTAACTTATTAGTAATCAGTCTCCCCCTCACTAAACTCCTCCCTATCCAATCTATCCTGAATGCAGCAGCTTGGCTCATCTATCTGTGTAACCTCTACTCCAATGACTCCTGCTCGTTGCTGATACAGTATAAGATACCGTTTAAACTGCTCATTCTTACCCACAAAGCTCTCCACAGTGTTGTACCCCTTTTATCTCCTCCCTCATTTCTGTCTACCATCCTACCCGTGCTCTCCTTTCAGCCAATGACTTACGACTAACATCCACCATAATCCGAACCTCTCACTCCCATCTCTGAGATTTCTCCCAGATATTTCTATGCTCTTGTATCCTATATATATATTGGCCATCTCTTTTAAGTGGTGTACTCAATGAGGTCTCACTGTATAAATGCAATATGTAGTCTGTACAAAAGGGGCTTGTGTGTTTTTTCCATTATTATATAGACAGACAGTAAGTTAGAGGTTGGGTTCAGCTGCTCTTGGCAACAAGTGGCATTGATAAATGAGGAGATGCTTGGATGACTAAACTAATTCTGCCTCGGAACCAACAGGACATGTAGTATCCAAGCAGCTGTCCGATTAGATGAAGATCCTGCTCAGTGAAGCCAGTAACATTTTGAAGTGATTGATCTTTGCTTACTTATAAATGGTTGATAGATGTTCTTTTGACAGTAGTAGTGGCACATGAATTCAGAGGAGTATAAAATAGTAACACTCTCATGACTTACAAAGATCTCTATAGTTACTATACCGAGTCAGTAGTTCAGTAGGCATGTGCTTCTTTTAATGTACCACAATTTTTGCTACAAGAAAATGACTTGTTCAGCCTAATGTTAAATGTATCAAGTCTAGAAATCTAGTAGAGAACCTGTTTCATAACGGTTATAGCCTATCTGGACAGATAGAACTATATAAGCCATGAGGGAAGTTTATATTAATATGTTACTTGTAAATACAAATACACTATGGAACTTCCAATAAAAGGGTTTCCTTTTAAGCTGATAACAAGGTCTTAACTACATAGGACTACTTGTAAGATTTGCATAGCGGGGTGTCAGGGGCATTGTTAGGTCAAAACATTCGGGGCTTGAGCCCCGGACGATTTGTCCAGTGCCCTGAATGTTATGCTAGCCTGGTAGCATTTTAAAAAAAAATTTGGCTATTCCCCACACCCCTTGTACTTGTTCCGGTACTTGCGGGCTGCGCGGGCATGAGTTCAGTCATTATGGTGCGCAATCCCATCCTGCGGTGCGTGATCCTGCGAGACCCATCGCTGTAGGTCACAGGTCTCATGGGATCACGCGCCGCAGGATGGGATTGCACACCGAAGTGACTGAACTCATGCCCACGCAGCCTGCAAGTAGAGGATCAGCGGAACAAGTACAAGGGGGGTGGGGGAGATGATCTGTGGGGTTGCCCAGATGGTTAGGCTCTTCACAGTAGTTATTAACACCTTTCAGCAGTCCTCCATTCACTGAAGGGGGACTGCTGAAAGGGGTTAATAACTACTGTGAAGGGGGGACTCCTGAAAGGGGTTAATAACTACTGTGAAGGCCTCCCCGGTGACGATGGGGGCGTGGCTTCATGGGGGTGTGGTACAGTGGGCTTGTGCCCTGGATGTTTTCAGACCCTAGCAATGCCCCTGCAGGGCATCCTATGCAAAGCTTACAAGTGGTCATTTATAGGAAAGTTTTGTTGCAGTGACAGAATAATTTTTTGCTACTGCTAACTGCACTTAACCCCCTTTCCATCCTGTACTATTTGGGAATAACAGAGACATAGCCAAGTATGGCCTCTCAGTCAGTCCCACAGTGGTCCAGATTTACTAATGTGTCTGTGCCTAGAATCTGTCTAAAAAGTGGCACAAATCAGCACAATTTTGTTGCTATTTTGGGCAACTAGGGTTTCTACACTTTTTATGATTTGCTTCACAATTCTGGTGTAAAATTCTGTCTCATGGTAAACTAACAAATAGTTGGTATAGAGCTGGACAAAACGATCTATTCCTGCACCATGTTTATCATCCAGCCTGTGATAAATCCAGTGCAGGTCTAGAAAGTCTTCCTAAGTTTACGCCATTTATAGCATTAGTAAATCTGAGCCAATGAATGGGACAGTGGTTATGCATGGTGGTCTAGCAGTCAGACCCCCAGCCATCTATCACCTATCCTGTGTGTTGTTGTTAATTACAGTATTACAAGAGAACAAAGTATTACAGCAAATAAGAAAACCTCAAAACATAACAATTCTTGCCAAATGCTTTCATTCTGAAAAATGTACATGTTTGGCCACAGTGCTAAATAAAAACCATAAAAAATGACAAAAAAAAGAAAATTTATCTTTCACCACTGTGTTAAATAACAGGACTGGTTGGTGGATTTGTGCCACAGTAGATGAGTGGTAGATTGTTACATGATTACTGACACATGTTTGAGCGATAAATCGCCCAAATCCTGCTATTATCCTATCATATTCTACTTCAACACCAACCCAAAAACACAAGTTAATAAGCCAGTGTCCCTAGGAGAACTCTAGCGCTTGATAATCTGATCTACCATGTAATTCTGTTTGTACTTTCGTCTAGTAAATTGGTTTTCAACACTGGTGAAATGCTTGTGGGTGAGCGGCAGTTGACTACTACAGGCTTGATTTTTTTTTTTTGAGATCACAGCCAGAACAATTACCCGTCAAAAAGTATGATTATTGAGGTAATATAATATTCAGGATTCACAGATTATCCCTTATAAAACATAAGTTTTATTATGATCAACATAAATTAAAAAAAACAAAGGGATTACCAACACAAAAATAACAACTAGACAGTTTATCGAGGTCAATTATATTGTGGTCCACGGTCCTGTAGGTAGGGTGAAATTGATATAAATCTCAGGCTCTGTGACTAGGACTGACCCTACAAACTATACGCCCTGCCTACAACAACGGAATAGCCGCCCTGATAAGGGCGATCCTGTATCAGGAACCTCCTGAGATCCCTAAGAAGGCCCTAATTCGGGATAGTCCTATTGTGGTGGTGACCTGTCACTAATTAGTAACCCCAACTAACATACATACAAAAAATTATAAACAATTATGTCCCAATGTAAAAAATGAAGAATGAAACAACAATTAGTATATATAAAGAGTACCACAACTCAGGCTACAATTATATAACCGAATCTGAGTTGTTCTTCCATCTATCGTTATAATGGTTGTTGGTACAATTATATGGTTATAGTTTATTCCAATACACAATTCTCGTAATATATGGTCCCAAGTTCCAACGCGTTTCGCCCTGTTCAATCTTGCGCTCCTCAGGGGACAGTAAGGCTACACATCACAATCAGTGTCACAACACAAATTCAACACAAGCCTAGTATGGTTACTTTTGCCCCAGATATCCAAACTTTGAAACTATATAAACTGGGTACATGCTGAGTACATATCTAGGTTTATATACGTGCTGAATACATTTCTAGATCAAATTCTTTGTGTAAACTAGTTAGTTGCACATTCGTTAAGCTGATTAAAAACTGATTAGATGTACAGATCAAATTGATGTACATTCAACCAGGAATCTACATCTAGTACTTTCTCAATAACCTGATTGAATATTTATGATTTGTATTAATTGCAGGACTGAGATTTAAAAAACTCTGCTCCCTACGATATGGAAGATATACAGTTGTGTTCACAATAACAGCAGTCAGACATCACTAACCTGATCACTGTTTTTGGTAGAAAATATATTTCTACATGGCAAATAATTTACTAGCAGGTGCAGTAGAGTAATAGAAATCCAACAGACCCAACAGTCTGCTGATTGTCAGCTGCTGATTTTGTGCAATTGAATCACTAATTGAAAGGGGCATGTTCAAAATAATAGCATTGTAAAGTTCAATTAGTGAGGTCATTCATTCTTTGAAATGAAGGTGGCAATTATTGCCCTTTTTTAGGGAAGAAAGGCAGCAAATGCTGTACATGCTGGTTACAGTGCATTTCTCTCTGAAATTCTGAAGAAAATTGGTTGTTCCAGACATTGTTCAGAAGAACAGCGTATCTTGATTAAAAAGTTGATTGGAGAGGGGAAAACATATAAAGAAGTGCAGAAAATTATAGGCTTCTTAGCTAAACTGATCGCAAATGCTTTAAAATGGCAACCAAAACCTGAAAGACATGGAAGAAAGCAAAAAAATACCATTCGAATGGGTAGAAGGATAGACAAAATGGCAATGGCAAGGCCAACAATCAGCCAACTGATGAAAGTAAGATTGTTCTTTTTTGGTCTGGTGGCCAGAGACAGTTTGTCAGATGACCCCCAAACACTGAATTCAAGCCACAGTAAACTGTGAAAGTACACTGTGAAGACAGTGAAGCATGGTGGCGCAAGCATCATGATATAGGGATGTTTCTCATACTAAGGCCGAATGCACACGGCCGTGTTCCGTGGCCAAGAGCTGTCAGCAGAAATCCAGCCCGGCATACCAGGGACCGCTCTCGGCCTATTTATCGCATACCAGGGATCATGGATCAGTTTGAATACATCAGAATACTTGAAGAGGTCATGCTGCCTTATACTGAAGAGGAAATGCCCTTGAAATGGGTGTTCCGACAAGACAACGACCCCAAACACACCAGTAAACGTGCAACATCTTGGTTCCAGACCAACAGGATTGACGTTATGGAGTGGTCAGCAGAATCCCCGGATCTTAATCCAATAGAAAACTTGTGGGGTGACATCAAAAATGCAGTTTCTGAGGCAAAACCAAGAAATAGAGAAGAACTGTGGAATGTAGTCCAATCATCCTGGGCTGGAATACCTGTTCACAGGGGCCAGAAGTTGGTTGACTCCACACAACACAGATGTACAGCAGTTCTCAGAAACAGCGGTTATACAACTAAATATTAGTGAAGTGATTCAAAGGAAAGCAAAATCTCCAAACATTTTTCAGTTTATATAGTGAATGTTTGAGTTTGTAAAGAAGAATACAAACAATGCTATTTTTTTTTTTTTTGAACAGTCTAATATTCACTTTTCTTCAATTTTTTTTAGAGGAACAACACAAATTTGATATATTTTTCTTTATGTTTTGATTTGGAATAGAATGTGTAGTGTTCCCAATGCATTTGTTTATTCACTTTTTTAAACACACTGCTATTATTTTGAACACAACTGTATATATTATGTCCTCCGAAAATAATCTAAGGTGTGACTATACAAGATCAAATGAGCTTACCGAGCTGATTAATTCAAGTTATAGAAAAACAGTTTGTCACATATAAATCCAAATACCTCCAAATAAGGGAATGTCAGATCAGGTACTCATCTGTTCAAAACATGAGGGCAAAGTGTCAAGTGTAAAGAGAGGTTATATCTTTGGGGTAGTACAGTGTGAGGTGATACCTCATGTAAATGCATACAAACTTTCAATCTTTAAAAAAAAAAAATCCATTGATTTGCAGTAGATGAGGTTTATAGTTGATTAAAAGCAATAACTATATCCATAATTCTTCTGGACAATATTGAATATTTTCATTATCATTTAGATTGTAATATGCACGGTAACTATAACCGGTTGTTAGTTTCCTGTGTGTGTAAAGGAATCGCTCTATCATATCAGTTCCTTATTGATATCACGCACAGTGGCAGTGCTTGGTATTGCAGCCCAGACCTATTCCCTTGAATAGGACTGAGCTGCACATAGGCCTGTGACCAATGAATATGACATCACTGGCCTAAGAAAAAGCAGCAGTGCTCACTAGAGCATTGCAGCCTCTTCAAACAGCTGACAGTGTACTGATATCACTGCTGACAGTGTACTGATATCACTGCTGACAGTGTACTGATATCACAGCTGACAGTGTACTGATATCACAGCTGGCAGTGTACTGATATCACTGCTGACAGTGTACTGATATCACTGCTGACAGTGTACTGATATCACTGCTGACAGTGTACTGATATCACAGCTGACAGTGTACTGATATCACTGCTGACAGTGTACTGATATCACTGCTGACAGTGTACTGATATCACTGCTGACAGTGTACTGAGATCACTGCTGACAGTGTACTGAGATCACTGCTGACAGTGTACTGAATCTTTAGCACTCCAATGACTATAGTGGTGCAAGGCAACTCAAGGTGAAAGTGTGACGTTTCGGTCAATTCTGACCTTTTTTTAAACACTATAATGAGGCAAAAAAATTACAAAGAGATTTGTCTATAAATTGATACATGAATATGTACAGTCAAGTATCAGGCATAGTTAATCTATAATAAACAGTAAATAAACCACAAATAAACGGTCAGGAAGATACATTCATAGGGTTTACAGATTAGGCCATCTAAAAGTTGGGAGGTAACCTCTGGATACCTCCCAGCTTTTGAAAAACAGAAAGAGGGGTAATATGTGCACATCGAGTCCCCTTAATGCCCCCACATAGTAATTTTTTCCTCTTTGTGCCAGCTAACAGTAGTAATGCCCATATTGTGCCCCCTTCACAGTTTTAATGCACACATTGTGCCCCTCACAGTAGTTAAGCTCAGATGTGACCCCTTCACAGTGTAATGCTCACATTGTGCCCATCACAGTAGTTATACCCACATTGTGCCCCTCACAGTAGTTATGCCCAGATGTGCCCACTTTATAGCGCTTAGGCCTGATACAGAATGTGCCCCTCACAGTAGTTATGCCCAGATATGTGCCCTCTCGCAGTAGTTATGGACAGATGTGCCCCTTTCACAGTGGCTATGCCCAGATATGCTCCCTTCATCATAGTTATGGACAGATATGTGCCCCCGCCACACTGGTTATGACCAGATGTGCCCCTTTCACAGTGTCTATGCCCAGATATGCCCCCTTCATGGTAGTTATGGCCATATATTTGCCCTCTCACAGTGGTTATGCCAGATATGTGCCTCCTTTAGAAGAAGTAAAATAACTGTAAATATTCACCTAGTTCCTAGCTCACAGCTCAAATGCCGGCGCTCCCCAGCAGCACAGGAGCACAGAGGCTGATCCTGGCTCCTCCTACACAGACAATCAATATCATGTGACAGGGCATTATGGTGCTGGAGAGCGCTGGCGGCTGAGCTGCATGGTGAAGCGGGGAGCGGATGGCTCCCTGGTTCGCCATTACAATCAGCTGTATCTGCTTCCTAAGGACACAGATACAGCAGAGAGCGGGACATACTCAGCTGTTCCAGGACCATGGAACAGCCACCGAAATCCAGGACTGTCCCGCTGAATCTGGGATGGTTGGGAGGTAAGTAAGTGCACTGGACCTAAACTGGGTAAGGGGAAAGTCAGATAAACCGGGTCAAAAAATAAGTGTTATGTCACTTTATAGTAGTTGGAGCTCTAGTTTACTGATACCAAGCTCCAAACTCCCCTTAGTAAATCTGGTGCATCTTGTGGTGTCCATGTGTCTATACCAGTTATGGCCTGGTAAACATTTCATCTAGAATTTATACCAATTTTCCCCTCTGCCAAACTCCCCCCACTTTCTTAAAAATTGTCAAAACCAGTGGAGAATCGTAGAAAAGTAATAATTATTTGGTAAAAATCTTGTTTGCACAAAAATGAGCTATTTGCTACACCAGGAACTGGTGTACAACTTTTGTAAATGTACCCCTTAGATTTAAACAGTAGCATACTGCCACTAGAGGGAGCCTGAGAGCTTACTGCATACTTGCAGTTTTGTAGAAATGGGAAACTCTCCAGCACTCGATTAAAATCCATATTCTTTATGAATTATCTTTAAATACATTCCAGACATCCACTAGAGTCTAGCGCTGAATCGAGGGCTGGAGAGTTTCCCATTTCTACAAACCTGCAAGTTTGCCTTTGCCTGACCCATGAGAGTTGTTTCCTCAAGTGTGGTGACCATACATCTTTTATCCAGGGTTTACAGTGGGCGTACCACATTTATTTTTCCTTACTGCATACTATCTTATGAGTTCAATGTTTTACAGCAGGAAGCTTCCCCTTATGACTGCTGCTATATCCATTATCTTTTATATCTATGGCTATAGAATGGATATGACCTCTGATCACTATAAAAGTATTTAAAATATTAAATATTGTAAGGCTTTTTTCCCCTTTGCCTTTTAAAATATCCTGGAAATAAAAAATAAATAAATTTAAAAAAAACTTTCCTTCGAGCTGCGACAAGAGTCTCCCTCCCTAACACAAGTCTGAAACAAGCTGAAGGCATACTTGTTTCCTCACCAGCATTAGCATTCTTCTAAACTCTACCTCAAGTATCTACTTTTTGTAGATCTAAATTCCCCTTCATTATTTTTCCATACTGCCGGTCCATTAAAATATATCTTTTCTATCAAAAATGAATCCCAGATGCAGCTGTAGTAGAGTTTGTTTAGATAAGTGGTATGTATGACCAGCTATGGACAGTAAGGCAGCCAAGTCCGAATGGTGGTAAATACCAACCTCTAGGTGGCAGCAGTGTGCAGTGAACAGAGTTAAACATAACAATAAGAAACAACGACGCTTAGTAGAATTTTTTTAAATTTTCACTTTCTTGTTGATTATAATTTTCGTACACCTTCCAATGCATTGCTTTAGGGGCCACAAAAACGTATACTAACAGGAGTAATAAGGCTGTCCTAATTTTGTGTACTATAAAAAAAAGCGTCCTATAAAAAAAATGCAGTTCATTGAAAGATGTAAATATAGTAAAACTACACTGTGTTTAAAATGCACTTTTGTAACACACAGAGATGCTGTTGTAACATATAATTCCAGCAGAGGGTGCCAGATCCTCGGCCAGGGAAGGAAATCTAGCCCAAACAGGAAATCGGCAGGGAACACTGCTCCAGTGTGTGTACCTTTGTGTAACTCAATCAGTCAAAGCAGTCAAAATGCTGAATAGAAGCCACGTGACGAGGACTTATGGCCTTGCTGCTCCAGTGGGGAGTATCATCAGCAGAGTGTCCGAACCAGTCGAATACCAGAGCAGCTGGTGGCAAACAGAGCTTAAAGGGAACCTGTCACCGGGATTTTGTGTATAGAGTTGAGGACATGGGTTGCTAGATGGCCGCTAGCACATCCGCAATACCCAGTCCCCATAGCTCTGTGTGCTTTGATTGTGTAAAAAATTATTTGATACATATGCAAATTAACCTGAGATGAGTCCTGTCCCTGACTCATCTCACGTACAGGACTCATCTCAAGTTAATTTGCATATGTATCAAATAGTTTTTTTTTAATAGAACACAGAGCTATGGGGACTGGATATTGCGGACGTGCTAGCGGCCATCTGGCAACCCATGTCCTCAGCTCTATACACAAAATCCCGGTGACAGGTTCCCTGTTAAAGTAGCCCACAAGCCACAAAGCTGCTCGAGCACACATGCAAGTCACATCTCAAGAACAGATATCCCTAGAAAAGAGGACCTGGTAATCCTCCGGCAGCCAGAGTTGGTAATGGCTCATAGCACCATTGATAACCAATAGGATTATGTAAAACCAACCTAGTTATTACTATTTTTGCAAGACTTTCTCTGGCCTTGTTACCCTATGCATAGTGGTTTATCAAGGTTACTAGCACTTTCTTAAATGGACCACAAGTGGTGTGACAGGAGGTGAGGATTTCATGGTTTTCAGTTTGCACTTATTCATGGGTTGCTGGTGGTTTATAACATTTGTATAACATAAAAATGTGTTTATTGTACACTAGATACAACTGTGAAAAAATAATAGGTCTGTAATGGTATGTTCATGTTTTGGGTTTACCCTCAGGCATGGGATTCAGCCAGTTCCCTCCAGTTCTCCAGATCCGGTTGTTAAAATTACAACTGGATCGGAGAACTGTGTTACTGGCCAAGTCCCGATCAGGTGCTCTGGCGTCGGCAGGGCAGCTGGAGGTGTTCGCTTCCATTGCTTTGCGCACCGCTGATAGTTTAGCTCCTTAGTTGGGTGGTATGTGTGCAGTATATATATGGTGTATTTATGTATGTGTACCATGTATATGGTGTATTTATTAGTGTTGGACGAGCATGCTTGGCCGAACACCAGTTCGGCTTGAGCATCGCTATGCTCGGCCGAATATCGCGTGTGCTCGAGTCAGTGTATTTAAATCTAATTTAGCCTGTATTTCTGAAAAGTTTCTGGCAGGATTTGAACTCACAATCTTCTACATTACAGCCAATAATGTAAACCACTACACTATAGAGCTGCATGGCCAGTTACAAAAAAATTAATAAATATGAGACTTCTGTTGTATAGGAATACTTACTAGTAGTAACTAGTAGTACTTACTAGTAGTAAGTATTCCTATACAGCAGAAGTCTCACATTATTATTATTATTATTTTTTGTAACTTGCCATGCAGCTCTATAGTGTAGTGGTTAAGGTTCTTGGCTGTAATCTAAAAGGCTGTTCAAAGGGAGTTCAAATCCCGCCAGAAAGATTTCATAATTAGAGGCTAAATGTATTTTATATATTTTATATTTATTTTAGTAATTGTAAAAAATGTGTAAAAAATAAATAAATAATATATATATATATATATATATATATATATATATAAACATGGAAGAGGGGCAGCACTCCTTCTATGTTGCGGCGGGTGCCTGTGTTAAATTCTTGACCATGGGTGTAAAAATCCACAGCACTCAGCGTTTAGGGGCAGGAGAGCGGAAAGGACGGATTAACACATAACTGACGCCAAACTGAGCCCTTAGGACCCCATAGACTATAATGGGGTCCGTTATGTTTCCGCTCAGAAAATGATTTTTAAGCGGAGACAAAAGTTGTGCATGCAGGACTTTTGTCTCAGCTTAAAAATCATCTTCTGAGCGGAAACATAACGGACCCCATTATAGTCTATGGGGTCCTAAGGGCTCCGTTTGACTCAGTTTGGCATCAGTTATGTGCTTATCCGTCCTTTCCGTTCTCCTGCCCCTAAACGGAGCAGGAGAATGGAAAGGCTGAACGGTGATGTGAATGAAGCCTAACCCTGCTACATCTGTACTCCTGGCTTTGGAATATGCAACAAAAATTGCAAGTTTGATTCCACCCTTAAACAGCTTGTCCAAGATTTTGATATTAATGTCCTATCCTCAGGATCGGTGATCAATATCAGCAACCCTACCAATCAGCTGACCTAGGTCAGTGGTATCACATTCATCCATCACATGGCCTTCGCACAGCTCAATCCTATTCAAGTGAATGGGCCTGAGCTGCAACCCACGCACAGCAGCTATACAATGTACTGCAGTGTGCTTGGTGAGCTGTGAGGAGGCTGCATTGCTCACCAGAGCAGCATGGCCTTCTTAGGCAACTGATGGGCAGGGGTACTGGGAGTCGGACCCACACCAATCAGATATTGATGACTTGTCCTGAGGATAGGACATTAATATCAAAATCTGTGACAACGCATTTAAAGTGTATTTTCCCTAAAACAACCTTTAGTATAATAATACGCCTAGTTCTATGCACATTACCTCATTCTATTTCTATTTTTCTGCATTCGATCATCTAGTTTATGCTCCCACCTTCCATAACTACTAGTGGCTTTGTGAGTGGATCCCCTTGGTCTTGTTCTCTCCGTCTCCTATTTGTAGGCCTCCGAGACAAGAAGAAATGTAATCTGATTGAAAGATACAGGCAGCAAGACATGATGTGAAGAATGAATCATTAAGAACTCTATCTACCCATCTTAAAGTAATGTAATTAGAAAGAAACACAAACTAGAGTGCATTGCATTAGTTGTATTAGGTTCCAAAATGTTATTGCAAGTTACCGTAGTTCACCCTTTATTCCTGACGTTATATTCCACGCTTTGCCAGTATTATCCAAACTCTGTCTTATCCAGAGATTTCACTCTAAAGACAAATACACCTATAATTCAATAAAATTTTTATCTTACACCAGTGGTTATGAATGACATTTTGGTGAGAATCCAATGTTAAGTAGGACTCTAATGGATGTCTTTAATAGCCATCTGTTCACAATTATAAAAGATAAATCTAAAAATTATTTAAGTTTTAAGGAAAACGTCCTCATGGAATTATTGGCCAATGTATTAAAAACCATTAGGCCCCTTTCACACGGGCGAGTATTCCGCGCGGGTGCAATGCGTGAGTTGAACGCATTGCACCCGCACTGAATCCTGACCAAGCAAGTGCGGATGCAGTGCGATTTTCAGACATGGTTGCTTAATGATGGACGAGATTTTGGGACGCCAGGATAGGTCTTCAGAGATTGTCGTGCCTAGGAGGCGGGCACTGGGTACCCTAGCGACTTCATATGCGTCTATATGGGTCGGGGGAGGGACTACCCTTCCCTTCCTGAAGTCGACGACCAGCTCAACCGTCATTGTGGCGTTTAGGACCAGGTTGTGCACGCCGCACCAGTTGCTGATCCTGTCAATTTCCTTACGGTAGGCCTGCTCATCGCTGTCGCTAATCAGGCCCACAAGTGTGGTGTCATCAGTGAACTTGATGACTTTAACGAGTGCAGATCGGAGGAAGCCTCAGTTAAAGTCATCAAGCTAATTCTGAATTCTGAATAGGTGACGATCGGGATGGAGACCCGATCATTATTATTTTCCTTAATAACATGGTTATAAGGGAAGATAATAGCATTCTGAATACAGAATGCATAGTACAATAGTGATGGAGGGGTTAAAAAAAATAAAATTAAAAAAATAAAAAAATTACTCACCGAGTCCACTTGATCGCGTAGTTGCGGATCTCTGTCTTCTTCTGTAATGTTGAGCTGCCGGCTAAGGACCTGTGGTGACGTCACATCACATGATCCAATCACATGGTCTCACCATGGTGATGAACCTTGTGATTGGGCCATGTGATGAGCACAGTGACGTCATCAAAGGTCCTTTTCCTGTGCAAAGCAAAGAAGAAGACAGAAGAGATGCCGGGCTGCGCGATCAAGTGGATTAACCCCTTAAGGACCGAGGACGTACCGGTACGCCCTATTTCCCGAGTCCTTAAGGACCGAGGACGTACCGGTACGTCCTGACTTAAAATCTGCATTCCGGCGCCGCAGGGGTTAATCGGAACGGGACGCCGGCTGAAATCATTCAGCCGGCATCCCGTAACAACGCAGGGGGGGGTCATTGGACCCCCCCGTATCGGCGATCGCAGAAAACCGCAGGTCAATTCAGACCTGCGGTTTTCTGCGTTTCCGGTCCATTCGGGTGTCCTGTGACCCGATGAACCGGAAAAAGACTGCGATCGGTGGCGTAATTTTACACCACCAATCGCAGTCCGAGGATTTGCAGAGGCGGAGCTGGCCCTGGTGCTGAACGCCGCTGTCCAGGGTGCTGATTGGTGCAGGGGAGAGAGGCGCGAGATTCAAACTTCCTGCGCTCCTCTCTCCCCTCCTCTTCCTGTCCAGCACCCTGACCGTGCAGCATCGTCCAGCACCAGCTCCTGTGTCCCCCTAAATCGGCATCCATCACCCTCCTGCACCCATCGCCACCCAGGTAGGTTAGGGTCAGTGAGGGAGAGGCACCGTTAGGCAGGGAAAGAAGGGAAAAGTTAGAAAAAAAAAAAAAAAAAAAAAAGCACATTTATTCCAAACTTTTTTTTTTCAACTTTCAGACCCCAGACCCCCCCTGCCACTTGCCCCCCCCCGCATCCCCCCCACCACCAGCCCCCCCCCACCCACCAACCCCCTCCCCCCACCACCAGACCCTTCCCCCACCACCACATTTTTTTTTTTCTGCGTGCGCTGACTGGCCGGCACTTTTTAGCGTCCGTCCACTGTTAGCGCATCGCCCGCCCGCCCACCACCCCACCGACCGCTGATCAGCGTTGAACCGCAGATCAGCAAGTTTGAACTTTTTTTTTTTTTTTTTTTCCTAACACTTGCCCATTTTTTTTGCCTGGACTTTTTAGTACGTGAACACCCGTGCCCCCACACACACGCACATAGAATAAAGGTTTACACGCACGCACATACACACGCACACACACACACCCATGGCCCGCCGGGTGTTCTCAGCCGAGGAGGCATATGCCCAGATTGCCTCCGACTCTGAGAGCCCCAGTGAGGATGAGGATGACCCCACGTTCCTTTTGTCATCCGCATCCTCCTCATCATCATCGGATGACGATGAGCCACCAAGGCAGCGGAGACGCCGCCAGGCGGAGCCAGGGGCCACACATGCTAGGGATCCTGTGGCCCACCCTAGTACGAGCCGCCCTGGGGTTCGTACTGGTTTCCCGGCCCACCAAATAAGTTCACCGGAGCCCCCTGCCGATGAACTTAGCTGGTGTCCCCCAGTGGACTTTGAGCCTGAGATTCCGGATTTCGCTGGCAATCCTGGAATCCAGATTCCCACAGTGGGGTTTACTGAAATAGACTTTTTTAGTTTTTTTTTCAGTAACCCACTGGTGAATTTGATGGTGGAGCAGACGAATCTGTACGCCCAACAGTTCGTCGCTCAAAACCCAGGCTCAGTTTTGGCTAGACCCGGTGGCTGGACGCCGGTCAGTGCAGCCGAGATGAGGACATTTTGGGGCCTCGTGCTGCATATGGGTCTAGTCCAAAAACCCAGTGTCAGGCAATACTGGAGTGGGGACGTCCTGTACCAGACCCCACTGTACAGTATGGTCATGACACGTCACCGGTTTGAGGCCATCCGGAAATGTCTGCATTATTCCGATAATGCAGCATGTCCACCCCGAGGTGATCCTGCCTATGACCGGCTGTACAAGATACGGCCGGTCATCGATCACTTTGGGGCCACATTTCAGCAGGCCTACGTACCTGGAAGGGAGGTCGCGGTTGATGAGTCTCTCGTTGCGTTCAAGGGGAGACTCAGTTTCCGCCAATACATTCCCACAAAGCGGGCGAGGTATGGCGTGAAGCTATACAAAATTTGTGAGAGTACCTCAGGGTACACTTACAAATTTCGTGTGTACGAGGGGCGAGATTCCCGGATTCAACCACCAGAATGTCCCCCCACTCTGGGTGTTACCGGGAAACTCGTGTGGGACCTTATGTACCCACTGCTGGATAAGGGTTACCACTTGTACGTGGACAACTTTTATACCAGCATTCCCTTGTTCAGGTCCCTTGCCGCCAGATCCACGTTCGCTTGTGGGACCGTGCGGAAAAATCAACGCGGCCTCCCTGCCTACCCCCTCCAGGTACCTATCCCCAGGGGTGAGACCCGTGCACTTACCAGTGGAAACCTGTTGCTGGTCAGGTATAAGGACAAGAGGGATGTCCTTATGCTGTCCACAATCCACGGTAACAGCACCACCCCAGTCCCTGTGCGAGGTACCGCGGCAACGGTCCTCAAGCCCGATTGTATCGTCGACTACAATCGGTATATGGGAGGAGTTGATCTCTCTGATCAAGTCCTCACGCCATATAACGCCATGCGCAAAACCCGGGCATGGTACAAAAAAGTTGCGGTCTACATGGTGCAGGTTGCCATGTACAACTCTTTTGTACTATCCCGAAGCGCTGGCAGCACAGGGACATTCCTCCAATTCTATGAGGCAGTCCTCAAAGACCTGATCTTTTCGGACCGGGAAAGAGCAGGCCGGAGTACCTCGGGAACTGGAGGCGCCCGGATCGTCCCTGGCCAACACTTTCCAGGTGTGGTCCCCCATACTGGAAAGAAGGGACGAACCCAAAAAAAGTGCAGAGTGTGTCACAAGAGGGGGATACGGAAGGACACCACAACTCAATGTGACACGTGCCCCGATCATCCGGGCCTCTGCATTATCGATTGCTTCAGGGAGTATCACACTTCCATGGAGTACTAAATTTTTATAATCCCCAACAGTTCACTAGAGAACATAAAACACTATGGCTCTCAGACTTTGGAGACACGAAAACAATTTTTCTTTCCCCAAAAAATATTAGTTTTAGTGCAGGCATCCTCAAACTGCGGCCCTCCAGATGTTGTAAAACTATAACTCCCAGCATGCCCAGACAACCTACAGCCATCATCAGGGCATGGTGGGAATTGTAGTTTTACAACATCTGGAGGGCCAGCAGTTTTAGGATGCCTGCTTAGTGTCTCCAAAGTCTGAGAGCCATACATATTGGGCATCGTCGCGTGCGTAAAAGTCGTCGCTATAAAAATAACTTTTTACCAAACGCCTCGGATGAACGGTGTTAAAAATATAAAATAAAAACGGTGCCAAAACACCTATTTTTGGGCAAAATTTAAATTTAAATCCATTTTGCCGGTAATAAAGCAAGGGTTAACAGCCAAACAAAACTAAACATTTATTGCCCCAATTCTGTAGTTTGCAGAAACACCCCATATGTGGTCGTAAATGGCTATATAGCCGCACGGCAGGGCATAGAACGAAGGGAACTCCATACGGTTTCTGGAAGGCAGATTTTGATGGACAGTTTTTTTTTTTTACACCATGTCCCATTAGAAGCCCCCCCTGATGTAGCCTAGACTAGAAACTCCAAAAAAGTGACCCCATCTAAGAAACTACACCCCTCAAGGTATTCAAAAATTACTTTACAAACTATGTTAACCCTTTAGGTGTTCCACAAAACTAAATAGCGAATGTAGAAACAATTTTAGAATTAAATTTTTTTGTTACATTGCCTCAAAAAAGAGTAATATAGAGCAACCAAAAATCTAATTTACCCCAAAAATTGTCCCAAAACAACAACCACCTTATCCCGTAGTTTCCTAGATGGGGTCACTTTTATGGAGTTTCTACTCTAGGGGTGCATCAGGGGGCTTGAAAGGGTACATGGTGTAAATAAACCAGTCCAGCAAAATCTGCCTTCCAAAAACCGTATGGCGTTCCCCTTCTTCTATGTCCTGCCGTTTAGCCAAACAGTAGTTTACGACCACATTTGGGGTGTTTTTGCAAACTACAGAATCAGGGCAACCCATTTTGAGTTTTGTTTGGCAGTTAACCCTTGTTTTACTCCTGGAAAAAACTGATTATATTGGAAAATTTTCCAAAAAATAGAAATTTCTAAATTGTTTCTCCATCTGCCATTAACTCTTGTGGAACACCTAAAGGGTTAACAAAGTTTGTAAACCCAGTTTTGAATACCTTGAGGGGTGTACTTTCTTAGATGGAGTCACTTTTTTGAAATTTCTATTCTAGGGGTGCAACAGGGGGATTCAAATGGGACTTGGTATAAACAAAACCAGTCCTGCAAAATCTGCCTTCCAAAACTCATATGGTGTTCCCCTCCTTCTATGTGCTACCGTTCGGCCAAACAGTAGTTTACGACCACATATGGGGTGTTTTTGCAAACTACAGAATCAGGGAAACCCATTTTGAGTGTTGTTTGGCAGTTAACCCTTGTTTTACTCCTGGAAAAAATTGATTATATTGGAAAATTTTCCAAAAAATTGAAATTTCTAAATTGTTTCTCCATCTGCCATTAACTCTTGTGGAACACCTAAAGGGTTAACAAAGTTTGTAAACCCAGTTTTGAATACCTTGAGGGGTGTACTTTCTTAGATGGAGTCACTTTTTTGAAATTTCTATTCTAGGGGTGCAACAGGGGGCTTCAAATGGGACATGGTATAAACAAAACCAGTCCTGCAAAATCTGCCTTCCAAAACCCATATGGTGTTCCCCTCCTTCTATGTGCTACCGTTCGGCCAAACAGTAGTTTACGACCACATATGGGGTGTTTCTACAAACTACAGAATCAGGGCAACCCATTTTGAGTGTTGTTTGGCAGTTAACCCTTGTTTTACTCCTGGAAAAAATTGATTATATTGGAAAATTTTCCAAAAAATAGAAATTTCAAAATTGTTTCTCCATCTGCCATCAACTCTTGTGGAAGACCTAAAGGGTTAATAAAGTTTGAAAAAACAGTTTTGAATACCTTGAGGGGTGTAGTTTCTAGAATGGGGTCATTTTTGGGAGGTTTCTATTATCTAAGCCTCACAATATGACTGCAAACCTGAACTGGTCCATAAAAAGTGGGATTTTGAAGATTTCTCAAAAATTTCAAAATTTGCTTCTAAACTTCTAAGCATTGTAACATCCCCAAAAAATAAAATATCATTCCCAAAATGCTACAAACATGAAGTAGACATATGGGGAATGTAAAGTCATCACAATTTTTGGGGGTATTACTATGTATTACAGAAGTAGAGAAACTGAAACTTTGAAATTTGCTAATTTTTCAAAATTTTTGGTAAAAAATGTATTTTTTTATGCAAAAAAATTAACTTTTTTGACCCAATTTTAGCAGTGTCATGAAGTACAATATGTGACGAAAAAACTATCTCAGAACGGCCTGGGTAAGTCGAAGCGTTTTAAAGTTATGAGCACTTAAAGTGACACTGGTCAGATTTGCAAAAAATGGCCTGGTCCTTAAGGTGAAAATGAGCCTGGTCCTTAAGGGGTTAAGGTGAGTTAAATTATTCCAAAATTTTTTTTTTACCCCTCCAGCCCTATTTTACTATGCATTCTGTATTAAGAATGCTATTATTTTCCCTTATAACCATGTTATAAGGTAAAATAATACAATCTACAGAACACCGATCCCAAACCCGAACTTCTGTGAAGGAGTTCGGGTTTGGGTACCAAATATGCCGGTTTTTCTCACGTGCGCGCAAAACGCATTACAATGTTTTGCACTGCAATCTTGCATTTTCCCGCAACGCACCCGCATCTTATCCGGGCAAAAAACATGACGCCAGTGTGAAAGAGGTCTTAGGATTATTAGAGCTGTTATGCTGAAAGAAAGCCCCACACCTTCTATCATTTCTATGTAGCAGATTTGCATTTCTGTTTTCTCATGTAGTATTTCATATGTAACATTTGTTGTAGTTGTATGTGATTGCTGTTGTCATGATCTGCCAAATATTTGGGGAGATTTGCTATTACATTATCTTGTATTGTATTTTCATGAATGGATAAAAGGTGGTTTCCCACTATTATCACTCATCCCCTATCCACAGGTAAAACATTAGGGGCCAGTTGCTTATGGTTTGCCTGCTGAGACCCCCAGAAATCACGAAAACAGAAATCCAGAAGATCCCTATGAAAACAAAGCAGTGATTTACTGCACATGTATGATCACTGGTCTATGGGGCTGCCTCTGTACTCAGCAATCCCATAGAATTGCGATCACCCATGTACTAACACTCTGTTCTCATAGGACCTCCAGGACATCTGTTTTTGTGATCACTTGGGGTCCAAGTGCTGGGACAATTAGTTATTGCTGGGAAACCCCTTTAAATCTAAAACATGTCTTCCTTCTTCCGGAAACAGTGCTGCTCTTGTCTATGGACTGTGTGTGATATTGGAGCTTGACCCTGGTAAAGTGACTGGGGCTGAACTGCAGTACCATAGAAGATTAGCTATGGACATGAGTGCCACTATTTCTAGAAGAAAGTAGACACATTTTCCCATTCTAATAAAAACTGTAATGGGTAGAAGGAGGAATAGTCCTAAAATGCATCATTGATGTGGCACTGACGTATACTGCAGCACTTTACACTAAATGCAGGGGGTGTCAATAGTGTCATAGCATGCATACATATACCTGTCTGTGAAACTGAACAAACTGTGCCAAATGTGGCACCTATGGCATGCTTTTTGGCACAACTCACTAGATTTGTTCGACTCATTTATTTATGCCATTTCATTGTTAGCAGGCATAGACACTACTACTATTATTTTTTTGCCAAACAAAGGCACATTTAATTTCTCATCAAAGATACAAAAAGTGCCAACACTTAATACATTTTGGCATCTGTATGCCATGAACTTGAGGGATTTGCCTCATACATCAATGTAATCATGAACATCTTGCTTTTCATGCTCACAATTTAAATTTCCCAATTGTTGGCATGCCAAACCAAAAGTATTCAGCAAAGTATTCACTCCCTCAATGCTGAGATTGGGTATGGGAACTTGGGATTGGCTCCCTCATTATTGAACAAGGCAGCCCAAGCTGCCGCCATAATCGTGTATATTGCAGCACTTATCCACTGATAATACATTTTTCTTTAGGTCTTATTCAGGGGTGGATGAATTAGGTTTGGAGATGAGGATTTAGGGGTATAGATAGAGGAAGACTGTTGAGGCATTTCTGTTGGCTGCCGGGTACCAAATATCCTCTCTGCCTTGGCCAGGTTATTTATTGTTTGCCCCTTTCTGGTTTCATTGAAAGTCCATTTCAGATTTTGGTTGCAAACTCACTGCAAATAGTTACAACGAATAACTAATTGACTCATAGTAACCACCAATCATACATTTCATCAAACTAAATTGCTGGCTACCAAACTGTACGACAGTGTGCACATACAAAGCTCTCCGGAAAAAAGAGAACAACATTAAGCAAGTCATTTGGAGTGATTTACATCTTCAAAATGGCACCAGGACACAGTGCACATAGTGAATGCTGCTTGGAAGAAATCACAGCGCTCACACAACTGTGTTGACTAAATACATTTTAAGAGAAAGAAGTCTTTTATAGCGTTCATTAAAACACTGAAAAGAGCGGCCGCTATGTCGCTTATATGGAGGCTGAGCACAATGCTTCAGCATTCCTTCAAGTGCAGTTCTCAGAAAGTAATGTTTGCCCATTAGGAACTGTTGGAAAGTGGGCAAATCACTTAATTTGTGCTGTTATTATGAGAAAAAATACATGAAAATCATCATGTAAGGCTACATTCACATCTATGACGGGCGATCCTTTTAGGGTGTCCATCACAGAGTTTGTCAAAAATACTGGAGAGATAAGCATGGACGCTCCTAAACGGAAACCTAATGGGTCCCATTATTGTGAATGAGATCTGTGAGGCTCTGTTACTGTCAGTTATGTGCTGGCGCTTCCCTTATTTTTGTTCTTCCGCTCCTATAACAGAGCAGAAGTGTGGAAATAATAGCGCCAAAGTGAAAGCAGCCTAAATAGTAAGGGAGGCATACCACCAGTATACAGTGTAAGGTAAGTATATAGCTAAATGGACTAAGAAATAAATAACAATGTGGGAAATGTAGAAATTAGTCCTAGTAACACACAAGGGGGAGGAAAAAAAAGAAGAGCAATTGTTGATAAAAATCAATAGACCCCTGGCTGTAATTTTATAGAGGTCCTTTTTTAAAATGCAACCTGCACGCTGCAATCGGATTGGTTGACATTGGCATTGCTAACGTGGTGGGATCAGGTGAATCTTTCTATTATAGGGGTTGTCCCACCAAACTCCCACACGATAGGTAATAAGTATCTGATCATTGAGAGCCCCACCAATTATGTGAAAGGCTTCTCAGAGTAATGTAGCATCAATCGGTCCAGCATTGGTTGTCCACTCATTTTCAATGGAACTGCCAGAGATAGCTAGCTGAGTCAACCTTGTTCTTGTGATCTGTTGGGTTCCCAGCGGTAGAATGCCCACCAATTCAATTCTTATCACCTATCCTGTGGTGGGCTACTATAATAGGGTAGTCACTACTTACAGTAGAAGTTATATTTTCATTTAGGACACCTTTATGTACATAGCATTTATAGATTTTAATGGACATCGATGGTACTAAACAGCTGAGAGCCAAGCTTGATGCTGTTCCCAACTCAAGTTACTAGACTGGGTCTTTTTTTATGTATTGCTTTAAAGGGGTTTGACCATCTCAGACATAGGATATGCCAGGCGTCCTCAAACTGCGGCCCTCCAGCTGTGGTAAAACTACAACTCCTACAATGCCCTGCTGTAGGCTGATACCTGTCGGCTGTTTGGGCAGGCTGGGAGTTGTAGTTTTGCAACAGCTTGAGGGCCGCAGTTTGAGGATGCCTGGGATATGCCATTAATGTCTGATGGGTTCAGCACCTCTGGCACCCATTTCATATCTCCATAACAGAGCCCCCGAAATGAAGGAGAACGGACCACGCATGCATGGCATGCTCTCCATTCACTGTTACGGGAGTTCTGAAAACAGCTAAGCAAGCAGGGCAACACGCATGCACGGCCATCTGTCCATTCACCGCAATGGGACTGCCAGAAATAGCCAAGCCAGCGTTTGGCTATTTTTGGAGCACTCATAGCGGTGAACGGAAGGAGGCCATGCTTGCGCTGTGCTCTTTCCTTCACTTTGGGGGACCCATACTTAGGTGGAACCTGTACCCATCTGATATTGATGGCATATCCTAGCGATATGCCACCAATGCCTGAGATGAGAATAGCCCTTTAATACATATAAAAAACTAAAAAACAAGCAAATCTGTAAGCAGTCTTGATTAAAAATCTCCCATCTCCATGGTTACAGACCACAAACAAACACTGTCTAGTCTGATTCTGCAGTTCTACTCCCTTTTATCTGCCCCCAAAATTCTTGCTAATCTACAGTCTGTACATTAAGGTTTGCCTATTTTGTAAAATGTTTTAAGTTTTAGTGGGGTATCATCATAAAACTACCCCAAAATGTATCAGACATGTTGGGTTTGTAGATTAAAGGGGTTGTCTGGGTTCAGAGCTGAACCCGGACATACCCATATTTTCACCCAGGCAGCCCCCTGATGTTAGCATTGGAGCTGATGCGCTCCCTTTCCTTGAGCTGCATCGCGCAGGGCACTGGCTTTTTTGTTTACAACAACACACTGTCCGGCAATGTGTTCGGTGTCGTCACCAGCTCTGATGGGTGTGCTTTAGCGCTGCCCTAGCCGTTTAACTGGCTAGGGCAGTGCTAAAGCCCGCCCATCAGTACCGGTGACGTCACCAGGCTTCCTGGCAGCCCCATGGAGAGCCCAGTTCATCACCAGAACTCCTGAAAATGCCTTTGCCCTGCGCGATTTAGCGCAGGGCAAAGGAGAGCATCGGCGCACTAACTGCTCCGATGCTCAAGTCAGGGGGGCTGCCTGGGTGAACATGAAGGTATGTCCGGGTTCAGCTCTGAACCCGGACAACCCCTTTAAGACTGAGAGCATGATTGCATAGTTTGACTTTGGTCCTTGAAAAGACTGCTGTCAATTTCTTTTGGAAGGAGATTTCAGTAAAGGAACGGTGTAATTCTTAAGCATTTGTTCATGTTTCATGTCTGAATTAGCAAAGTTTCACTAGGGCCCCCACTGCACATTGCACTTATCTTAGCAGATCTAGGAATGTCCTTGTCTACTAACCCGGAACAAATGGTTCAATATAATTATCCACCAATTTACACAGTCATTCCGCAAAATATAAAGAGCCTTTTATTTCAGAAAAATATTAGACAGAATTTATCAAATATCGAATCTAAAAATATGCAGACCGAGTTTATTTTTTGCATGGAACTCAAACAGCCTAAACTATACAGGATGCATACCTATGAATCAGGGGCGTATCGTCTGAACCTCGCCTCTGGTGTTGAGTGTGGACCAGGATCTTCTCTTCTAGTTGCTGTTTGGATGCCATAGAAGTCTTTGCTTTAACCCCTTCATGCTGTGCAATGTACTATTAGATCACTGAGTGCAGTCAGTTAATGGCGAGTGCTGTAATTCACAGTGATGGCGCGGGTTCAGGAGCTGGGCCCATGTCATTGCTTGTGGTTGCCAGCTGTATTATCCTGCAGGGTGTAATAAATATCCCTATATATATATAAAAAAAATCAGTATACAACATCATTTTGATATGCCAGAGGATAACTTTGAAGGGATCTGCAAACCTTAATCAATTCCTGCAGCAACCAAGCAGTAACCCAAATGAAAATGAATAAATCTGCATCCGTATCAGAGACTGTGATATCAGAATAGCAGAAATGTTGCTCACTAGAGCAAAGTCCTCTGTATGATCGCACAACAGTGATCCCTTTATTGGAAATCAATGTAGCTAAAATCTGAACTCCTACCTATTAGGGCTTGCTGTCCTTCAAAATAAAAAACTAAATGAAATGCCCAGGCAATACACTGCACCTGTTAAGGTTTCCTCTTCTACTTTTTGAAGTGATACCATGTAATTTAGCTGAAACTAGCTAATGAACTGTTTAGCATGGTTATTACCTTACCACATGGTATGTGTCTCTAGTACCTGCAGGAATCCCATTAGCATATGAAGGTGCATGGCATTGGGACTGTCAGAGGTAGGTTAAACAACTGTGTAAACGAGGTGTTCCTCATTAATGCCTGTAGTTGAGTAAAGTTCCATCAACTAAACTGACAACCTTCTCTCCTTTACACTGTGGTACCATATATGCGTGCTGAACGAAACTGGTTGTTACTGGCGACAATGCAAACAGTCCTACTCAAGCTAGCACCCCAGATCAACACTACAACCCTAGTCAAATCCTGGAAATACAGATGTCCTAGCAGTTAACAGTATGGTCCCACTCCAGCCCGGTCATAGAGGTCCAGGAACCTGAGATATGGGGAGCTGTTTTTTGGAATATACTCTTATTTTTTAAACAGACAAGTGGTGGAGCCTTGAAATGGCTCTGTCACCTCTGGAATATCTGAGTTTTCGGATCAAAGTTTTAATTAGAGGGGTTCTTTATTGTAAACAGGTCCCAAGTGTTGTCTAGAAACCAGAATCTGCCTGCAATAAAGAAAGAATGATTACTTAGGCTAGTTTTACATCTGCGGCAGAGGTCTCCAGCAGGCTAGAGTTCTCTAAATATGGCAGGGATGGCCAACCTGAGGCTCTCCAGCTGTTGCAAAACTACAACTCCCAGCATGCCTAGGCTACCTACAGCAGGGTATGGTGGGAGTTGTAGTTTTACAACAGCTGGAGAGCCTCAGGTTGGCCATGCCTGAAATATGGCATTGCCGAATACTACCACCAGAACCAGAACCCACTGACTATAATGGGGTCTGGGGTGATGCAATAAAAGAACGATTTTTTCCAAAGTTTTTATATTTATAAGTTATTAAAACACAAGAAACATTATATAAATGTCATGTCGCCTTAAGTGTACTGACCTAGAGAATGAAGGTAACAGGTCAGTGAACAGAAAAATAAAAAAGTTATGGCTTTAGGTAGGTGGGGCGAAAAATGAAAACTCTAAAAAAGTGGTTAATTAAATATTTTATCTGAAGACCCTAATATACCAGAGGTGACAGCGCCATTGATGACTCCACCATTTGTTTCTCTTTTCTACTGTTCCAAAGCAACACTGACCCCCAATGGATCTCTGACTCCTGGAAGTATAGCATATCAGTCCCTCATATTCTTCAAGCCTAATTGTAATCAAAAGCCTACTTTCTGATGGTGGGCAGCATCCTGCATACACAGATTCTGTTATACGTAATACAGAACTTATTACACAAGACGTCAGCCACAATTTTTTATTTCATGTCTATATGTTCCATACATAGTCACCTGCTATGATGCCTATTCTGAAAAAGGGCATGGCTTACTGGAATGGGACCAGAGTAAGGCTACATGCACACGACTGTTGTGTGTTTTGCGGTCCGCAAATCGTGGATCCGCAAAACACGGATGGCGTCCGTGTGCATTCCACAATTTGAGGAACGGCACGGACAGCCATTAATATAACTGCCTATTCTTGTCCGCAAAGTGAATGGGTCCGCATCCGAGCCACCAAAACTGCGGCTCGGATGTGGACCAAAACAACGGCCTTGTGCATGAGGCCTAAAAGGGTCAAGGCCTAAGATGCCATGTTTTGTGTCAAAATTGTGTCACAATTCTGGAGTTAAATTCTGTCTCATAGTAAGCCAACAGATAGCACCTGATTTATCATCCAGCCTGAGCTTCCATGATAAATTTAGTGCAGGTCTAGGCAGCCTAAGTTTACACCATCTATATGTTTAGTAAATCTGTGCCCATATTGCTCTTTCTGCGGCGACTTAAAAAATAAATAAATTACGATTGTTGTTTTACTTTATTATTTTTTTACTTTTATTAATTGACACAAGCTAATTCAATGGCTTGTACGCCGGTCTTAGTTTCCCCCTTGCGCTGCCTCTAAGAATCATCAAATTAAGCACATCTATGGCAGTCCCTGTGCCTGGCAGAAAACCTATGCCAGCCCCTGTTTCCTGGTGTAAATGTTAGTAAATTTGCTGGGGCTGGAGTCCTGGCCCCATCTGAACAGAAGGCATTTCTAACTTTACTGCATAAACTTCGCCTGCTCTGACCTTAACCTGACCCTGACTGCGACTTTGCCTGATACTTTGGTGCTATGCATTGGTGTCTCTGACCTGCAGCTAAAGGGTGGAAACCAGGGGATCACCAGGATAATGTCCTTAGGTTTAGCCCTAAGTCAAATCTGTTAGGTGACACAGTGGTTCCACACCAACTGTCCATAACATTTTTAAAGGAAAATATAATTAGAATGAAACCATAATGATATAGAAAATATTCCAGACTGTTATGAAACAGATCTGCATCAGCTGTGTCACTTAAAGGGAGTCTGTCACCACATTTGAGCATATTAGACTGATCAAATAGCGTTATATGTGCCACCGAGAACTTAAAAACGGTACCTTTGTTGTATCTAATGGAGTTTTCTTTCAGCCAAAAATGAACTTTTAGGATTCTGTGAATGCGCCCTCTCAAGTGCCCAGGGCGGCGTCTCAATCGTCCGAGCCCCAGGCAGCACCTCCTAAACGGCTCATAACCCCGCCCTCCGTGTGCCTCTGCCCGCCCGTTTACTCTCCTCCTCTCTCCTTTTCCACTGCGGCTGCGCGGTCAAACTCGTAGCGGGCGCAGTGGAAAAGGAGAGAGGAGGAGAGTGGGCAGGCAGAGGCACACGGAGGGCGGGGTTATGAGCCGTTGAGGAGGTGCTGCCTGGGGCTCGGACGATTGAGACGCCGCCCTGGGCACTTGAGAGGGCGCATTCACAGAATCCTAAAAGTTCATTTTTGGCTGAAAGAAAACTCCATTAGATACAACAAAGGTACCGTTTTTAAGTTCTCGGTGGCACATATAACGCTATTTAATCAGTCTAATATGCTCAAATGTGGTGATAGACTCCCTTTAAGAAAATTTGGCTTAAGGCTACTTATAAGAGTGTTACCTAATGGCCCCCTTGGTCTTCACTCTTTAACCCCTGTACAGTGATCTTGACTTTGCTGCAGGGGAACCTCCAAGCTGCTACCTCTTGGAGAAGTCTGTTTGTCACTGCCAGTTCTGTGAGAAGGTCTGGCAGACGTCCTTCTCTACCTCTTGCATAATGTTCTTTGGTTTGGTTTCACTTTGTCATCTCCTTTCCTTCTCCCAGGAGTCACCTATTTAGACTAATCGTCTCCCTTTATATTCCCTCCCATACTGCCTCACTTTGCGGTTTATACTACTTCCTGGATGAAGTGTTCACTGCTGGAGGCTGCTGCTGCTGTTTACTCAGATAAGTCTTTTCAGGTATTGTGTTTCCTTGCTGGCTTGATTCTAGGTGACCCTGACTCCGTCCGTATTACGTGCAAGGAGCCGGTGGTCGTGTCCCCTCACTATTATAGGGTTTTCAGGTGTCACACAGTCTTAGGTACGTGGGCATGCAATCGTCTACCATTGAGACCCTTGCATGGGCATAGCAGTCAGGGAGAGCTCTTAGGGTTTTATAGGGCTCATCTATATGCTCCTAAGTTTGGGATCAAGCCAGTCAGACATTTATTCATAAGTTCCAGCTATCTGCAACATCATCCGTGACACTTTTCAAGTGACAGCTGACCCACAGGTGTCAAGAGACACCATTGCAGAGCACCAAGGGATTAAGCAAAACCATAGTCAGGGACAGGTTAGGGTGCTTAGAGTTTGTGCAATTCAATAAACAGACTAAGGACAGGGAGGGTAGCTCTGGGTCAGAATGGAGAACAGACAGAATTCAGGTCAGATAGCAAAGGGTCCAATCAAAGTTGGTACACTGGCAGATAAATGTATAACAGCACCCCTTTGCAGGACAGCAGTAGACTAGAACCCATAAGGTGCCTTATATACCCTAGAGTAGCCAGCCATTAGCTGGGTAAGAATAGGGTGGATGCCGACCCTTTTATGCACGCTATCGGCAGGGAAAGGCCACTCCAGGAAGGAGAAGAAAGAGGCCGACAGATCCGAGCTGCTGCAACCCAGGAGTGCTGGAGGAGGTGAACAGAGCGGCGGGAGCCATGGGCCACCACTAAAATACAGATATTCTTCACCAATTGACATAAAAATTCAAGGACCTCCATGTTTTATCAAACAATAAAATAAAAAAGTCAAAGATTGACTTCGCTTCATCCAGGACAAAGATTCAGCTTGTTGCCCAATCCTGTATTAAATAATGAAAGAGGTTTTCTAGGAGTAGGCTATTAGTGACCTACCGTGTTTCCCCGAAAATAAGACCTACTTCCAGTTTTGCCTCTCGCTGTAATATAAGGCATCCCCCCAAAAATAAGACCTCCCCGATAATAAGGCCCCCGAAGCTACTGTAAGGTGTCTGACTCCTCTGGACCGTAGCGGTGGGCGCTGCCACACAGCTCACTGTTTGGCCGCAGCGCAGCCAGAGCTGTTCAGGCAGTGCGAGGTCTCTTTAAGGGTCCATTCACACGTCCGTTGTTTCTTTCCTGATCTGTTCTGTTTTTTGCGGAACAGATCTTGACCCATTCATTTTTAATGGGTCCTGAAAAAAAATCAGACATTGTGCTGTCCGATTTTTTTCAGGACCCATTGAAAATGAATGGGTCCAGATCTGTTCCGCAAAAAACGGAACAGATCAGAAAAGAAACAACGGACGTGTGAATGGACCCTAAATCAGAGAGCCCGCGCCGCCGCCAAGCTGCCGGACTCACAATTAGACAGTGAGTGAGTCGCGCAGGGCAGGAGTCGGGCACATTGTGTGGAATCTGGCCGGCACGGACACACAGGGGTGACTGAGGTGGGGGGGGGGGAACGTATGATAAAGTGGGGATGTCTGGTAAAGGTGGGAGGGGGGGGGGAGACTAAATAATCCCCTGTCTGCTGGCACAGGGGAGGGGGATCACTTAAAATGAGGGGGATCAGAGGGGGGAATCAAAATTACACAGGAGGATAAGGAGGGGGTACTAAAATGGTAATCCCCCCTCTGATTCTCGTGTGCCATTTTGATTCCCCCCTCTGATCCCCCTCATTTTAAGTGATCCCCCTCCCCTGTGCCAGCAGACAGGGGATTATTTAGTCTCTCCCCCCTCCCACCTTTACCAGACTTCTAGCTACGGCTCTGATGTATAGCCACTTACTCCAGTTCTTGCACTTGAATTTCTAGATGAGAGACATTTACCTGGTACAGTTTCCTAGTGACCATATCACATATTCAGCATGTCCTACTCAGTAACCAGGTGCCTCCCACACTTTATTTTTAAATTCTGCAAATATCTTTTTTTCTTCTTAAAAACCACCTGTAAAACACACACAGCATTTAAAGAAATACGATCACTTTCCATCCTTTATGTTCATTCAGAGACAGACATAAATTAGATCTTTTATGTTGCAACTCGGACTGTTTTACAAGTTGCATTCCACCAGCATCTAGAATATATTTATCATTTCCATTTTGTTTAACCTTGTACCAGGCGAGGAAGTGTCTCTCTCCAGTAGCTGAAACTCTCTATAAAAAGTTAAATCTATGTCAAGTGTATGGGAGCTTTCTCAGTGTCTGGGAATGAATGCTGAAGCAGTAAAGTTATTATGGGCGCAAGTACCCTAATGGCACATCCACATGGGATAAATAGTCTTCAGATTCGCCATTTCAGATTTATGGGAGGCAAACCGCAGCATTTTATGGTGCCAGCAATATGGAGGAGATTTTATGAAATCTCATCCAAACATTAGGAAAGAAAGCAGCAGCATGTGAATTTATTCTGAGGATTTAGGCTACATTCACACGACTGTAAGTGTTTCGCGGTCCGCAAATTGCTGATCCACAAAACATGGATACATTTTGCGGACCGTACAAGCGTCACTATATGGAAAATGCCCATTGTTGTCCGTGATGCTCTATATTTTTGAGGGCCGCGGAACAGAACTACAGATGGGTACAGAACACGGTGTGCTATCTGCATCTTTTGAGGCCCCGTTAAAATGAATGTGTCCACATCAGTTCGGCAAAATTGTGGAACGGATGTGGGCCCATTCATACGGTGAATGGACCCTTACTTTGTAGATTTCAAGCTTTGCAATCCAGAACGTGAACCTGCATCAAATCTGGGACAAAATCCACATGTAACTCATGCAGATTTTTCCACAGATCCGCTGCAAAATCCGTAGAGGAATTTCCGTTGTGCTCTGTGTCCCATGGGCACATACCTGCAAAATGAATGCATAATATTTCAGCAGTATTATATTGCAAGTTATTAAAGAGTTTTGATTGATAAAATTGAAATAGTGGAGGCACCGGGGTCATTACCCCATTTACTCTCACTGTACTCCATCCTCTGTGCCTTCTCCTTAAGGGAGGCTGTCAGGTGAATTACAGTATGCCTATCAGGGCACTTAACCACCTCAGCTCCCGTAGCTTAAACCCTCTTAATAACCAGAGCACTTTTTACAATTTTGCACTACACTACTTTCACCGTTTATCGCTCGGTCATACAACTTACCACCCGAATGAATTTTACCTCCTTTTCTTCTCACTAATAGAGCGTTCATTTGGTGGTATTTCATTGCTGCTGAAATTTTTACTTTTTTTGTTAGTAATCGAAATTTACCGACATTTTTGCCAAAAAATGACATTTTTGCCAAAAATGACATTTTTCACTTTGAGTTGTAATTTTTTTTTAAAACAACGACATCTATATATATAAAAAAAATTCTCTAAATGTATTGTTCTACATGTCTTTGATAAAAAAAAAAATGTTTGGGTAAAAAAAAAAAATGGTTTGGGTAAAAGTTATAGCGTTTACAAACTATGGTACAAAAATGTGAATTTCCGCTTTTTGAAGCAGCTCTGACTTTCTGAGCACCTGTCATGTTTCCTGAGGTTCTACAATGCCCAGACAGTAGAAAACACCCACAAATGACCCCATTTCGGAAAGTAGACACCCTAAGGTATTCAATGAGGGGCATGGCGAGTTCATAGAAGATTTTTTTTGGCACAAGTTAGCGGAAATTGATTTTTTTTTGTTTTTTCTCAAAGTCTCCCTTTCCGCTAACTTGGGACAAAAAGTTCAATCTTTCATGGACTCAATCTGCCCCTCAGCGAATTCCTTGGGGTGTCTTCTTTCCGAAATGGGGTCTCATGTGGGGGTATTTATACTGCCCTGGCTTTTTAGGGGCCCTAAAGCGTGAGAAGAAGTCTGGAATATAAATGTCTAAAACATTTTACGCATTTGGATTCCGTGAGGGGTACTGGTGAGTTCATGTGAGATTTTATTTTTTGACACAAGTTAGTGGAATATAAGACTTTGTAAGAAAAAACAAAAAAACTAAAGAAAAGAAAAATCAATTTCCGCTAACTTGTGCCAAAAAAATGTATAAATGGAGCCTTACAGGGGGGTGATCAATGACATGGGGGTGATCAGGGAGTCTATATGGGGTGATCACCACCCTGTCATGCTCCATTCAGACGTCTGTATGTGTTTTGCGGATCCGCGGTGTCCGTGTTTTGCGGATCCGCGGATCCATGGATCGGATCTGCAAAACACATACGGACGTCTGAATAGAGCCTTACAGGGGGGTGATCAGGGAGTGTATATAGGGTGTATATAGACCTTATGGATATCGGACAGCTTTTGGGTTACACCCTTAACCTGGATAAATCCGAAGCTCTGCTCCTTAAAGGGCCCATAGGACCGAGAAGGACTGCCCCCTTCCCCTTTCAATGGCGTTCGCACTCTATATCATACCTGGGGGTACAGATCACCAGAATAGCAATAGACTGGATACATCATACATCCATGTTCTCGAACAGATGTCAGGAACAGGCCTTTATACCCAGACTGGCTCTGACCAACTTACTCCATACCCCATATGGTGAGATTCCAGAGCGGGCCAGAGAGAACATCCAACTAATGTCGACCTGGCGGGCTTGGCAAAAGATGAGGCTTCTTAAAAACGTACAGCTTCATAGCTCATTACAAATGGCCCTCCTGGCAAACCTACATTTCCAAGCAGGGTCCCCCCATAGGGAATTTTATGATTGGCATAAGGGAGGAATAACTCTGATTAGTCACTTGGTGGACCACACCACACACAAGATTCTGCCATTTGAAGATCTTAAATCTAAATACCCCAACATTAGTGTAAAAATCTTTCCCTATCGACAAGTCAGCAGTTACCTCCAGAAATGACTGCCCAACTTAACCCCTCGAGAATAGAGCCCAGCTTTACAGGTCTCCCTCAAACATACCCCTACTCTAAGGGGACATACACTAGCTACTATAAATTTCTACACACCCCTCTGGACTATGGTAAGGGTCAATGGGCAATAGCTAAATGGCTCAAAGACATCCCACAGTTAACGATGTCTACCCTATATCAGGCTCTGGAAATCAATATTCGTTATTTGCCATCCAGCCGCTACAGGGAGATGACCCTACAGATTTATCACCGGGCATATATCTTTCCAGTTCGGAGCCACCGTATGGGCGTCTTTGATTTTCACAACTGCTTCCTATGTAAAGAGACAGGAGCAGACATTTTCCATTGTTTGTGGCTGTGCCCAGTGATACAATCTTTCTGGCATAAAGGCCACACGTTTACCACCACCCATTTGACAACAGCAGCACCTCTAGATCCTATATGTGCCATCTTTGGGTACACGTTGCACCCCTGGTAGTAGGAAATGGCTATGTCTGATAGCAGCAGCAGGAATTAAGACTATCCTTCACACATGGATCGATCCCGCACCTCAGTTTAAGCTATTTCTCGAGAAAGTCTCCTTCTTAATGAAGATGGACTGGGTAGAGGCATCTTCCAGGAAGGAGATCCATGTGAAGCAATTCTTTGCATGCTGGGAGCGCTTTATAGATATACTGCCCCTCTAGGTTAGAAGATGCATCCAGGAATGTTTTCAACTCACTTCCTGGTATCAGTCTTATTAAATGATCCGCCAATCTCAGAGATATGATACTACTTGAGGGCTCAGCGGGGGTCCCTGCGCGCTGCGTGCTTGCTTGGATTCTAACTCCACTAACTGCGGAGGAGAACATGTTGGGTTACTGCTATGCTCTATTCACCTTGCGGTTTTCAGGGAGTCAAGTTATGGTTTCTGTACTACTAATCTCCCATAATTCATCCTTTCCCCTTCCCCCTCACTCCCCTTCTAAAAACCGACTGATGTCAGAAGGTTGACATAATAGCTCCTATATATTACTCTGATTGTCTATATTGAGACTTTTACCGAAGACTTGGTGTAAATGATGCTGTAAAGTACTACTCATCATATCACACTGTATGTACTCCTTTACTATGTCAACCTGAAATAAAAACATTTGAAAATAAAGTCACTTTGTGGGGGTTACATAGTGGAAACCACCCATAAATGACCCCATTGTAGAAACTACACCCGTCAAGTTATTCAAAACTGATTTTTACAAACCTTGTTAACCATTTAGGTGTTCCACGAGAATTAAAGTTTTCATTTTAATTCATTTTTTCATGTAACACATCAAGGCTTAACAGCCAAATAAAACTCAATATCTATTACCCTGATTCTGCAGTTTACAGAAACACCCCACATTTGGTTGTAAACTGTTGTACGGGCAAACGGCAGGGCGCATAAGGAAAGGAGCGTCATATGGTTTTTGGACTGCAGATTTCACTGGGATAATTTGACATTAGACATTTAAAGACCACCTGATGCACTGCTAGAGTAGAAACTACAAAAAAGTGACCCCATTTTGGAAATTAAAGGATAAGGTGACACTTTTATTGGTACTATTTTGAGGTATACATGACTTTTGATTGCTCTATATTACGCTTTTTGTGAGGCAAGGTAACAAATAAATGGCTGTTCTAGCACAGTTTTTATTTTTTGTTTTTTACGGTGTTCACCTGACAGGTTAGATCATGTGCTATTTTTATAGAGCAGGTTGTTATGGACACAACAATACCATCTACAGTATACAAAAGAAAGGACTGGGCACTCACTATATCTAGTAGCCGTGGTACTTTATTAAATAAAATCAATTCTTATATTATTAAAAACACATATTCTAACACACATTCATACACATCGATTATAATGACTAAAATATATAATCACTGTAACACAATGGTAAAAGGACCTATTTGATATATATAAAAAAATCGGATGTGACCAATAATTTGCATATATGGAGGATGAGAGCAATCCAAAACTATCCAAATGTTCAGTCCAATATCAGAAGTGTGCCATATACAAAAAGGACGGATGAAATAGTCGATCGGATATCCTAGGGTCTTTTGCAGAGACTAATAGTCCTGAATTCAAATATGTTCGCACAGTTCAAAGTAACAGCGTTAATTTCCAAATAGATTATTTGTCAGTTGTATTATAGTCTACTCACATAATAAATGTACTTAGGCGGCTCAGATCAGCAATCCGCGGCGTCCCGCGTAATGGTCAGGGTATGATCTCCGCTTGTACGTGTGAGCCTCAACTTCACAATGAAATAGTCTTTGATAACTTCCTAGTAGATTTCACAGAAAGTTTTCAACAAGCTGTTTTTCAATTGAACAATCAAAGTTCCTCACTTACTGGCGCCAGTAGTATCTTTATAGTCCACAGCTCTGCAGGTATACGTTCCACCTTCAGTGTGTTTTCTCTAAGAAGGGTCGAAGCTGCAAGAGTTAGTGGTCCTTAAGTCCAATCGGGGGGTCCAGTACCAGACGCGTTTCGGGGCTCTTAGTGGCCCCTTCCTCAGTGGTACTGAGGAAGGGGCCACTAAAAGCCCCGAAACGCGTCTGGTACTGGACCCCCCGATTGGACTTAAGGACCACTAACTCTTGCAGCTTCGACCCTTCTTAGAGAAAACACACTGAAGGTGGAACGTATACCTGCAGAGCTGTGGACTATAAAGATACTACTGGCGCCAGTAAGTGAGGAACTTTGATTGTTCAATTGAAAAACAGCTTGTTGAAAACTTTCTGTGAAATCTACTAGGAAGTTATCAAAGACTATTTCATTGTGAAGTTGAGGCTCACACGTACAAGCGGAGATCATACCCTGACCATTACGCGGGACGCCGCGGATTGCTGATCTGAGCCGCCTAAGTACATTTATTATGTGAGTAGACTATAATACAACTGACAAATAATCTATTTGGAAATTAACGCTGTTACTTTGAACTGTGCGAACATATTTGAATTCAGGACTATTAGTCTCTGCAAAAGACCCTAGGATATCCGATCGACTATTTCATCCGTCCTTTTTGTATATGGCACACTTCTGATATTGGACTGAACATTTGGATAGTTTTGGATTGCTCTCATCCTCCATATATGCAAATTATTGGTCACATCCGATTTTTTTATATATATCAAATAGGTCCTTTTACCATTGTGTTACAGTAATTATATATTTTAGTCATTATAATCGATGTGTATGAATGTGTGTTAGAATATGTGTTTTTAATAATATAAGAATTGATTTTATTTAATAAAGTACCACGGCTACTAGATATAGTGAGTGCCCAGTCCTTTCTTTTGTATAATTTTTTGCTTGTTAGATTGGGTGAATCTGCGGGCTGAGAGCACCCATCCAGGTTTCCCCATACAGTAGTGCGACCCATCATCTGTGAATTAACCATCTACAGTATGTCTACTTTATTTTTCTTTTGTTACAGTTTTACATAATAAAGCATTTTTTAAATAAATCATGTTTTTGTGTCTCCTTTTTCTGAAAGAAAAAAACTATGCAACAGCACTCTGCAAACCAAATAAAGTACTATAATGTCATAGTAATGGAAAATATTCTGATGCTAATGATATGCTTATTTTGTCTGTATACCTAATATGTCAGTTTTTTTATATATATTTTGGTTTTAAATAATAAAAGCATTTTTGAAAAAAAAAAAGATGTTTATTGTTAAAAAAAACAATTTTTTTCCAATTTTATTACTTTTACATTTTTGTCCCACTATGCGACTTCAACATTACAGAGTTTGATCCCTGTTTCAATGCAGCACAATACTGTATGTACTGCCTTGACTATCAGTGTATTACACAGTGTAATACACTGATAGTTTGCCTATGAGACCCAGCCTGGGGGCTGGGCCTCATAGGCCGCCATACAAGCTGGGCCCTAAGGCCTTTGAATGGCTTGGAGCTGCCATGGTAAACATCAGGTCCCCGCCACCGCAGCGTGGGTACCCAAAGTATGAGGAGAGGGAGCGCAAACCTCCCATATGCCGCAGTCAGCGCTGACCACAGCAAATGATGGGTTAATCCACCGGCATCTGCATTATCACCGATGCTGGTGAATGCAGCAGGGATCCGGCTGTCAGTAACTAATCGCAGCACCGCACATGGGGGAGGGGAAGGAAGGACCGCAGGACGCAAAACAAATCAACTGGAAACAAAAAAAAAAGTGGAATTGCAGTGTTATTTCACACCGTCACCGCTGTTCTGGTTGCAGGTTCCATTTAAGGGGTTAAATCGAAATTATGCAATCATAACCTTGAATACAACGTCTGTACAGGAGATGTGAACCGGCTGCATACACTGGCGGTGATTGTCTTGCCGTCAGATGCTCGTTCTTTATATGAATACATATTTTTGCAAAGAAATAATGAAAGTTGTGAAATATCAGAAACCAATGAGATATTAGATATTCCGCTGCACTGATTAGTTTCTGAGCTCCATCTTTATGTAGCACACCGTACACTCTTCACCCGGTGAGGCATGGAGGATACCTGGGGGCAGGTGCACAGTAGTCACCAGAAACAACTGAAATTTGCAAATAATTAACTCTTTAGTCTACAGTCATGACATGGCACAGTATGTTAATTATTTTAGAGGAACACGCACTGGTTAGGGCTCATGCACACGGTCACATTCACAGACCTGCACATGGATACGGGCTGACTTGCAGAAATTCCTCATGGATTTCCGTGCAGATTTTTGCGCTTTCCGCACCAAAAACTGCACATGCTACTTGTGGTTTTTGGCGTGGATTTGACGTGGTTTTACTGCAGATCTCACCCTTGCATGGAAAAGGGTGAAATCCGCACAAAAGAACCGCACAAACAATTGACATGCTCTGGATTTCAAAACCCACGGCAGGTCAAAAAAAGCAAAGTGTACATGAAATTTGGGTTGGTTTACTTTTGCACCAAATTTCTCAAACAATGCACTTTGAGGGGGAATTTATCACGCCTGGCCACACCATTATTCTGGCTTCAAAAAGTTGAAAAATAGGGCTTTGTGCAAATTTTTGTTCAAGGGACCCAAAAAGTCTCAAAACCCCAATTTTTGGGATGCCAGGCGTAATAAATCCCCCCCCATGCCTTTGCCCTCTTTATTCACCAATTTCTAGGGGGTAATATATCAATATATGGCTTTTTGATCTTTTCCTTTTTTTTACTGTCTGCTTGGCTTTAAACCAGATTTCACTCGGAGTACACTTGCAACTTTTGCAAAAAGTGGCAATGATAAATCTGGATAAAAATGTAGCTCTGCCCACACAAAACATCTGGCCACCACTTAGTGAATGTGAACTGCTTGGCATGGAGCAAACCATTAAAAAATTGGGAAAATTTGGAAAAATTTTGGCGCAAATGCCTACGCCACTGACCAAACAGGAAAAATCACTCCACTACGATATACATAATATCGTAGTGTTCTTCTTAATTTTACATTCCACTCAATTCCCCCTTCACACATGGACACCAAACTGCAAGGGTCGGATCGGATCAAGCATGGATGAGGCCTCTGGGCAAAGATTTGGTTGGGGCCCCCTCCTCAGCAACACTCTCATGTTGGTCAACAACTTAAGGCCTTAAGCCATGCCCGTGCAGCAATTTGCGGTGGTCCACAGCATGGGCACCGAACGGGTGCCTTCCACCTGCGGACCCATTCACTTGAATGGGGTCCACAATCCACACCGCAAAAAAGTAGTACATGCACTACTTTTTTGCGGTGCGGAGGCAAGGACAGAAAAAGCACAGAAGCACTTCGCAGTGCTTCCATGGGTTTTAGATCCTTGACTCCGTTCTGCGCCGCACTGTATCTTTCGGATTGCGGACCCATTCAAGTGCACACACGGGCCATGCTTGTATATTGCGGACCTGCTGTTTGTGGGCTGCAATATGGACACGGACCTTCTACAGTTGTGTGCATGAGGCCTACAGGAAAGGCTAGAGATTTTATCTAGTGGAGGCCGTGAGTTGCCCTTTTTGCCCAACAAGGCTGTCTACTGCTTTTCTTATTTAAAATTAAATTTCACTGGTACCTCAGACGTGTGCTCTCCGCATTTTCCACGGACAGCACACGTACCCCTTATTTTAATTTGACTGTTCACACATCAGTATTTTTTTACTGACCATGGGTCAGTGAAACAATCACGGAGACATGCACTACTTTTGTCCATGATGCGGGCCAAACACATCCATTGAAGTCTATGGGTCTGTGAAAGTCACGTGATGGCATTTGTGTTGCATCCGTTTTTCACTGACCACTGATTGGAGATGCTTTTTAAAAGGATTTTCAGCTGAGCAGTGTCCATGGAATACCGATGACACACGGAAAACAAAGAACGGACACTAGAGAGGAGCGTCGCGAGCTTCGGATGCTACATCTGAAGCCGCTTCGCTAAAAACGTTGTCTACCGTACAGTATTAGAATGTATGGGCTCCAATGAACTGAAGTAAGTTAATCACGAAGTCGCACGAGGCTTTGCTGAATAACTTCAGTTACAGTGAAAACTCACTTCAAAACTTGGAACGGAACTCGGCTTCGGTTTCCGAGTGGTACCTTGGAACTGAAGGCGAGTTCGGTTCAAAGGGTTTTCATTAATAATCAATTACCGAAGTTACTTACTTACTTCGGCTCATCACAACCCATACATTCTAATACTGTACGGAAATGAATTTCCGTACAGTATTATAACAATTTTTTTTAGCAAAGCGACTTCAGATGTAGCATCCGAAGTCGCTTCGCTCATCTCTATCGGAAACACGGACTAAACACTGGTCCTACACGCATATATTCACGGATGTCAAACGGACACGGAAGTGTGAATGAGGCCTAGTAGATGAGAGTCCTGCAGATGTGAAGCTGCACCATTTAAAGTGAACCTGCCACTTGCTTTGGGGGTCCCCAAGCCACCAGCATGCCCTTATGTAGCTGGGGTTTAGGTTCCCAGGCCTGCTCTTATCAAACCCATTCATCCTTGCAGAGTATAGTAAATGATGTCACTTTCCAGGACAGGAGTCCAGGACTCATTGCCAGCGGCATTAGGCGGGTACGCATTTTGCCGGTGAAGCTGAGAGTGGTACACCTCCCTTCACCGCACATGCCCTTTACATCGAGAGCATTCGCAGTGAAGGCTTACTGCCCTCAGCCTCACTGGCGTAACAGGTGCCCAGTGCCACTGGAGGCGAGTCCTGGACTCCTTTACATCTTCATCTACTATAGGGATGGACGGGTTTGATAAGGACATGAGCCCTAAACCTCAGCTACAGAAGGACATGTGATGATTTAATGGCCCCAAACCAGGCGACAGGTTCCTTTTAGTCATTATCCCCAAATATAGAATCTGATTTAGTGTCCATTCACACAACCGTGTCCTTTTTGCAGACCGCAAAGCGTGGATCCGCAAAACTGGCTGTGTGCACTCCGCATCACGGTGCAGACCCATTGATTTCCGCAGGCTTCCGGGTCAATGCGGCTGCACCGCTAAAGATAAGACATATTCTTTGTCACATCTTCTGGATTGCTGACCCGTTGAAGTCAATGGGTCTGCACCGCGATGCAGCAGGCACACGGCCGGTATCCGTATTTTGCAGATCTGTGGTCCACAAAATGGAAACGGTCATGTGTAAGGGGGCTTCAAGGTTTAGAGTACTGATGATCTATCCTCAGGATAGGCTAACTATATCATATCAGTGGGAGCCCGACTCTTGGCACCACCACCGATCCACTGTTTAAAGGGGCTGCAGAGCTTGTGTGAGCACTGAGACCTCTTCATTACCTACATGGGGGTCTGCAGTGCAGGTATTACCGCCTTGTAATAGAACTATGCTGCTATATCCTGCACCTCCACTACTACATTATAGACAGCATGCAGGCAGACAAGCTAAAGTAAGCTATGAGCGCTGATATTGGGTGGACCTCCACCAGTCTGATAAAGACGGCCTATCCTGACCATAAGCATCCATATACTGACCCCCCAGTCTGATAAAGACGGCCTATCCTGACCATAAGCCATCCATATACTGACCCCCCAGTCTGATAAAGACGGCCTATCCTGACCATAAGCCATCCATATACTGACCCCCCAGTCTGATAAAGATGGCCTATCCTGAACATAAACCATTCTCTGACCCCCCAGTCTAATAAAGACAGCCTATCCTGACCATAAGCCATCCATATACTGACCCCTCAGTCTGATAAAGACGGCCTATCCTGACCATAAGCCATCCATATACTGACCCCCCAGTCTGATAAAGATGGCCTATCCTGAACATAAACCATTCTCTGACCCCCCAGTCTAATAAAGACAGCCTATCCTGACCATAAGCCATCCATATACTGACCCCTCAGTCTGATAAAGACGGCCTATCCTGACCATAAGCCATCCATATACTGACCCCCCAGTCTGATAAAGACGGCCTATCCTGACCATAAGCCATCACTATACTGACCCCCCAGTCTGATGAAGACGGCCTATCCTGACCATAAACCATCCATATACTGACCCCCCAGTCTGATGAAGACGGCCTATCCTGACCATAAGCCATCCATATACTGACCCCCCAGTCTGATAAAGACGGCCTATCCTGACCATAAGCCATCAATATACTGACCCCCCCTGTCTGATAAAGACGGCCTATCCTGACCATAAGCCATCAATATACTGACCCGCCAGTCTGATAAAGACGGCCTATCCTGACCATAAGCCATCAATATACTGACCCGCCAGTCTGAGGATGCATTGTGCCTCCGGCAGCACCGCCTATTGACCCCCTCCCCTTACAGTGCACCATATAGCGCCCAAATGCAATGCACAACAGCCATACCCTCAAAATAATACTGCCCTAAGGTTCCAAAATAACACTGCCCTATACACCATGCAGGGAATGTGGCTCAATCCTGTGGCTTTCCATAAACCTGGGCATCAGGTGAGGTACTGGGGGTGCAAGCTTCTTGTGCCCAGGTCATTAGGGCCAGTGGCGCCCCCTGTAGTTGTGACGAATGAGTGATGGCGCAGGTTGCCTCATGTGTCATTGAAAAGCCCGTTTCAGACAGTCCCTTGTGGAAACCCTGCCTGCATCAGCAGCACTGCACGCTACATACATGACATCAGCCGCGGGGTGAGCGCACATGTATGTCCCCCCTCACTCCGCGCTCCCTGAAGTGTGGCTGGTGACGTCACCGGGAAGTTGTGGACTAGTATGTGAGTGTGTCAGGCAGCCAGAGAGGGAGCTCACTCACTCAGCGCCTCTCCCCGTCTGCAGCTAGCGGATCCCGGGCGCTCTCCCCGCCGCAGTGTGTGTGTACGGTCGCGCGCTGGAAGCGCTGACTTCGGTGCGTTTCTCCTGCGGCACCATGGCAGCTCAGTGCGACTCCTTGAGCGGATACATGATCCAGTCAGACCCCGGCTCCAACAGCGAGAGAAGCACCGACTCCCCGCTCCCCGGCTCCGAGGACGACTCTCCCGCCCTCCACGACCCGGAGTGGGGAGAAGAGAGATTCCGGGTGGATAGGAAGAAGCTGGAGACCATGCTACAAGGTAACGGGAACTGCGCCGCACAATGCAGCCCGGAGCCCGGCTATCCCGACTGCGACTGCACCGTGTACCCGGAGAGAGAGCTCACTATAGAGAGAGGTCACTATATGTACCCGGAGAGAGAGCTCACTATAGAGAGAGGTCACTGTATGTACCCGGAGAGAGAGCTCACTGTATAGAGAGAGGTCACTATATGTACCCGGAGAGAGAGCTCACTGTATAGAGAGAGGTCACTATATGTACCCGGAGAGAGAGCTCACTGTATAGAGAGGGGTCACTATATGTACCCGGAGAGAGAGAGGTCACTATATGTACCCGGAGAGAGAGAGCTCACTGTATAGAGAGGTCACTGTATGTACCCGGAGAGAGAGCTCACTGTATAGAGAGGTCACTGTATGTACCCGGAGAGAGAGCTCACTGTATAGAGAGGTCACTGTATGTACCCGGAGAGAGAGCTCACTGTATAGAGAGGGGTCACTATATGTACCTGGAGAGAGAGCTCACTGTATAGAGAGGGGTCACTATATGTACCCGGAGAGAGAGAGGTCACTATATGTACCCGGAGAGAGAGCTCACTGTATAGAGAGAGGTCATTATATGTACCCGGAGAGAGAGAGCTCACTGTATAGAGAGAGGTCACTATATGTACCCAGCACTCACTATAGAGAGAGCTCACTATATGTACACGGAGAGAGAGAGAGCTCACTATAGAGAGAGCTTACTATATGTACCAAGCACTCACTATAGAGAGAGGTCACTATATGTACCCGGAGAGAGAGCTCACTATATGTACCCGGAGAGAGAGCTCACTGTATAGAGAGAGGCCACTTTATGTACCCAGCACTCACTATAGAGAGAGCTCATGATATGTACCTAGCACTCACTATAGAGAGAGCTCACGATATGTACCCAGCACTCACTATAGAGAGAGGTCACTATATGTACCCGGAGAGAGAGCTCACTGTATAGAGAGAGGTCACTATATGTACCAGCACTCACTATAGAGAGAGCTCACTATATGTACCCGGAGAGAGAGCTCACTGTATAGAGAGAGGTCACTATATGTACCCAGCACTCACTATAGAGAGAGCTCATGATATGTACCTAGCACTCACTATAGAGAGAGCTTACTATATGTACCAAGCACTCACTATAGAGAGAGGTCACTATATGTACCCGGAGAGAGAGCTCACTATATGTACCCGGAGAGAGAGCTCACTGTATAGAGAGAGGCCACTTTATGTACCCAGCACTCACTATAGAGAGAGCTCATGATATGTACCTAGCACTCACTATAGAGAGAGCTCACGATATGTACCCAGCACTCACTATAGAGAGAGGTCACTATATGTACCCGGAGAGAGAGCTCACTGTATAGAGAGAGGTCACTATATGTACCAGCACTCACTATAGAGAGAGCTCACTATATGTACCCGGAGAGAGAGCTCACTGTATAGAGAGAGGTCACTATATGTACCCAGCACTCACTATAGAGAGAGCTCATGATATGTACCTAGCACTCACTATAGAGAGAGCTTACTATATGTACCAAGCACTCACTATAGAGAGAGGTCACTATATGTACCCGGAGAGAGAGCTCACTATATGTACCCGGAGAGAGAGCTCACTGTATAGAGAGAGGACACTTTATGTACCCAGCACTCACTATAGAGAGAGCTCATGATATGTACCTAGCACTCACTATAGAGAGAGCTCACGATATGTACCCAGCACTCACTATAGAGAGAGGTCACTATATGTACCCGGAGAGAGAGCTCACTGTATAGAGAGAGGTCACTATATGTACCAGCACTCACTATAGAGAGAGGTCACTATATGTACCCGGAGAGAGAGCTCACTGTATAGAGAGAGGTCACTATATGTACCCGGAGAGAGAGCTCACTGTATAGAGAGAGGTCACTATATGTACCCGGAGAGAGAGCTCACTGTATAGAGAGAGGTCACTATATGTACCCGGAGAGAGAGCTCACTGTATAGAGAGAGGTCACTATATGTACCCGGAGAGAGAGCTCACTGTATAGAGAGAGGTCACTATATGTACCCGGAGAGAGAGCTCACTATAGAGAGGTCACTATATGTACCCGGAGAGAGAGCTCACTATAGAGAGAGGTCACTATATGTACCCGGAGAGAGAGCTCACTATAGAGAGAGGTCACTATATGTACCCGGAGAGAGAGGTCACTATATGTACCCGGAGAGAGAGCTCACTATAGAGAGAGGTCACTATATGTACCCGGAGAGAGAGCTCACTATATGTACCCGGAGAGAGAGCTCACTGTATAGAGAGAGGTCACTATATGTACTAGCACTCACTATAGAGAGAGGTCACTATGTACTAGCACTCACTATAGAGAGAGGTCACTATATGTACCCGGAGAGAGAGCTCACTGTATAGAGAGGTCACTATATGTACTAGCACTCACTATAGAGAGAGGTCACTATATGTACCAGCACTCCCTATAGAGAGAGCTCACTGTAGAGAGAGGTCACTGTATAGAGAGAGGTCACTATATGTACCAGCACTCACTATAGAGAGAGCTCACTATATGTACACGGAGAGAGAGCTCACTATAGAGAGAGCTTACTATATGTACCAAGCACTCACTATAGAGAGAGGTCACTATATATACCAAGCACTCACTATAGAGAGAGGTCACTATATGTACCAGCACTCACTATAGAGAGAGCTCACTATATGTACACGGAGAGAGAGCTCACTATAGAGAGAGCTTACTATATGTACCAAGCACTCACTATAGAGAGAGGTCACTATATATACCAAGCACTCACTATAGAGAGAGCTCACTATATGTACCAGCACTCACTATAGAGAGCGCTCGCTATATGTCCCAAGCACTCACTATAGAGAGAGCTCACTATATGTACCTGGACAGAGTGCACACTGTATAGAGAGCTTACTATATGTACCCGGAGAGAGAGCTAACTGTATAGAGAGAGGTCACTTTATGTACCCAGCACTCACTATAGAGAGAGCTCACTATATAGAGAGAGGTCACTATATGTACCTAGCGCTCACTATAGAGAGCTCTCTATATGTACCTAGCGCTCACTATAGAGAGCTCTCTATATGTGCCTAGCGCTCACTATAGAGAGCTCTCTATATGTACCTAGCGCTCACTATAGAGAGAGCTCTCTATATGTACCTAGCGCTCACTATAGAGAGCTCACGATATGTACCCAGCACTCACTCTCTAGAGAGAGCTCACGATATGTACCCAGCACTCACTCTCTAGAGAGAGCTCACGATATGTACCCAGCACTCACTCTCTAGAGAGAGCTCACGATATGTACCCAGCACTCACTCTCTAGAGAGAGCTCACGATATGTACCCAGCACTCACTCTCTAGAGAGAGCTCACGATATGTACCCAGCACTCACTCTCTAGAGAGAGCTCACGATATGTACCCAGCACTCACTCTCTAGAGAGAGCTCACGATATGTACCCAGCACTCACTCTCTAGAGAGAGCTCACGATATGTACCCAGCACTCACTCTCTAGAGAGAGCTCACGATATGTACCCAGCACTCACTCTCTAGAGAGAGCTCAGTACTCTGTGGACCCCAGCACCCACTGGTATCATACTGTTGACTATATAGAAACATCACAGCTTGCTATATGGGACCCCTGCACCCACTGGTATCATGGGACCCTCACCATTCGCTATATGGAAACTCAAACATTCACCATTACTATATGGCAGGGATGGCCAACCTGTGGCTCTCCAGCTGTTGCAAAACTACAACTCCCAGCATGCAAAGACTGCCTACAGCAGGGCATGGTGGAAATTGTAGTTTTACAACAGCTGGAGAGCCGCAGGTTAGCCATCCCTGCTATATGGGATTCCCACCTTCACCCTATATAAATTCACTATTACTTATGGGATCCCAACAATTCGCTCTAGGATATTATAGAGGGTCCACAGCATCCGCCATGTTATTTTATAGGATCCTCATCATTGTTTGCACAGAGTTATCGTGTGTTCCCTGTATCCCACATGTTACTTTATAACATCCACTAAATTATATGATGGAGTCCTCAGCTATGGTCTCTGGGGTTTCTCGGTACATGATGCATTGCTATAGAGGGTCCTCTGTTTGGCCCCCATAATGGAAACACAGTTCAGTGGTCAAACCCCCCCCCCCCCCCCCCCCATCTACACATCCAGCTATATGGCAGGTATTTGCTCTAAATAGGCCCCAGTCCTCGCTGCACCGTACATTTATATGGCCGTGGAGCAGCTGATAGACGCTGAGCTGTTATCATACCTTTACTTGGTGCTATAAGCCCCAAAATTGTCAGGTCCTTGGACATAATCTGTATATAGCAGTGGTTTCCAGCTGAACTACAACTGCTAGCATACCCTAGAATGCTGAGGGTTGTAGTTCTGCCCCAAATAGACAGATTGGAGACCTATAGCATGATCCCATGACTTTTACTATTCTTTGACTTTGTAGATTTGTATAGATTAGTCAGGGTACTTTCACACTAGTGGTATTCTCTTCCGTTAAAAGGGTTCTATGCCAGTAAAGAACTGATCAGCTATATCCCCGTGCATTCTGAATGGAGCAATCCGTTCAGTTTTCATCAGTATGCCTTCCGTTCAGTCACTGTCAGGCATTTTGGCCGGACATAATACCGCAGCATGCTGCGGTATTATGTCCGTATCAAAATGCCTGATCAGTCGCCAGATCTGGCATTAATTCCTATTGATTTGCATTAGTGCCGGATCCGTCCTTCCGGTCTGCACATGCGCAGACCGGGAAAACTGAAAAAGACTGCAAGACGGATCCGTCCATCCACATGACAAGCGGAGAGACGGATCCGTTCTTGCAATGCATTTGTAGACGGATCCGCACCCGCTGTCAGTTGTCACACTGATCAGCGCATCCTGCAGGCAGATCAGACTACGGAACTGCCTGCCGGATCACACTAACGCTAGTGTCAAAGTACCTTAACCTGACATCAGTTTGAATCCTGCTTTATGGCCGTAGGTACCTGCCATAGAATGGACTTTGCATTGCTGAAAGTGTCCACTAATGGTAACTAAAACCACATGCTGCATATGAACATGGCCCAACGGCAGGGGAGTCCAGTTTGGGACATCTCCTTTCAAAGTGGTTCCATTTTATACATTAGGACAACCTCTGTCTAAAGGCTCTCCTAGGTCATTTAAGGGGCTGCATGCATCACTACAGCTGTCCTGCAGAGGGCGCTGCAAGAAAGTTGAGCCAGGAATTGAAGTCTCCTGGCAAGATTAGCTGTTTGCTGGGGGTTTTGAGACTTGGGCCAGGGCTAAATGGCGATCTTGGGTTGTCACAACTGTCGCACAACCAAGAATTGCAGTGTAACGCTGGAGCTTTGCCGTTCTGTTGTCTTGGTGGTGGCAAACATAGAGGATGTGCTGCAGCACCATTCATTTCTATGACTGCAGTGCAACACGGCGATCCTTGGTCGCGCAACACTTCTTGCACCCTGAGATGATCACCTGATCGCTAGATCTGCTCTTGTAGTAAAGGGATTGCCTGTGGGATAACCCCTTTTAGTTTCACAGTAGCGTTTGACATCCGACAGGCTATTACGGTAGCGATTTTGTTCCGGACAATTCTCCGCATATTTGCCAAGTAGCGACCAGTAATAGTTAATGGAACCGGATGGAGACTTAGAAACTGCCGACAGTGCCGGAATGCAAAGAGATCCGGTAGCCTGTCCCCTGCCGGATGAATAGCGCTAGTGTAAAGATAGCTTTAGGGACTATGTGTACCGCGTAGAATAACGTACAAGAGATGGAGCAACCCCTTTAAATCTATTAATATTAGTTACAATCCAAACCAGATTTCTTTATATTTTAGGTTTTGTGGTTTTTCCAGAAAGACTCTATCTCAGGGGTCAGCAGCCTTCAGCACCCCAGCTGCTCTGAGACTACAACTCCCAGCATGCACACACGCTCGGCTGTTCTTGTAACAACCAGGGAAGTGAGAGGAAAATTCTGGGAGTTGTAGTTTCAGAACATCTGGAGACTGCCGATCCGCGGTCCAGCTTGTTTACTCTGCTTTCCCCTAAGGAGTCGAAGGATCTTGGTCTGCAAGAAACCTTTTAACCTGGAATTAGTAGACCTTTGCTACGTCTTTTCAGCATTAGTTTTGTAAGGAATGTTTGAAACCATTGACTCCTGATGAGTTCACTGTGTTATCCATAGAAATGATCTCCGTCCCAGTCCTAGGACTATGCAGATGTAAACCTCATTGTAGGCAAAGAATAGGACCAATTTATATTAGTTGAAGGGAACTTGTAATGCTGAGAAATGGCTTTGTGTAAGGCTCTCACGCACTCTGGTAGGTTCAGTCCGCGTCTGCGGATCGAATGCGGACCCGTTCATTTTTAGGGGTTACGTTGATATTTTAATGTTTTATGCAGAAGTTCTGGTCCCAGGTGCAGACCTCACCAGTCCTCAGTCCCCAATGTCTGCTCTCCTTTATGTTGCTGGGGATCTATTTGGTGCCTACAGCAGCCTCTTCAGTTATAGTAAAGAAGAGAAAGGTTGGGAAGAAAAAATGTATTTGAAAGATTGTAGTTTTGGGGACCCAAGAAAGCTACGCACAGTAACGTCATTCACAAAATGAAGAACATCTGCTTTCAAGTTAGGAGCTTGGAGCTTCCGAAGGAAAGAATGTGGCCCGTTTCAGAGCTCAGAAGAAAGTGACTTATATTACCAAGGAGGCTGGCTAAAATGTGAGTATTTCTATAAAAGTGCAAGTTGTGGGGGTGGCGGGAGACGTAACAAAGGCAGATCTTAAGTGTTACCACTGTCAGGAAGACGGAGGCTTGCTGGGAGCCGAGTGAATCATTTTGCCTGCCTCCTAGTATGTGATTTGAGGCTGGAAAAGGGATGAATAATCTTCCTCTGAGCCGCCAGAGTCTGGAAGGAAAATCTCCTCGTTTCAAAGCAAAGAACTTCCTGTATTGCGACCTCCTCGACTCCGATCCAAGTTGCATTTTAGTTCAGGCAGCGTTGTGCGGATGTAGCCGCCGCTGATTTCCACATTTTTGCTGCAAAATTTTCTTAATAGCTTTTTAACCAGTTGTATTATTTCCATGGTTTTCTGGTTTTAGAAAATCCTCTTCATTTGGAGTTCTTAGAGGGGCTCACATATTTAGGACCCTCACTAGCCAGGGAGAAAAATGGTTACAAAGACCATCTCCTGCTCGGGAAGATAGGACCTGTTTATCACCCAGAATCCTCAATCACGCGTTTGTGTATAAATTTGCAACTTTTTGAGTTCCTCGTAACTTCCAGGAGTGAAGTGAGAATTTGGTCATAGTTTGCAAATAGAACACGTTTATAAAGTATGGGACACCCTTATTTAGACCGGCATTTTTAGAAGTCCTATACCTGGCGGGTTATAAGAGGCGCCGGCCACTTCTAAATGTAAGACGGCTTCCTTGCTGTTTTTACATATAGACCATTTTCTATGTCTCAAACAGGCATAGCAAATGGTAAATGAGACGGGCCCACGGCATGCCCACTTTTATAGACCTGACGTGAGCGGGGAGAAGTCGCAGATTGCGGCACAATCTCAAAGTTTATTATTACTGCGCGCCATTTTAATAAAGTTGACACAGGTGCTCACCACAACTCTGATCTATAAACTGAGTGACCTGTAATGGTTTATTTCTCCTGCAGGGAAACTAAATACCAAAATGGTCTGCTTTTTCACAGAAACTCCTCAGTTCTGGTCAGTACACCGGCCCAGATTTACCGTAGCCCGATGACATACACCTCGTCATAAATCAGTCTGTGCGCGTGAACTGACATCTATGCCAGACCCTGGCTGGTGTAGATCTGTCTTCTATGCCACAAAACTGGCATAGAAGATGATGAATGTGGAGGGGCTGCCACCCCCGCCCCCTTCTCAAGGAAGTGGCAAGGCTGGTGGAGAAACGCCACTTGTGCAACAATTTTTGGGCACGTGACGTTGAAAGAGTTGCAAATACCCAGTTTATAACTTTTCCAAGCCACAAATGTGGCACTTGTCATGATAAATGTGGCCCGCTGTGTCTGGTATTTTAGCTTGGCTTGAAACACTTGAATGACAATAGCCAATGTATAGGAACGGAGCTGTGCCTGGAATTAAAAGGAACATTCTGGGAAGAACTCTTAGGACTCGTGCACCTAAGCGTGTGTGCTCCGTGTCCGTATTGCGGACCACAATATACGGGCACCAGCCGTGTGCACGGAAGTGGACCCATTGACTTGATTGGGTCCACAATCCTCAAGATGCTGAGTGGGGGCACCTATCGGAAGCACTATGAAGCGCTTCCATGGGATTTCGTTGTATACCTCCGCAATGCAAAAAATATATAGAACATGTCCTATTTTTTTTTATTTTTTTTTTTTTTTTGTGGTGCGGACCCGTTCAAGTCAGTGGTTTCACATCCGCAAACGGTGTGCACAAAGACGGTGCTTATGCATTGCGGACTGACCGCTGTTTGCGGTCTGTAGCACGCGGCACACATGCTATTGTGTATGAGCCCTTACGAAGAGGAAGCAGCGCTTCCATCTCCTCTTCAAACAACTTTTCAGTTCAGGTGCCCGGTGTTGGACCCCACTGATCAGATACTGATGTGTTTTTTTTTTTTTTTCTTTTTAGTAGTTTTATGAAGAAAAAAAAAAAAAAAGCTACTATTCATGATGAACATTATAACAAGTTTTGGAGCTCTGAATGACCAGGCTTTAATACCAGGCGTAAGGACTATAGCAATATGAATCTGTGCCACCGCTCGGTGCCTTTATGATGCATTTTATGTTTCTGTAGAATCTTGGCTTCTGTGATACGTTTGATATGTAATGCTGTGGACCATTTTTGAGAAAAATCCTACCGTACAGTATGGGCCTGTAGATTTTATTGACCAACATACTCGGGCTCCTTGAGCATAAGACATTTCTGGTGCGCTGCCAGTTTTGTAAGCCATTTCTTCCATGTGCAGTATAAGAGACAAGGGTAAATTCAGGCGGAACCAAATGTGGATCATTATAAGGTTTTATACTGATCTCTTTACTATGCAATCTGGAGGTGGTAAAATTAGGGAATACTCTGACCTTTTCTCAACTTTGTTTCCCAAAGAACTAAAGTCAGATCATAATGGCAGTGCTTCACATGCAGGAACTTCTGAGGTTGTGCTGTGGTCACATTAGGGCTACTTTCACACTTGCGGTAGCCTTTTCCGGCAGGCAGGCTTTTCCGCTAGTGCACCGTGCCGCTGGAGGTCCGCTCCGGCCCCATTCACTATTATCTCAATTATAGTTTTTTGGGGGAAGAGATTCTGTAAAACTTGTATTTTATTCATTTAAGTTCTCGCTCATTCTAGGCTGTGAAGTCCAGGAGGCGGTCCTATCAGTGATTGACAGCCTTCCCTCTATGACTGTGTATACCAAGATAGCTGTCGATCACTGATAGGACCGCCTCCTGGACTTGAAAGGAATTTAAAGTAATGAAATACAGGTTAGGGGTCATTCACACAACAGCATGGTCGCTGTGGCCATGTTGCGTACCTCAAATAGTGGTCCGCAAAACACGGGCACCTTTCATGTGACCTCCGTGCTCCCTTTGACTTGAATAGATTCCCGATCCACAAGATACGGCAAAAGATGGGACATGTCCTATCTTTTGCAATGTGGAGGCACGGACACGAAGCCCATGGTGACCATATGGTGGAGTGAATGAGTCCTTATACTGAAGCGTTTCCGATAAAAGCATATATCAATCTGCTCAGCTCCTCCTGCTCTATAACCTGCAGCTTAGGCCCCTTGCAGATGAGTGTGTCCGAATTAGGTCCGGATGCGTTGCGTTTGCGATCAGGGAAAATCGTGCGAGTAGGTACACAATTGCAGTCAGTTTTGACTGCGATTGCGTTCCGATGTTCAGTTTTTATCGTGCAGGTGCAATGCGTTTTGCACACATGTACCCGAACCCGGACTTCTTCACTGGAGTTCAGGTTTGGGATCGGTGTTCTGTATATTTTATTATTTTCCCTTATAACATGGTTATAAGGGAAAATAATAGCATTCTTTAATACAAAATGCCTTTTTAAAATGTGGCTTTAGGGGTTGAAAATAATAATAATTAACTCGCCTCATCCTGTTTTTCACGCATCCTATCTGCTGAATGAAGATAGAAGATTTCTATCTTCATTCAGCAAGACCTGCACTGACGTCACCACGTGGTGAGCGCGATTACATCATCAAAGGTTCTTTTGCAGGTCCTAAAAGATGGTGACGCCGGCTGCGCGAACAGGATGAGGTGAGTTAATCTTTTTTTAATTTTTTTTAACCCCTAAAGCCACATTTTAGTAAGCATTCTGTATTAAGAATGCTTTTATTTTTCTCTTTTATAACCATGTTATAAGGGAAAATAATACAATAAATTGACTTTTATGAATTTATTTACATTATCTCCTAGCAACCATGCGTCAAAATCGCACCGCATCCGCACTTGCTTGCGGATGCTCACGATTTTCATGCGGACCCATTCATTTCTATGGGGCCTGCGTTGCGTGAAAAATGCAGAATATAGAACATGCCGCGATTTTCACGCAACGCACAGGTGATGCGTGAAAATCACCGCTCATCTGAACAGCCCCATTGAAGTGAATGGGTCCGGGCTCAGTGCGGGTGCAATGCGTTCGCCTTACGCATTGCAACCGCACGGAATTATCGCCTTACATTGCATTTTCATAGTGACAGGTTCCTTTTAAGAGTTTGCATGCTCCAGCTGGTTTCTAATAACTATATGGGGTACGCAAACGCCCTCTGTGTCGCCCTGTGTTTTTGTCAGTTGTCTAGGTGTCAGTCTTGGGTGGAGAAGCATCTGAGTCGGGTTCCAGCTGCAGCAGCGGAGATTTATTGTGTGTCCTGAGACAATGGAGAGCGGCTGAAGTGTCAAGTCTGTAAACTCTTATTCTGCTCGACTAGATCCTTTACCTACCGTTCACAATGTGTCATTTGACTGCTGTTTATGTTCTTTGTAGCCTTTAGCTGTGTGTACCTCCTTACAGTCCCTGTGTGCCCGGGGTACAGGCCGCTGTAGGAGAGCAGGCACTGACATGATGGTGTTACCCCGCAGAGCTGAATCATTAGTGCGTCTGAAAACAATAGTAGGGGGGGATTATCAAAACTGGTGTAAAGGAAAACTGGCTTAGTTGCCCATAGCAATCAATCAGATTCCACCTTTCATTTTCCAACAGATTAGCTTATTTTGATAAGTTATCCCCTGTCCAACCGCTGGGACCCCCATGATCCTAAAAACAGGGGTCCCGTACCCCCATCCTAATGGAGTGTCAGGTCAACCATGCGCCCTGTCGCTCCATTCATTCTCTTTGGGACTGCAAGAGATAGTCAAGTGCTGTACTCTCTCTGCCAGTCCCATGGAGAATGAATGGAGCGACAGGGCGCATGGTTGACCTGACACTTCATTAGGGTCCATTCACACATCTGCAAATGGGTCCGCATCCGTTCCGTAATATCAGGAACCGGTGCGGACCCATTCATTCTCTATGGGGCCGGAACCGATGCGGAGAGCACACTATGTGCTCTCCACATCCGCATTTCCGGAGCGCTTCCCCGAACTTCCGGGCCGCGGCTCCACAAAATAATAGAACATATCCTATTCTTGTCCGGGTGCCGGCCCGGTGTATTGCGCATCCGCAATTTGTGGATCCGCAATACACTACAGACGTGTGAATGAACCCTTAGGATGGGGGCACGGGGCCCACCTTCTCAGGATAGGGAATAACGTGTAATTACCCCTTTAAGACTTTTTCTAAAGAACAATTGGTATTTCTTACTTGGTTCAGTTCTACACTTTCTTTTTAATGGACAGTTTATTGAATTATAGTTGCTGAACTGTAAGCAACCGCTACGATATTTGTGAGATTGCCATGTGTATACAGCAATTACTATTGTATATATTTAGTCCGCCTTTTAATGTAATGGTTCTGAATAGCTGTAAACCCGACATCTGTGGATTGTTGGATAACAGTTGGACTGGAAAACGGAATAGGAATGTCTGATACGCCAGATGTGTTCTAAAGAGAAATCGGTTTTTGATGAAGACCGAGGGCTTATTACTACAGATGAGCGAATCGACTTGGGATGAAACATCCAAAGTCGATTCTCATAAAACTTAGTTTCAATACTGTAAGGAGCGAGCCCTCCGTACAGTATTAGAATGTATTGGCTCTGATGAGCCGAAGTTATTACTTTGCAAAGTCTCATGAGATTTGCATAATAACTTGAGAAATTGATTTATACTGTAAAAGTCGATTTGCTCATCCCTACCTAATACTTTGAGAGTCTGTTTTGGGGCTCACTTATTTTTATTTACATGTACAAAATATATTATATTTCCCTTGTTGGCTAAGAAATCCGCAGACCATGGACTGGTGACGGATGAGGATATTTATTAAAAGTCGCAGTAATGCGTTTCAGAGGTTAAAGGAGTTGTCTCACTTCAGTAAGTGGAATTTTTCATGTAAGAAGAGAAAGTTAATACAAGCCACTTACTAATGTATTGTGAGTGTCCATATTGTCTCTTTTGCTGGCTGGATTCATTTTTCTATCACATTATACATTGCTCGTTTCCATGGTTACGAACACCCTGCAATCCATCAGTGGTGGCCGTGCTCGAACACTATAGGAAAAAGCACCAGGTTATGTGGGCTCCCACGGTCCTAGCCACCAGATAGGCTGATGCTTTTTCCTATAGCGTGCAAGCACAACCACCACTGATGGATTGCACGGTGGTTGTAACCATGGAAACGAGCAGTGTATGATGTGATGGAAAAATGAATCCAGCCAGCAATGGAAGCAATATGGACAACCACAATACATTAGTAAGTGCCTTGTATTAACTTTCTCTACTAGATAAATGCCACTTGCTGAAGTGAGACGACCCCTTTAATGCCTCATGCTTACAACCATATTTGTCATCCAGTTTTTGCAGATTGCACATTGACCCATTCTCTTCCATGCTGCCATGCACACATCTGTTTGCTTGTATAGAACATGTCCTATTTTTTTCCATATTGCGGATGAGAATAGTACTTTCTATTGATGGGAGTGAGAAAAATGCAGAATGCATAGGAAAGGTATCTGTATTTTGCAGGTTCTTTGTTCGCAGACTGACATAGGGTCATGGCCGTGTGCATGAGGCCTAAGGCACAAAATGCGTGTTAGGCTACTTTCACACTAGCGTTCGTCGGTCCGCTCGTGAGCTCTGTTTGAAGGAGCTCACGAGCGGACCCGAACGCCTCCGTCCAGCCCTGATGCAGTCTGAATGGATGCGGATCCGCTCAGACTGCATCAGTCTGGCGGCGTTCAGCCTCTGCTCCGCTCGCCTCCGCACGGACAGGCGGACAGCTGAACGCTGCTTGCAGCGTTCGGGTGTCCGCCTGGCCGTGCGGAGGCGTGCGGATCCGTTCAGACTTACAATGTAAGTCAATGGGAACGGATCCGCTTGAAGATGTCACCATATGGCTCAATCTTCAAGCGGATCCGTCCCCCATTGACTTTACATTGAAAGTCTGAACGGATCCGCGCAGGCTACTTGCGCACTTGCGAATTTTTTTAAAGTTATTAATGCAGACGGATCCGTACTGAACGGAGCCTCCGTCTGCATTAATATGATCGGATCCGTTCAGAACGGATCCGATCAAGCGCAAGTGTGAAAGTAGCCTTAGTTGGTTGGCTGGTCCAGCTGAAATTACTGAGCTCAATGTCAATGTTCATCTAATGTGTATGGGCACCTCAACTCTCACCCCGGCATGCTAACTTTCTGGTACCAGGGGGCTGTTGTGTATTCCCTTAGTCTAGACCAGGCATGCTCAACCTGCGGTCCTCCAGCTGTTGTAAAACTACAACTCCCACAATGCCCTGCTGTAGGCTGTTCAGGCATGCTGGGAGTTGTAGTTTTGCAACGGCTGGAGCGCCGCAGGTTGAGCATGCCTGGTCTAGACCGTTTAAATATTATATGCTAGCAATTTGCTGCTTTCTACCCGCACTGCATCTTTAATGCCCACTTCTTTCTGTTTTTGGACTACTTTTAGAATTTAAAGTAGTTGACTGGTTTAGGAAAAAAAAAAAAACACATTTCCATATAACCTAGAAAATTCTGAATTACTAGTAAATAGTCCCCAAAAAAGAAGCTGTCACACAGCCATTTTCAGAACCATTGCAGCCTATGGGGCTATCTACATGGCCATTTAAAAAAAAAAATAAATTATCGGCCAGTGAATAATGGACGTCCAAAAATAGGGCGACTTATTTTTGGTCATTTTGATGGCCAGATGGACGCCATTGAAATCAGCGGCCCGTGTTTAATGGGCGTTTAGACAGAAGTGAAACCAGTCAAAAAAAACTGATTCAAAAGGAGGGATGCACACACCGTGTACTTGTACCCTAACGCTGGGTTCAGACCTGAGCGTACTTGAACGTACGCTCTGTATGCGCGATTGTACGGGCGTTTGCAATCACGCATACAGAGACAAGTGATCGCCCATTGTCGCGCGTTCCCGCTGAAGTCTATGTACGGGAACGCTTCAAGACGCCCCAAAGAAGCTCATGTACTTCTTGGGGCGTTGGGCATTTTACAGCGAGATCGTACGCGCTGTAAAATGCTCAGGTGAGAACCATTCCCATAGGGAATCATTGGTTCTTGCCCGTTGAGCGTTTTACAGCGCGTAGGAACGCGCTGTAAAACGCTCAGGTCTGGACCCAGCGTAAGGCCTCATGCACACGGGGGCTTGGATGCGGACGCATTCACTTCAATGGGGCCGCAAAAGATGCGGACAGCACTCACGTTATCGATTATCGGCCAAAATATTGGCCAGTGTAATATAGCCTGTAATTTTCCTTCATAAACATTTTATTACTGGCTTTTTTTTGAGACCTTACCAGTGTTTTTGAAGGTTTTTGCTTTTTGCACCTGCCATTTTTGCATGCCTAGCATTTTTCATTGTAGAACTGTTTTGGCAAAAAAAAACAAAAAACATTCAAACATGGCATTAAGGCTACTTTCACACTGGCGTTTTGGCTTTCAGTTTGTGAGATCCGTTCAGGGCTCTCAGAAGCGGTCAAAAACGGATCAGTTTTGCCCTAATGCATTCTGAAGGGAAAAGGATCCGCTCAGAATGCATCAGTTTGCCTCCGTTCCGTCTCCATTCCGCTTTGGAGGCCGACACCAAAACGCTGCTTGCTTACAACTTGGTTGTATTATCTGAACGGATCTGTCTGTGCAGATCCATGACAGATCCGCACCAAACGCGAGTGTGAAAGTAGCATAAAAGATGCAAACGCACATTACACATGTTTTTTTGTGAATCTGCAAAAAAATGTCTATGGGAGAAAAACGCCAGACCCAAAGCATTGAGCTAAAAAATGCACCACTACAAAAAAGTGTCCCGTGTGTGATCTTTCCCATAGATTTCTGGAGCTGGACTTTTTTTGCCTAAAAATTGACCCAGAAAAACTTAGAACCCCTCAAAATGCCATCAGAAGACCCATGTGCGACACCAGCGCCTAATGACGCAGATGCCATAAAAATGTTTAAAAGAATAATCATTACTTTATCGAGTTTGCAGCAGCTCATCTGTATCGTCCTGATGATAGTATTTCTTGTAACCTCGGGGTAACCATTTACGTCCGCTGTTTACATGACCGGGGGTCAGGCAGTATAACAAGAGGATACTGTCTGCCCTGTGCAGATGTCTCCATGTTTGTGTAAGGACATGGTGTCGGACAAGCTGATCCCTCTGTTTGCTGAGTACATTTCAGAAATATGTGTTTTAATTGCAAATTTAATAAAATGTAACATAAGCCTAAAAGTCGTACTGTTGACCGGTGTTACTAACAGAGCTGGGTTTTTGGCATCTTGTCTTGGCACTGAGTCTGTAAGATTATATTCACCTTTGCCATTTAACCTTACTAGAGTTGTACAGCGTTGGGCAGATCCTTCAGTTCTCTTCCAGGGATGGGTCTGGTCATTCAAAGGGGTTTTATAGAACTTCTTCTCTTTGAGGAAAAAAAAAAAAAGAAAAAGTGAGCTCCTTCATCAGCGTGAGGAGACGTATAGGCCATAAATGCTCCTCTGGAATTCTGGGAAGAAGGAGATGCAAATGAGCTCTTAACAAGCTCTGCCTCTAATGCCCCCCAGATGTAAACCAGCGAGTCAATGTTTAACCCTTGAGACATGACTTGGATAATAAATAAGCCGGCACCACATCTGCAGACAGCTGTTTCTGGGTGATTGCCCCTCATCAGTGCAGAGTGGAGAGTACTGGCTTAGGCTACTTTCACACTCGCATTTTGTGCGGATCCGTCTTGTATCTGCACAGACCGGTCCGCACGAATAATGCAAACGCTTGTATCCATTAATAACGGATCCGTTTGCATTATTCATAAAAAATAAAATAAAAAGTCTGAGTCAAAACGGATCTGTCTTGACTTACATTGAAAGTCAATAGGGGACGGATCCATTTTCAATTGCACCATATTGTGTCGGTGAAAAATTGATCCGTCCCCATTGACTTACATTGTAAGTGTAGACTGATCCGTTAAAGGGAACCTGTCACCTGGATTTGGGGTATAGAGCTGAGGACATGGGCTGCTAGATCACCCCTAGCACATCTGCAATACCCAGTCCCCATAGCTCTGTGTGCTTTTATTGTGTAAAAAAAATGATTTGATACATATGCAAATTAACCTGAGATGAGTCCTGTCCCTGACTCATCTCATGTACAGGACTCATCTCAGGTTAATTTGCATATGTATCAAATCGGTTTGTTTACACAATAAAAGCACACAGAGCTATGGGGACTGGGTATTGCGGATGTGCTAGCAGCCATCTAGCAACCCATGTCCTCAGCTCTATACACAAAATCCCGGTGACAGGTTCCCTTTAAGCTCCGCATGCATTGTCAGGCGGTCACCAAAACGCTGCAAGCTGCGTTTTAGTGATCGTCTAAGAAAACGCAGCGGAGACCAAACGCAGCCAAAGTGATGCATTCTGAACGGATCCTTATCCATTCAGAATGCATTGGGGCTGAACTGATCCGTTTTGGGCCGCTTGTGAGAACCCTGAAACGCATCCTACAAGCGAACCTAGAAACGCCAGTGTGAAAGTAACACTTAACTGGGTAAGAGGCCTAGGTCAGGATTCAGGGAATGGCTGAAGGCCTATTTAAGGGTCTGGTGGCATCAGAGGCTGAGCTTGTTAAGAGTTCATCTGCATCCCTTATTCCCTTTAAAGACAGACACCTAAACAAAGACCATGACACAACATAAAACGCGTGAAAGTTTATTTATTAAAAACGGTTATAAATTTACTGTAGTCTTTAATCCCAGGACTGTATTTGTCCTATTTATGTCCTTACAACGTGTAAGGAATCTGCTGCAGATCTAGTGGGGGCATCAGGTCTCTGAACTAACATCAATTTAGAGGCCATAAAACCTTCACCCTGCTTATCTGTGAAGTAATTAGGAATTTAGGGCCAGTGCACATGAATGATTTTAAAGAGGACCTTTCATGGGTCCAAAGAATATGAACTTAGTAGCAGGCTGCATTAGGGGTGGGCGATATGGCCTAAAATCTATATTGCGATATAATTTTAAGCATGTGCGATATGCGATATATATTGCGATATATTGTTTTCTATATTGGGGGGGGGGGTGTTTAAATATTTTTTTTTTTTACTTTTTATTTATTAACTATTGGCCTCATTAAGGGCTAGAACCCTTGTCACATTCACCCTAATAGAGCTCTATTAGGGTGAATAGGACTTTACACTCTCCCTGCTGCCCTGTGCATAGTACACACAACAGCAGGGAGCTGACCATGGCGCCAGCCTCTTATCTGCCCCCCCCCCCCCAGCCTCTGATCTGCCCCCCCCAGCCTCTGATATGTCCCCCTTCCCCAGCCTCTGATATGTCCCCCTTCCCCAGCCTCTGATATGTCCCCCTTCCCCAGCCTCTGATATGTCCCCCTTCCCCAGCCTCTGATATGTCCCCCTTCCCCAGCCTCTGATATGTCCCCTCTGGTAACGCAACGCAACGTATTAATCATTGGTGGCAGTGGCCACAGGGTCCCCCTCCTCCCCCCCCATCATTGGTTGCAGTTTGCCGTTCCGATCGGAGCCCCAGCAGTGTAATGCTGGGGCTCCGATCGGTTACCATGGCAGCCAGGAGTCACGCTGCTGAAGTCCTGGCTGCCATGGTATGTTAGTGAGCAGAGAGCAGCGCATTATACTCACGTGCGCTGTGGCCGCCGGTCGCTCCTTCTCATAGGTCTGTGCGGCGCATTGCTAATGCTGTAAGCATTAGCAATCCGCCGCACAGACAGAAGAAGCAGCGACCGGCGGCCACAGCGCACGTGAGTATAATGCGCTGCTCTCTGCTCACTAACATACCATGGCAGCCAGGACTTCAGCAGCGTGACTCCTGGCTGCCATGGTAACCGATCGGAGCCGATCGGAACGGCAAACTGCCACCAATGATGGGGGGGAGGAGGGGGACCCTGTGGGATATGGCCGGCACATTCATTGGTAGCGCAGTGGCCACAGTCCCTCCCCTCCTACTCTGTCCTCATTGGTTTTCAGCGGCAGCCGCGCACAGTGGGGAGGGAGGGACTCCCTCCTCCTCCTCCTCCTCCTCCTCCTCCTCCCTCCGCTGTGCCGGCTCAGGAGAAAATGATCATATCGCGGTCTGGCGATATAGGCGATATGGCGAAAATCCATATCGTGGCCCAAATTCATATCGCATATCGCCTATATCGCCTATACCGCCCACCCCTAGGCTGCATAGAGCGGCGCCCAGGGATCTAAGTGCACTTACTATTATTCCTGGGCACCGCTCCGTTCGCCCGCTGTGGCCCCCGGTAATTTCTCAGCATTCGGTCCAAGTAGGAGGAGACGCCAGTGTCTCTCCTTCTCCCTGACAGCAGAGCTGTCCAATCGCAGCTCAGAGCCAGGGATTTTTTTTATTTTTTTTCTTCCTCCCATGCTGTGAGCTCTGCGCTGCGATTGGACAGTGATCCAGCCTGGGAGAAGGAACGCCCAGGGTGAAACAGGGCAGACTCCGCCTAGTAGAACCAATTCAGCTAAGATACCGGAGGACACAGCAGGAGAATAGAGCGGCGCCCAGGAATAATAGTAAGTGCACTTAGATCCCTGGGCGCCGCTCAGCCTGCTACCTGGTTCATATTCTTTGGACCCATGAAAGATCCTCTTTAACGTCCCTCAGTTTTACATTAGGGTACTTTCACACTTGCGTTGTTTGATTCCGGCAGGCAGTTCCATTTTTCAGACTGATCAGGCATTTTTCAGACTGATCAGGATCCTGATCAGTCAGAAAAATGCCCGATCGGTCAGAAAAATACATTGCCATACTGGATCCGTTTTTCTGGTGTCATCGGGCAAAACGGATCCGGTATTTTTTTCTTTCACATTTGTAAAGGTCTGAGCATGCACAGACCGGAATACTGGATCCGTCAATGCGGCAATTTGAATGGCACTAACACATCCCTATGGAAAAATCCGGCATTCAGGCAAGTGTTCAGTTTTTTTCGCCGGAGATAAAACTGTAGCATTTTTTCCTCACATAGAGCAATTGTGTGTGCAAAAAAATAAAAACACCCATGTACATAAACTCATTGGGAGGAATTTATCGCGAGGGGAATATTTAAGTCAGTTTTGCTCGAGTCTTTGTTGGCGTACTTTCTCACATTTATCTAACGTCACAGGTTGTTTAATACATTTGGTTTCATATTTATTAGGGTGCATTCACTCAACAGTACGTATTTTGTGGTCTGTGGAATGTGGGTCCACAAAAAATACAGATGACTTCCATGCTGCATCCATCTCGTTGTAATAATGCTTATTCTTGTCCGCAAAACAGACAAGAATAAGACCTACAAAAAAATATATAAAATTATATATAATTTCCAGCAAGTGCGACATAATGCAACTGCATGTGTCTGCATTGTATGATCATTTACAGGGAGCCTTTCACTCAGCCCTCAAAACTGCTGGCAGCACCATAAAGGTAAGGCTGCTTTCACACTAGCGTTCGGGTTTCCGTTCGTGAGCTCCGTTTGAAGGGGCTCACGAGCGGACCCGAACGCAGCCGTCCAGCCCTGATGCAGTCTGAATGGAGGCGGATCCGCTCAGACTGCATCAGTCTGGCGGCGTTCAGCCTCCGCTCCGCTCGCCTCCGCACGGACAGGCGGACAGCTGAACGCTGCTTGCAGCGTTCGGGTGTCCGCCTGGCCGTGCGGAGGCGTGCGGATCCGTCCAGACTTACAATGTAAGTCAATGGGGACGGATCCGTTTGAAGATGCCACAATGTGGCTCAATCTTCAAGCGGATCCGTCCCCCATTGACTTTACATTGAAAGTCTGGACGGATCCGTCCCAGGCTATTTTCACACTTAGCTTTTTTTAGCTAATATAATGCAGACGGATCCGTTCTGAACGGAGCCTCCGTCTGCATTATTATGGGCGGATCCGTTCAGAACGGATCCGCCCGAACGCTAGTGTGAAAGTAGCCTAACAGCGGGAATAGGTTTCCATGCCATTGTGACTTTTTGGTATACTGTGTCTGAGGAAGAGTGTGGTCCATTCTCGAAACACGTAGCTCTTTTTTGGTATACTTGTGACATTCCAGTTGTCTTGCATTTCTTGTGCACCCAGCGGGCAGTGACATAAAATAAAAATGTCAGCTGTCTGGTAGTTGTGGCAGAAGTTAGAAATCAAGGAAGAAAGTGATCCAGCAGCGGAGAATTCTGTCGTTGCAACGTCTTTATTTTTCACATGCACATGGAGCAATACATACGATAGACTGATTAAAATGACATGATTAAGAACCGTAGTGTTCGAAAAACATACCGAACTGGAGTAGGAGGGAGGAGATGTCTATCGTATGTATTGTTCCATGTGCATGTGAAAAATAAAGACGTTGCAGCGACAGAATTCTCCGCTGCTGGATCACTTTCTGCCTTGATTTCTATGCATGCCTGAGTTTGCCTTGCCTCGTTCCACGCACCGAGGACATGAGGTGAGCTGGACTTATAAGTTGTATATTGTGGCACAAGTTAGGCTACTTTCACACTAGCGTTTCTATTTTCCGGTATTGAGAGCCGTCATAGGATCTTAATTCCGGAGAAAAAAAGCATCTGTTTTGTCCCCATTCATTGTCAATGGGGACAAAATGTAACTGAACAGAACAGAGTGCTTCAAAATGCATTCCGTTTCATTTGGTTGCGTTCTCATACCAGAGGGCAAACCGCAGCATGCAGCAGTTTTCTTTCCGTCCTGGGATGTGGAGCAAGACGGATCAGTCATGACCCGCAATGCAAGTCAATGGGGACAAATCTGTTTTCTCTGGCACAATAGAAAACGGATCTGTCACCCACTGACTTTCAATGGAGTTCATGACGGATCTGTCTTGGGTATGTTACAGATAATACAATCGGGTCAGTTTATAACGGATGAAGCTGGTTGTATTATCAGTAACGGAAGTGTTTTTGCTGAGCCCTGCCAGATCCAGCAAAAAACGCTAGTGTGAAAGTAGCCTCACGCTTTTTGGACCCTCTTGCGCCACTTTTACTGTGAGACCGTGATTAATCTGTCATCTGTTTTGTGACCCCGAGCAGCGTCCTTTTTATAGTCCTTTTGTTGTGCTGTGTACTAATGGGTTGAAGCGGTCTCCTTGCGTCCTTTGTGTTAGGTTAGGTGGTCTTGCTATTGTCTTGGCTATTCATGGGATGTGGAGGAATCCAGGAGGATGGAGCGGCTGCTCTTGAATTGATGGGATGATCGACGTCACCATAGTACTCTATGGGATTCAGAAACATTGTGCTGGGAGTTTCTCTGGAAACGCAGATCTGTATAAAGCGGAGCCGTTAGCATTCGCTTTTTGTCTGACAACAAACCTAAGTGATTCATTGAGCTTTTCCTACAGTAATAATATCTATTATTAGAACATTATATTTACACCGGTAACTCGTGTTCTAAACTGTTCAGGGGGGATTCACGGGTGTCAGATTTGTTGCATGTCCCATTCATCTGTTTGGGGCTTGTAGAAATCTATATACTCGCTGCAGAAACAACCCCTTTCAGATGGGTGCAGCCAGTTTTCAGACATAGAAATTACTACAGCAAATCGGCCACGTGTGAAAAGTTATTTTCTTGACAGATTTACATTTAAAGGCTATGGAAACCTTTGGCCACTTTATTTTTTTTATTTTTTTTTATCATCACACTGAACTCCTGACCACTCATTTATGCCATGTTATGATCAAACCAATGGGAATTTATCTATGCTACATGTTTATGAGCTGTCAGGAAAGAACCGAAAAAAACTGGTCTGCAGTTACACTGAAAGGGAAGCCTGTAGAACAAAATCTGTTTCAAATTTTTATGAAGGAACAGTTAATTTTTTATTTTATTTTTAGCCTAAAATGAGTAAAATGCAATGAGGGCATCTGTCAGCAGATTTGTACCTATGACACTGGCTGCCCTCTTACATGTGGATTTGGCAGCTGAAGGCATTTGTGTAGGTCCCATGTTCATATGTGCCCACATTTCTGAGAAATTTTTTAGTTTTAATATATGCAAATGAGCCTCTAGGAGCAATGAGGGCGTTGCCATTACACCTAGAGGCTCTGCTCTCAAACCAGGAGCAGATAGAACACATTAGAGCTCCACATCTTTCAGTCGTACTTTTTCTCTGATTTACTTTCTACTCCAGATTTTGGATGAAATGCCGATATTCAGCTCCTATACACAATGGCACGTCACGCATTTAATGTAAATCGGTAACAACTTTATTAAGTTACACAACGAAGGCTACTTTGATCCGGCAGGGCTCAGCAAAAACACTTCCGTTACTGATAATACAATCAGCTGCATCCGTTGTGAACAGATCCGATTGTATTATCTGTAACATGGCGGATCCGTCATGAACTCCATTGATAGTCAATGTGGGACGGATCCGTTTTATGTTTTGTCAGAGAAAACTGATCCGTCCCCATTGACTTGCATTGAGGGTCCTGACTGATCCGTCTTGCACCACATGGTTATGATTTGTCCCCATTGACAATGAATAGAAGCGTTTTTTTTTCCAGTATTGAGACCCTATGACGGATCTCAATACCGGACAATATTAACACTAGTAGCCTAATACACTTTAAAACAAAAAGTATGATACGGAAAACTAACATACACCAAGGCGGCGACATATAACCAGTGTCAATACATAACAAAGTGCAAATGCTAATACAGTACATAAATAGTGAATCCCTAGCCGAGCACAGAGTAGTAGTAACCTTTATCAATATACAGACTGTAGTCGCTGTCCCCGGCCCAAAGGTTTCTTCTGAGTGCCCCAAAACTAGTTCAAGACCGGGCCCATTTTCCCCATGTAGGTTTTGAATCCATAAAGTCCCCCCACCCCCCACACTGTTTGGTTTCCTGAGATGTGTAAGACTTATGTTTTTTTAATATTTGTAGTTTATATTTTTCATGCATAAATAAAAGAAAAGGAGGGAGGAATAAGTTCTCTGCCTGTGTCAGATCTGCATCACTAGCAAATCCGCAAGAACGGAAGCACTACGGAGTGTTTTCTGGGGTTCTGTTCCATGCTCCGGCATCACAAAAAGATAGAACTTGCGCTCTCTTTTTGCAGAACGGAAGGATCGCAGACCCATTCAAGGTCCCCATGCGCCTGCCCCACGGACGGTGCCAGTGCATTGCAATTTGCGGTCCACAGCACGGGCTTCACACTCTTGTGTGAACGAGCCCTTATTCACACATCAGTGTTCGGTCAGTGATTTTTCCATCAGTTATTTTGAGCCAAAACCAGGCGCAGAACAGGTGCAGATCTTTCCCTTATACCTGATGTCTGTGGAGGCTCCAAACCTGGTTTGGGCTTGCAATCACTGACCAAACACTGATGTGTGAATGAGGCATTATTAGTTTGAGGTATGAAGGACAGATTTATGACACTTGTGTACTGCATGTGATTTCTTTAAATCCCTTTCACAAATCACACACAAGAGCAAGTTTGAAAGCATGCTGCAGAAACTTTACATAGTTACATCCTCCTCGGCCATGGGCATCAAAAATGCTTAGAAATGACATCATTGCCGACATATGGATCTGTGACTACGATCTCAATAGAGTTACTTGCAGCAAATCCTCAGTTGTATTATCGGCTGACGTGATGATGTGTTTGTGCTGTCGGAACACTGTTTTTGTTTAGAAATAGTTGGAATTTCCTTTTTTTTCCCCCTCTTCTTCTTGAGGCCTCATACACACGACCGTATTCATTTTGGGGACTGCAAACTGTGAATCTGCAAAATGCAGATACTGGCCGTGTGCATGCCGCAATTTTCTCATTCCTTTTACTAGAGCTGCTTATTCGTATCTGCAAAACGGACAAGAAAAGGACATGTTCAGTAATTTGTAGAACGGCCACATGGACGCGGACAGCAGATGCATGACATCCGCTTATGGTCCGCAAAATTATGTGGATGGGACGCGGCCGTGTGAATAAGTCCTCAGAATGAATCCACATGCCGCACATACTCGCACGGTATGCATTGCCTGGTGATTAGGGCTGTGGAATTTGCCTGAAATGAGCAGTCTGCTGGGGGTGAGTTAATCGTTAATAGCTTTGTATTTTCGCTGGCTGCAGGATTTTTACTTTTCTGATTATTTAGGGCTGTGGATTCTGTGAAACGGCTTCTTTGACTTTATTTGCTCCATCTTTAGGTCTTTTAATATAATTTTTTTCTTCTGCCATTCACTCCCAGCTAGCGCACTTGGACGGTAAAGTAACAACAAGGCCACACACCATTTGTTTGTGGTTTTTGAACACACAGAAATCTCTGCAAATCTACCTGCAAGTAGTCTACGCACATGAAATTGTTCTGCCATTTCTCCACCACTAAAACACAAACATGAAAACCGCATGGAAAATTGAAAACTTGAGAAGTTTGCTCACACTTTCCTCTGCCACATGCGTTTTTTATATTGTATTTGTAAGGCTACATTCAGACTTGCGGCAGAGTGATCCGGTAAGGGTACTTTCACACTTGCGTTTTTATTTTCCGGCATAGAGTTCCGTCACAGGGGCTCTATACCGGTAAAGAACTGATCAGTTTTATCCCCATGCATTCTGAATGGAGAGAAATCCGTTCAGTTTGCATCAGGATGTCTTCAGTTCAGTCGTTTTGACTGATCAGGCAAAAGAGAAAACCGCAGCATGCTACGGTTTTCTCTCCGGCGAAAAAAACTGAAGACTTGCCTGAACGCCGGATCCAGTATATTTTCCCATAGAAATGTATTCGCGCCAGAATACCGGATCCGTCGTTCCGGCATGCGTATGCGCAGATCGGTAAAAATGAGAAAATATGTACAAGACGGATCCGTCGGTCGCATGACAAGCGGAGAGACGGATCCGTCCTTGCAATGCATTTGTGAGACGGATCCGCATCCGGATCAGTCTCTCAAATGCTTTCAGTCAGCGGCAGATCGGCGGATCGGGCGGCCAGTTGCGAACGGATTTCTCTCCATTCAGAATGCATGGGGATAAAACTGATCAGTTCTTTTCCGGCATTGAGCCCTTTGACGGAACTCGGTGCCGGAAAAGAAAAACGCTAGTGTGAAAGTACTTTTTATACACAACTTTGTGAATCACGTCTTTTATTCTGGCTTTTTTTCCCCCCTCATGTAGAGGAAATTCAAGTGCTATAAAAAAAAAAACAAAAAAAAAATATATATATATAAAAATAATAATAATAAAAAAAAAAAACACAAAAATGCACACCCGATTAGCAGAATAGCCTGTGGCAAAAATATGTCCTGTGTTTCGTTTTATAGCGGGTGTATTTATTCTGAAAATGCACCGAAAACTGCAGGTGAAATAAATGCCACTAAAACTGAAAGTGCATAAAATACTACTGAAAACCTGTGCTGGGCAGCTGCGGATTTTCTGCAGCAGGAAAAAAAAAAAAAAAGCACAAAGAGTTCACACACTGTGGATTTTGTTGCAGTAAAGCTGCAGATTAGACACAGTTGTCAGTCTTTGCATTGGAAAGGGTGAAATCCGCTGTATAAATTTACATGCTGCAGATTTAAGATCCGCACCACATGTCAGTTTCTGCTACAGATTTTTATTTATTTTTTGCCACGTGTGACTGAGAATTACTAAAAGCTCATTCACTTTGCTGGTACTGTACAACACTGCAGATTTTCCGCAATGGCAAATCGGTTACGGTTACGTGTGAACCCAGCCTTAGGGCTCATGCACACGACCGTATGCCCTCTGAGACATATGGTCCGTGAGCCTGCCATATGTCCCGGAGCGCACAGCATCATAGGTTACTATGATGCTGTGCACATCGGGCCGCCCGTGGGGCTATTGTCCTGCACTCATAAGATCATATGCGGACATATGGCCCACTCACGGACCGTATGTCTTGGAGGGCGTATGGTCGTGTGCATGAGCCCTTAAAGTCATTCTGTCAGCACGATTTTTCATATTAAAGGGAACCTGTCACCGGGATTTTGGGTATAGAGCTGAGGACATGGGTTGCTAGATGACCGCTAGCACATCCGCAATATCCAGTCCCCATAGCTCTGTGTGCTTTTATTGTGTAAAAAAACCCGATTTGATACATATGCAAATTAACCTGAGATGTGTCCTGTCCCTGACTCACTCACAGACAGGACTCATCTCAGGTTAATTTGCATATGTATCAAATCTTTTTTTTTTTTTTTTACACAATAAAAGCACACAGAGCTATGGGGATTGGGTATTGCGGATGTGCTAGCGGCTATCTAGCAACCCATGTCCTCAGCTCTATACCCAAAATCCCGGTGACAGGTTCCCTTTAAGCTAGCAACAGGCTCACTGAGGTCTCCCTGAGTATGTTAGAAATATACCTGTGTGCAAGGCTCAAGTGCCATTTTATTGCGCCTGCGCGATATTACAGTGCAGCGTCTGCTTGACATCAGAGGAGCTGGGAGGGGACTTCAAGATGAGAGGAGGTGCTGGGCTCCACTAATCGTTAGGGCAGCCCCTTGGCCTCTTTTCACAGGTAATTAGCATAAATATAAAATCATGACCATGTATCACGTGACCTGCAGCGCCGTGGGTAAAAGGGTAGCAGAGAACATTGAGCGAATCTGGTTCGGATTGCTCTATACGAACCCGATTATTTTAAATACTATGTTAAGAATATGGGCTCCATCCTACTGTAAAATGTATTTCCTCTGCGGAGATCTTTCTGAAGTTTCAGTAACTATCGTGAGACTAAGGCCTCTTTCACACTTGCGTTGTCCGGATCCGGCGTGTACTCCACTTGCTGGAATTACACGCCGGATCCGGAAAAACGCAAGTGTACTGAAAGCATTTGAAGACGGATCCGTCTTCAAAATGCTTTCAGTGTTACTATGGCACCCAGGACGCTATTAAAGTCCTGGTTGCCATAGTAGGAGCGGGGGAGCGGTATACTTACAGTCAGCGCGGCTCCCGGGGCGCTCCAGAATGACGTCGGAGCGCCCCATGCGCATGGATCATGTTATCCATGCGATCACGTCATCCATGCGCTTGGGGCGCCCTGACGTCACTCTGGAGCGCCCCGGGAGCCGCACGGATGGTAAGTATGCTGCTCCCCGCTCCCTGCTACACTTTACCATGGCTGCCAGGACTTTAGCGTCCGGGCAGCCATGGTAACCATTGAGAGAAAGCTAAACGTCGTATCCGGCAATGCGCCGAAACGACGTTTAGCTTAAGGCCGGATCCGGATCAATGCCTTTCAATGGGCATTCATTCCGGATCCGGCCTTGCGGCAAGTGTTCCGGCTTTTTGGCCGGAGCAAAAAGCGCAGCATGCTGCGCTATTTGCTGCGGCCAAAAAACGTTCCGTTCCGGAACTGAAGACATCCTGAAGGACGGACTGTCCATTCAGAATGCATTCGGATAATCCTGATCAGTATTCTTCCGGCATAGAGCCCCGACGACGGAACTCTATGCCGGAAGAAAAGAACGCAGATGTGAAAGAGCCCTTACTTCGTCTCGCCTCCATCACGTGTCACTTTGTTTATTCGCATAAATTATCATATCAGACGCTGAGCTCTGCTAAGTTATCGAGGCTCAAAGCCGTATTTTGTGAGATTAATTCATGCGAATAGACAGTGAGACGTGACCGAGGCGAGACAAAGTAAGTTTTGCGATACTTGCTGAAGCTTTGGAAAGACCTCCGCAGAGGCCATACATTTTACAGTTTGACAGAGCCGATAGTCTTAACAAAGTTTTTAAAAGAATCTGGTTTGGATACAGCAATCCGATTCGCTCAACCAGCACAGTAATCTGACTTGGAATACCCTTTTAACCACCTCAGCCCCCCTAGCTTAAACCCCCTTAATGACCAGACCACTTTTTACACTTCTGCACTACACTACTTTCACGGTTTATTGCTCGGTCATGCAACTTACCACCCAAATGAATTTTACCTCCTTTTCTTCTCACTAATAGAGCTTTCATTTGGTGGTATTTCATTGCTGCTGACATTTTTACTTTTTTTGATATTAATCGAAATTGACCCAAATCTTTGCAAAAAAAAGATTTTTTTTTTTTCACTTTCGGTTGTAAAATTTTTCAATTAAAACTACATTTCTATATACATTTTTCTCTAAGCTTATTGTTCTACATGTCTTTGATAAAAAAAAAATGCAATAAGTGTATATTTATTGGTTTGGGTTAAAAGTTATAGCGTTTACAAACTATGGTGCAAAAATGTGAATTTGTGCTCCTGTGTGCACGAGTTCACAGGAAATCTCGGGTCTCGCGAGATTACGCGCCGGCGCGTCAAGGAGGAAGAAATCTACTGCCTCCGGACCGCAATCCTGCGTTAGGCGGTTAAAGAGAACTAAACTTTTAAACAACTTTATTATTTGTAAATAACTTTTTTTCTAATATTCGAAGTCACAGAGAAGTTGAATAATTCTAGTGGATTGTTGTTCAGAATAGCATGAAATTCATGACAAAGTTACCTACAGGGGCATTCTGTATGTGAGATTTGTTTTCGGAAGCCTGCTTGGCTCCAACATCTTTCCATTTTTGGGTCAAGCCTCCACTGAGGGTTCTCCATTTTTTTTTTTTTGTCTTGGTCGTTAGATGTTCCCTAATCATGACCCTAGATTCCGGAGGGGGGTCTCTACCCCTAGTACTGTAGTTCGTAAGTCTGCAAATGATTCTGTGTTTTCCAGCTTGGAGTAGTTTGTCAGTGATCTCAATGAAAGTCTAGACTTTTCTGGCAGATGTTTAACCCTAAATAAATAAATGAAGTGGCATTTTCTTTTTTACATTTTTTTGTATCTCTCTTTTTAAATTTCCTTCCGGAAGCGAACCAACCCTTTATGTGTTTAGCTGTTCCTCAAACGATTTATATCAGGGAAAATGTTTCTTTTATGCCCCAGAGGTTTTACTGGTCTGTGAGTTCTTGCCAAAGAGTTTTATTATTTTTTTTTGGTTTTTTTGTGGCATTGAGGCAATGTTTATTCACTTTGAAAGTTTGACTGTTTTTAAAGGATAACTGTCACACTTGGACCCTAATTTCAATTTTCATATATGTAGTTACTAATAACATGATATTCCAGAATCAGTTACTATTAGACTGACATACCCCATATTTAATAAGATTCAGCCCTTAGCAACCAGTCTGCATAAAACTGCAATCTCACTATTCCGTTAAGATGGCCGCCACTGCCCTCACCCTGAGGCTAATCCAGCCTGCCCTTACTAGCCAGGAACAATAGCCCCCTAAAGGTGTCAGTAACCAGAGTCCTCCCCCTAAAGGGTTAATCTCCTGCAGCACAAAGGGGTCCTCTTCTTACCACATGTTGCTTTCATTTATACACTGAGCAGACGGCAGATCTCCCTTCCCTGGTCTGCGCTGCTTCGACTCTGCATTCTCCAGTTCTGCTGAGTGAGGGAGCGTCTGCCAAGCGCAGGGACAGGGAGAAGTGCACACAGCCCAGGCACTGTTATCAGCTGCTGGGGAGGACCTGGCTCTAATCATTTACTTACAGTCCCTGGCTGTCAGTAATCTGACCTTGCACGCGTGCTTCTGCGTCCTCCGTCCTTCAACACATAGACGGACCTGCATAGCAACCTGATTTTAAGCACAGGTAAAAGTAGGCAGTACAGGGAACAAAACGGTAGAATTAAGGGGTAATTGAATACACAGTGAACAGTTGAAATAGGGCCACCATGGAGATATTAATCACCACAATCCGATACTCTCCCCCCCCCCCCCCCCAAAAAATATATGACAGTTATACTTTAAAGTATGGTGGGTAGAGATCATCAGTTTAAAGGGAATCTCGCCACATACCTGCAAATGAAGCCAACCCACTCAATATATGTGCGCCTGCCTGTCGAATATAATGGACTTTCTCCCACCCTCATCAGTGCCCCCTATCCAGATGGGAAAAAAAGCGTTTCTATGGTATGTTAATGAGCCCCTCGTTGCGACTAGGGCATTTTTTCGTTACGCCGCGTTCGCTGCGTGTGCTAGCCGTGCTCCCACAGCTCTGAGTGACATGGCTAGACAGTGTACATGTAATCATGCCTGGCACTGAAATCTCGAGGCTGCACATTTGGCGCACACTCGGTACAGGGCTGGAGATCGCCGATGTGAGGCCTGTACTGCAGCTATGCTTAATGCGCAGCTGCAGTATTTCAGGGCCAGGTGCAATAACCTCTATGGTGCCTGACCCAGTGACTTACAGCGGGGGGCGGGGTGGGGGTGGGGGGGGGGGGTGCAATGGCATTGGCCATGTTGCACCAAGTGGCTCATTAGCATTTAATAAACTTTTTATTTTATTTTCTTTGGATTGGGGCCACCTAGGAGGTTGGGACTATATTCAGCAGGCAAGCACACCTGTACAGACTGGGTTGGCTTCATTTGCAGGCATATGGTGACAGAATCCCTTTAAAGAGGTTGTCCAGCCATTTATTCAGCTTCCTGTTCACTGCACTTAGTCTCAGATGGAGTGCATGCAGCGCCGCATCCTCTTCAAACAGTTGATCGCCGGGTGTCGGACCCCCGCCGATCAGATATTGATGACCTATCATGACAATAAGTCATCAATATAAACGGCAGGATAACCTCTTTTAAGGTCTGATTTTAGACAGAAATCTTGAAGCTTTCCACTTTCTAAACTATTCTAGAACTTTTGAGTTGTAGTACTATATAGAAAATGCTAAATACTATAGACCTCTTGGGGGAGACTTATCAAACTGGTGTAAAGTAGAACTGGCTTAGTTTCCCATAGCAACCAATCAGATTCCCCCTTCCATTTTTCACAGCTCCTTTTTGAAAATTAAAGGTGGAATCTGGTTGCTATGGGCAACTAAGGCTAATTTTACACTTCCGTTAATGATAATACAACCATCTGCATCCATTATGAACGGATCCGGTTGTATTATCTGTAACATACCCAAGACCGATCAGTCATGAACTCCATTGAAAGTCAGTGGGGGACGGATCCGTTTTCTATTGTGTCAGAGAAAACTGATCCATCCCCATTGACTTGCATTGTGGGTCATGACGGATCCGTCTTGCTGCGCATCCCAGGACGGAAAGCAAAATACAACATGTTGCGGTTTGCTCTCCGGTATGAGAACGCAACCAAATGGAACGGAATGCATTTCGGAGCATGCCGTTCTGTTCAGTTACGCTTTGTCCCCATTGACAATGAATAGGGACAAAACGGAAGCGTTTTTTTCCGGTATTAAGACCTTATGACGGATCTCAATACCGGAAAATATTAACGCTAGTGTGAAAGTAGCTTAAGCCAGTTCTACTTTACACCAGTTTGATAACTCTTGTATATACTGTTATTTAATTGCATCTATTATGTAATAAAACCAACTTTGCTGTTGGTAGTTACAATTTTTTATTTAATTTTTACTGTTTTGCATTTGCAATACAAAGAAAGACCCTCAGAGTTGTTCAGTCAGTTCAGAAGGGCTCTCTGAAAGCTAATCTCTCCTATCCTGAATGCCCATTTAGGCTGAATTCTGATGAAATACATGACATTTTAAAAGAAATAATCTTTAATGATGTTAGGACAGCTGCCCAAGGCTGCCGACCCCGTGGGCATGGACGCCATGCTTATGCCTAGTACACCAGCCCCTGTCCCCTTAGGACGCTTCCAAATCCTTCCCTAACCAATAGCTAGGGGTCCCTGGGTACTTAAGGCGCTCTCTCTATGCAGTGGGTGCCTGAGCTTTAAGGTTTCTGGTGACCAGCAAAGGTATTAAAGTCTAGTCCTAATATTTTTGCAGTATAGCAGGGCACATTATCCTGCTGAAAAGGTACTCTGATATAAGGGATTACTGCAACAAGTTTTCAGTAGGTGGTACGAGTCAAAATAACCTCCACTTGAATGCAGGTTTTTAGAATACAGTTTCACACTGCCGTCTCTGGCTGGTCTTCTTTCCATAGTGCATTTTGGTGCCCTCTCTTGTCCAGGTAACATGTGGCATCAAAGTAAATAAGCTAGCCTTCTCTCCATACTCTCATCAGTGAGCCTTGGGCGGCCATGGCCTGATTACTGCTTTCTTCTGCCTTAGACCATACTGACCCCCTGTACATTGGGAACAGCCCACAAGACATGCCGTTTTGGAGATGCTGTGACCCAGTTGTCTAGCCTTCACAGTATGGTTCTTGCCTTGCATTTTCCTCTCTTTTTCTTCCTGCTTCCACCTCATCACTTGCTGTCTAAGATATCCCACCCTAGACAGTTGCCATTGCCAAAAGACAAGCCTCTTCACCTGTCATGGCTGATCAGTGGTGGTGAAGTGTACAAGTAAGCTGTAGTTGGCGATGGGGATTACATGTGCAATCGATTTAATATTGATGTGTATGCATAATTATTTGGGTGATTGCATTTGCTTTAAGCAGAGCAGTGCATGCATGGAGAAAATGTATACAACATAATTGCCTGCCTATGAATCTAGGCATGCCGTCCACTTAAGTTAACCCTTTTGGCACACCGCACTGCACGTTGCACATTTAGCTAACTACTTAGGCAACATCAGGTTCTTATCTCACGCAGCGCTTGTTCCAAGATGGCCGCAAACCAAGGAAATGTGCAAATTGACAGATAAAATGAAAAATGAGTGTCCTCGTGGAATTTTTACATCATTAGCTTTGGGAAAAGAAATATGCTAACACAAAGCTGTTTTTAACAGATAGTCTTGCCTTTTACACCGCATTTGTCTCCCACATCAAAAATGCTGATTGGAGTATTGGATAGAAAACTTTCGGGACTGATTATCTTAGCAGAAAGTGAGTGGGAGATGGATCGTGATCCAGTAAGCGTTCTGCGGAATGTGTTTCTGGAGTAAATGGACAATATTAGTACTGGAAACATTGTCTTTATAGCTCCAAACAATCAGAGTGTTATGGAGATTACTAGTATCATTTCGTAAAGTTACTCCGGCCTTGCCAGAGCTCATGCTTTGTTTGCACATCACTCTGATACTGAATGTGTAAAAACCCCAAACAATCTCTATAACTCAAGGGGATGTGTTAAAAGATATGTACACCTTCAGCATTTAATTTTTTTTTTTTTTTATGATTGCATTTTAAAAATATTGAGCTGTTCTGTCACAAAGGGTTAACAGTTTTTTCTAGCTGTGTGGATAGTACTTTTTTCTTTCAATTTGTGTCCTCTAATAAACCATATCTCTAATTTACTAAGAGGTCATAAACACTTTTTTTAAGCCACATTCTTATCAGTAAAATAAGAACTGAGCTACAATGAGTGTTTGTAATATGAGAGAGCAGAGATAAGGAGCCCTTCAGATTAGCAGGCCGACTGAGCAGAGAAAATTCTGATCCCTCTAGTAGAGCATCTCAGCCCTGTGCAGAAAAAAAGGGCTCCATGTTTGTAATGGGGGGGGGGGTGTTGGTTTAGTATGGCGAGTGTCCACATACGGCTGTGATAACGCCTAGTTTGAATATAGGGACTTAGGAATATTAACGCCTATTATCAGCCCTAAATAACTAACCATCGAGCCCTAACCATAACCCCAGACCTAGCTAAAACTCCCACTAGTAGCGTCTCAATACAGCTCGACATGTTTCCTTATATAAATCATCAGGGGCTTAGTGTACACACGTGGAAGAACACAATATAGAAGCTGCCACACTGATGGTGTGTGACAGCGCGTCCGGCGCTAGGGGGGCTGTAACACAGCTGCCCAGAACACCGGTATATATAGGGTAAGGGACACACCCCCAGCTGGGCAGGGCTGACGTGCAGCGAATGGGAGCACCGGGGGGGCGGAGACCATGGTGTGTTGCCTGCCCACATGTATAATGAAGAGGGGCATTGGAATTCCAAGACGCTGGCAAGGTATAATAAAATGGGCAGGATAAATTGAGCTATTGCTAAAAAGGGATAATGAAAAGTGATGAGGAATAATTTGGACTGGATGATAATTAAAAGACTAATACCTATACACCTAAATTAAACAAAATATGAAATGGTGTATGATTGAACAAAATAGGCATTGGAAATAATAAGCATTGGGAATAAATAGGGAGGGAAGAAACAATATGGAATTTTTTTTTTTCAATAAAACGGGCATAGTAAATATCGTTTAGTCCAAAAGGACGGACCGTACCAAGTCTGAAAGTCCACTGAGCCTCTTTTTGAAGGCATCCCGTTGATCAAAATCCCCTCCCCTAGAAGACGGTCGCACCACCTCAATTCCTTGGAACAGGATAGAGCGCACATCCCCAGAGCGTTACATATTGACATGCCTAGCGATTGGTGTATCTGCTTTCTTCCTAACATCATTCAGATGTTCGCCAATTCTGCGGCTAAATTTGTAAACCGCAGATGCAGGTACCCAGATACACTAGACCAGAAGTCCGGCAGTTCACAAAACATCTGATATTGCACAATTTGGAAGTATTAGTGCCGGTAAAGGTGCGTCCTAACTTGATGAAATCACATGCGACGCAACCACTACACCGAAAAGTACCGTGTGTGGTGTTAGTCAGTCATGTATTTGGGCGATGGGTCTGAAAAAAACTGTGGACCAACCGGCCCTTTAAGTTTGGCCCCCTACGATAAGTAATGGCTGGACGATCACCCATTTAATGTGCAATGTCAGAATCCATTTTTAAAATGAGTACAATGCAATATTTAAAAAAAATAATGCCCCCAAAGGTGTGCACAGCCTTTAAGGCAGCCCCTGTTTGAAAGCCTCACTGTTTCTATAAATTGTATTCGCCTGCTGTTTTTGGTGCAGATTTCTGATGGGTGAACAGTGTCATTTTTATGCTACTGTATATATGAATCTGTCCAAATGTACAGGAATTATGAGAACACTTTTCAATCGAAATTATATCTTTTTAGTGTTATTTTTCCTTTTTTATTTACATAGGTTAAAAAATGTGCATATTTATTTTTTTTCTTTAGAGGCGTCCTACTTATGTCAAAAGGTTCTTAAGAGCAGCAAATGTGTTAAAATAAAAATAGACATAACTCCCATTTTAAATGCCCAGTCTGTATTCAGTTGTCTTGCTGTAGATGCATGTGACTGATGCAGCCATTCCCTGGCCTCTGTATGTGGTAGCTCCACTGAGTCCAGTGATTGGCTGCCATGGTCACATGCACCTACAGCACGTCATCACTGCGAGGAAATAAACACAGACCGGTGGAGACCCCCGGAGCTGCGAAGGATTTAAAAGGTGACTTGTGTTTCATTACCGGTATTTTATTTTATTTTTTTTATATATCACATTTGCTGCTGTTGGCTAACTTTTTAAAAAATCCTAACAACCCCTTTAATGATCACATTCTGACTTTCTGAAGCAACCAGTAGAGAGAACTTATGGAAGACGAATCTATTTAGTTATGATTTTAAACCATTTTCAGTCTACCTCCTCCTACAGGCAGATAGAATTGTACTTAAAGGGAATGTGTCACCCGGTACCATACCAATTGTCAACATAGTGTAATGCCTGTCTCTGTGGCCCCAAATCAGAAACAATGCTAAATTTTTGCTAACAAGCCTCTGTGTTCAACAAGGGTGGTGCCGTGCCACCTGAGGCTCCGCTCACTTGCCTTGATGTCTGTTCCCCCACCGCTTTGACTGGCACTGAAGTCTCCATCTATGTACAGTGTGATTGAACACACTCCCGCAAGACTTCAGGGCCAGACAGGAGTACGTCTACACTGCCTGGCACGGTCAGTCAAAGTGTTGTAAAGTCTCGTATGCAATTGCATAGCGTTCGTTGCACCAAAACGCTACTGTATTTATCTGACTATAAGATGCACCTAGGATATACTCAGACCCCCAAGCTCCATTAGACCTCGGAGCACACCTTTGTATGAGACTCTGTATGCATCCTCCTCAGATGAGACTCGCAAAGTACATTAGACAAAAAAATAAAATAATTAACTTGCCCCTCCTGCTGTGGACTGCACTCTCTTCATTCACTCACCGCTTCCTGCTGTTCTTCCGCGCCCTGTGATGTGACGTTGCCCATCGTCAGGTCATAGTGCGTGCCTACGTGTACTACGCCCCGACTTTGTACGCAGTCAGGCCTCTGTGCAGAACGGGGCCTGGAAGAAGAGCAGGGAGAGGGACTACAGCCAGCGCAGCACTTCACTCACCGCTCCCAGCACCTCCTTCACGCTAATGATCGCTTTTGGGGGAAGGAAGTGCTTCTTATAGTCTGAAAAAATGTTAATTGGCATAAAATTAAAATCCTTATTTCCCTTGAATTGGGGCTACAAATAAGGATGGGAGAAAGGGCATTACGCTATGTTGACATGCGGCTGGTTTTGGGTACAGATACCTGGCAACAGATTCCCTTTAAGAAGATGCTCTGTATGTCACTGATGCCCATCTTGTAGCCCTGGCCTCATTGGAAGGCAATTGGTTTTGGCACAGAGCTCCCTGATTGAACCGTAGCACTCCTCTGTGTAGAGAACAGATGAGGTGTTAGTTGATGGCTCCTATGTTCTCTTTCCTCCATCAGAAGCCACGAGAATAGCACTGAGGCATCTCTCCGTGTCCTTGGCTTACTGGAGCTTCCTGGTAAGACGGGACGATGCAGCCTAGGAACAGGGTTGTGGCTGACACCTTGGAGAGGCTTCACCACAATAATGCCGTGCTCTGCGTGTTTGACCGTGCACTTCTGGCTGAGAAACCTGCATACACACATCATGTATCATTAGCTCTAAGGTGGTGTGACAGGAAGCCGGTTTGTTCCAAATAGCACTGAATTTTGGACTCATTTTGATTTCCATCAGATCATTTGACACTGGTTGGGAAAGACTGGTAGTTCCAGACCGAGTGCTGTTGTAAGGAAATGACTTGCATTCCTTTTTTAAACAACAATTATTATTATCTTTAAAACACTCCATATACATCCAGGTTCCTCAAAGACTGGAAGCAAACTTTCGGTAATATTTTGTCATTTATAAAGCTGGTCTAGCCTTGTAGATAGAAGAGGTTGTGCGCTGGTGGGCGCCCGGACTGCGCACGCCTTACTATCATTGGATGTGTGCCAGTAACACAGTGATTGATGCTAGGATATGGACATTTTTCAGTGTATTTATATAACTGGCTCAGCTATTTTCCACTTTTCTGCAAAATTACTATTACAAGCCATTTTTACGATCCCTAGATTTGTTTCTTTGTTTCTGTTTCAGTCATTTACTGTTGAATTTGTATAAGAAAATAAGTATTTTATGCATGGACAAAGTCGTAACACATGATGGGTGCATCTAGCTTCCATTTCTTGCACACATTTGTAGGAGGAAATAAACATTTCTACTTGATTTTCTTAAGGATAGATCTGATGCGGGTTCAGATTTGGAATCCTCAATTATTCTCCAGGATAAAGGTATGGGAAGAGGTGGCTCACTTATAGGGAATAATTGTGATTGATGGGGGTCCCAGAGATTGAACCCTCTCCTCATATTTTACGGTGGGGTCTTGACTGTCCCATAGTGGCAGATGTCAGTTAGAAAGAAGGATTGGGTTGTTAGGCCCCTTTCACACGGGCGAGTTTTCCGTGCGGGTGTGATGCGTGCGGTGAACGCATTGCACCCGCACTGAATCCTGACCCATTCATTTCTATGGGGCTGTGCACATGAGCGGTGATTTTCACGCATCACTTGTGCGTTGAGTGAAAATCGCAGCATGCTCTATATTGTCCGATTTTTTTTTTTACGCGACGCAGGCCCCATAGAAGTGAATGGGAAGCGTGAAAATCGCATAGCATCCGCAAGCAAGTACGGATGCACGGTTGCTAGGAGACGATCGGGATGGAGACCCGATCATTATTATTTTCCCTTATAACATGGTTATAAGGGAAAATAATAGCATTCTGAATACAGAATGCATAGTAAAACAGCGCTAGTGGGGTTAAATTTTTTTTTTTTAACTTGCCTTAGTCCACTTGATCGCGAAGCCGGCATCTCCTTGTGTCTCCTCTGCTGAACAGGACCTGGGGTGAGCTGCTGCATTAAATAGAGGTTAAGGACCTTTGATGACGTCACTCCGGTCATCACATGGTCTTTTACCATGGTGAATCACCATGGTAAAAGATCATGTGACGTACCATGTGATGACCGGAGTGACGTCATCAAAGGTCCTTAACCTCTATTTAATGCAGCAGCTCACCCCAGGTCCTGTTCAGCAGAGGAGACACAAGGAGATGCCGGCTTCGCGATCAAGTGGACTAAGGTGAGTTAAAAAAAAAAAATTAACCCCACTAGCGCTGTTTTACTATGCATTCTGTATTCAGAATGCTATTATTTTCCCTTATAACCATGTTATAAGGGAAAATAATACAATCTTCAGAACATCAAGCCCGAACTTCTGTGAAGAAGTTCGGGTTTGGGTACCAAACATGCACGATTTTTCTCGCGTGAGTGCAACGCATGACAATGTTTTGCACTCGCGCGGAAAAATTGCGCATTTTCCCGAAACGCACCCGCCTCTTATCCGGGCAAAAAAACTGCCGCCCGTGTGAAAGAGGCCTTAATGTCAACATTCACAATTTTTTGTTCTCAGGAGAGATTTGCCTCCAGAGTCAGGGTGTCTTCACATGTTTCGGAGTTTGTTGCAGTATTTTCCACGACAGAAAATCAGTGCCATTCACTAGAATGAGGCTTTCAAAAATCAATGGGCTTGCCCGCCCCATTCAAATGAAGGTAACAGATTTTCAGTCGTGAAAAATTTAGCAAAAAAAAATCTGCACTGTGTGAAGACACCCTAAGGGTACTTTTACACTTGCGGCAGAGGATTCCGGGAGGCAGTTCCATCTGCACGCAAACAGATGCATTTGTTAGACTGATCCGGATGCGGATCAGTTTGAGAAATGCATTACAATACCGAATCCGTCTTTACGGTTGTCATCAGCAAAAACGGGTGCGGTATTTATATATATATATATATATATATATATATATATATATATATATATATATATATATATATTTTTTTTTTTTCAGATTTAAAGGTATGTGCAGACCGGAAGAATGTGTCCGTCAATGCGGAAATTTTTATGCCGGATCTGCCATTCCAGCAAGTGTTCAGGATTTTTGGCCAGAGAGAAAAGTGCAGCATGCTGCGGTATTTTCTCCGGCCAAAAGACGTAAGGGTTACTGAACAGAATGCTCTCCATTTAGAAAGCATTAGGAGGAAATTGATCAGTTTTTTTTTTCCAGTATTGAGCCCCTGTGACAGAACTCAATACTGGAAAAGAAAAACGCTAGTGTGAAAGTACCCTATGGTTGAAAAAAAGAACAGTGTAGCAGTAGATGTCAGAAAAATCTATTATAAAAATTTAAACGGACAACGTGTAGTGCATGGCGACCAGTCAGAAATTACACCAGTCAGAAATTATACTCCATCCACTTAGGCTACTATCCGTCATTGATCTGCACAGATGGATCCGTTCAGATAATACAAACGTCTGCATCCGAGCGGATCTGTTTGTATTATCTTTAACATAGCCAAGGTGGATCCATCTTGAACACCATTGAAAGTCAATGGAGGATGGATCGGTTTTCTATTGTGTTAGAGAAAACGGATCCGTCCCCATTGACTTACATTTTATGTCAGGACGGATCCGTTTGGCTTAGTTTTGTCAAGCGGACAGCAAAACGCTGCAGGCAGCGTTTTGGTGTCCGCCTCCAAAGCGGAATGGAGAATGAACGGAGGCAAACTGATGCATTTTGAGCGGATCCTTTTCCATTCAGAATGCAATAAGGCAAAACTGACCCGTTTTGGACCGCTAGTGAGAGCCCTGAATGGATCTCAGAAGCAGAAAGCCAAAACGCCAGTGTGAAAGTAGCCTTAGGAGTAACTTGTACTTTCATCTAAAAATGGGACAATATATAGAGGCTGGGCCCAGTTTACAGGTTCACCATTAGTCCAAGCAAACAACAAGAGCAGTTAGGAGCCGGAAACTTTTTTGTTTGTTTTTTAGCATTATTTCTTCTTGGGGGTAATCGTGACTAGCTGCATCTATAGGCTTAGAAATAAATTCATGATTAATAGCTGCAATGAACCGCTAGTTATTCCTGTATGAATTTAATCAGGTTTTCCCAGGTTGGCTTTGTTCTGTATAATGGTTCACATATCCATTTCCCAGAATGACATGTCACATCGTCGTGAAGAGGACCTAAAACCGAACTGTACGTGGCTGCATTTCCACAGGCTCGGGTGCTTTTTTTTTCTTTTTCTATTCTCCCCAATTTGCCCAGAATCGTGACATGGAATGTCACCTTAACCATTGATACCGGACGGTGTAGACCACCAGCCTGACAAATCGCTAGTGTCGGGCACTGAAATTAACGGCACCAATTGTGGGTAAACGACTGAGGCTAGAAGAAAAGGGATAAAAGTGCTGCAGTCAGTGAAGGAGTGCAGTCAGCTGCCGTTCTGTGAGGACATGATGGGTCGTCTTTAAAAGTAAATAATGGACTACCCTAAAGCTTTTGCATCTGCCGATTTTTCAGCAGATGATCGCTTACAAGCGTTCGTGTGCACGCTGGTTAGTGTTCATCTTGTAGTGTAATAGTGCCGCTCATTGCCCGATGAACAAGCAAACGATCAATTATTGGGCGATCCAAATCTGGCAGATTGTGGTGTCTAATGACCACTATACAGCATTGTAGAACGGGTGTGGACACGTTCATTTCAATGGGGCCACAAAAGATGCAGAGAGCACACAGTGTGCTGTCCGAATCTGTAGTTCCATTCCATGGCCCGGCATTTCTGTTTGTGCCGGCCATGTGTGGTCCGCAAATTGCGGAACGCACACGGCTGGTATCCGTGTTTTGCGGTTCTGCAATTTGCAGACTGCAAAACACTATGGCAGCCTGAATGAGCACTTATCAGTAACCAGGCCTTTTAACTTTTTATATATATTTTTTTGTTTTGCTTCAATAGAACTAAAAAAAGTTCAAAATCGCATGGTTTTGTGCCTTTTCCATGCAGACTTATGTTCATCTGGTTGATGGTTCCAACTGCATGTGCACCTTTTTCTGTGGGCTGATCCTGCAGTTATTCTGCATCCCTGAACAAATCCCAGGAACCAGGTAGTAATAACCCTTTGTGGCTAGAGTTTATCTGCTGATGGCAAACTTTTTTAATTTTTTTATTTTTATTTGAATTGGTTATTTTATTGGTGTTTATAGAAGCACAAATGCGAGTCAGCTGGAGCTCTAGACATCATTAGCCCTTCAATGATCACAATGCCATGGCGTATTGATGAGCCACAATACACCTTTAATGGTGTAGTGCGCACTTTTTATCATGGCAAAGCACAACATTTTTGATAAAAGTAGTATTTCATTAGACCAAATTAACTACTTGAGGTGTGAGTGGTGACTGTGCTCTGCCTCTGAAATAAAAAGCCTTACCTTCCAGTGATGGGTTCTGTTTTTCCTCTAGAAGAAGTTGACAGTCTTGAACGTAATTGCTTTCTCGCCTTGCATTCCTAGCGTGTCTTGCATTTAACAAGTGCTGATGCTGTCAGCCTTACCCTGTTGTATGTTCCAGAGCTGCATACACACTGCAGCATCCCATACACTGACATGCTTTCCTTAAAAAAAAAAAACTGAACAAAAAACTTGCATCTTGTAAGGTTACAGTGGTTGCAAACAGTACCGTATTTACATCTCTGGAGTCTGCAGGCGCAAGGGAGAGACCAAGGAAGATGCTTCCCAGTTCTGTCTAAACTTGCCCTCAAGTGTGCATTCTGTAGGTTAGATATGTTTAGATGTTTCTCCTAAAATATTGTGACACTATTATTTGCACATCCCCTAATGTTTTTTCTGGTAAGGAGAGAAAGGGAAATTGCTCTTGAAGGATGCTTTGATACCATTCTTCATGGCAGTGTTCCAGAAGCAACCCCACACATGAATGGTCTCTGAATGCTTCTCTGTTGGCATGATGCATGGTAGCACTCTCCTTTTCTTTTCTGGCCAATCTTTTTTTCAGATGTCCCAAACAGTCTAAAGTGGTCTTCATCCGAGGAAATAACTTTACCCCAGGCCTCTGCAGTTCAGTCCCTGTACTTCGTGCAGAATGTCAGTCTGTTCTTGATGTTCTTCTTGGAGGGAACTGGCTGCCCCTCTTGAAACGCTCACTGTGCATGCAGATGCACTTGTACCTGTCTGTAGCCATTCCTGAGCAAGCTTCGCATTGGTGGAGACCTGATCCTCTTTAGGGAAAGGGTCCTGCTGGACTTCCTGGATGCCCTGAAGCTTTTTTGACAGCAATTGACGTTCTTGATGATCCAATAAATGGTTGATTTAGGGGAAATCTTACAAGCAGCAATGCCCTTGCCTGTGAAGCCCTTTCGATGCAAAGCAATGACAACAGCACATGTTTCCTTGGGGGTAATCATGGTTAAGAGAAGAAGACAATGATTTCATGTACCACCTGCTTTTTAAGGCAGCTGGTCTGCTCTTCCAGTCAATCAACATGACATAACGACCAGCAGCCTTCTCCTTCTTAACACTTTCTCCTGAGCTAATGAGAAGATCACTGAAGTGATGTAAGCAGGTCATTTCGTGGCAGGGCTGAAAAGCAGTAGAATTGTGGTTTTTGTGATTAAGTTAAAGGGGTTATCCTCATCTAAACTTTTTCTTTTTCCCTGTGCTTCCCCTGACAGGCCCTGCAACTTACTAATGTACTTGTGTTACTTTTTCTGTCTCACTCTGGAGATCAGTAGAGTCGTCAGATGACTGCGCCCTCCATGGAGACTATTTCCTCTGACATTGCTACCAGGCCTCCCTTGATCTCCTTTGTCACAATCTCCACCCAAATGGTTGCTATGTCAGACCCTTGGGATTTTGGTTCTACACTACTCACAAAAAGTTCGGGATATTTGGCTTTTGGGTGATATTTATGGAAAGCATAAAAATTTCACGCTACAGTGATATAATATCATGAAAGTAGGGCATTTAGGTAGAAGCAGCAATGGTGATTTCCTCATCTCAAACAATTTATTGAAACAAAAGTCAACACCAGTGGTGGGTACACCCCCACATATATGTCAATGTCTCAATAACTTGTCATGTGGCCTTGAGCATCAATTACAGCTTGACAGCTACGTCTCATGCTTTTTACAAGTCAGCTTATTGTCTGCTAAGGTATGGCATCTCACTGTTCTTGAAGAGCGGCCCTCAGGCCATTGAGGTTCAGGGGTACATAGTTACGAGGCTCTACACGGCAACTCAGCTGATTTTCAATGAGATTTAGGTCTTGAGAAAGTGCAGGTCACTCCATTTGAGGTTCCCCAGTCTCCAGCAGCCAGTCCCTAATGATGCCACCTCGATGAGCTGGCACATTGTCAGCCCTGAAGATGGAATTTGGCCTGTTTTAATGCAGAGGCACAATGACTGGATTAATGATGATGTTATTCAAGTAGTATGGGCTTGTCACTGTACCATTCACAAAGTGTAGGGCAGTTCTGTATTGACTAGACACACCGTGCCCACAATGGAACACCACCACCAGTGGCTCTGGTGACAACGGTGTCTGATGCATAGTGCTCTCCTTGACGTCTCCGTTGTTGACGGCCATCATTTCTGCTCAGTGTGAATTGACTTTTATCAGTGACCAGCCCATAGTCCCACTGGTCCCTGGTCCAGCGTAGATGCTCCCTGGCTGATGCAAGACGATGACGCCTGTGGTCAGGGACCCTTGCAGGTCATCTAGCACGCAGACCACTCTGATGTAAACTGTTTTGAATGGTCTGACGTGACACTTGGGTGCCTCTCACCTCCCTTAAAGGTGTCTGGAGTTGTGACATTAATCATCCAGTTCCACAGGGCATTGTTCCCAATAAAGCGGTCATCAGTGTGGGATGTGGCAAATGATGTCCATTTCTCAGCTTTCTGTGTCTCTCTGTATCTCTGTTGCAACCTGCTGATGACACTCTGTGACACTCTAAGCTCAGTGGCCACTTCCGTCTGAGAATATCCTGCTTGAAGCCTTGCAATGACAATGTACTGTATTGATCTGCCTTCTAAAAATAAAATGGACATATTTGGTAGTACCGCGTCCGGCTCTATAATAATATCATATGATCTACCCCATCAGGTGAACGCCGTAAAAAAAAAATGACATTGCACCAAAACAGATTTTTTTTTTTAGTGAGCTTACCTCCCAAAATACATAGTCAATCTAAAAATTCTTATGTACCCGAAAATGGTAGCAATAAAAACGTCCTTATCCCGCAAACAATGAGCCCACACACAAGACCATAGCCAGAAAAATTAAAAAAATATGGCTCTATGAAAATAACACACGCAGCCCATTCAGCAAAAATATAAAAACATTATTGCTCTTAAAAACCATGACAGAAAATTTCATGTTAGAAAATCCAGATGCCGCTCCTTCCCTTATAAGCCCAGGCGTATCCCCAAATAACAGTTTACGACCACAATTGGAGTGTTACTGTATTCAGGAGAAAAAGTAGGTAGCAAATTGGGGTGATTATTCTCTTTTAGTGAGAAAAAAAGTTTGGGCCTAAAGCACCATTTTCTTGTAAAAAATAAAAATAAAATGTCATTTTTAATTTTCACACCCAAGTATTAAAAATTCTATGAATAAGTTGTTGAGTGAAGTGCTTGCTACATCCCTTAAAAATTCCTTTGGTGGTGTAGTTTACAAAATGTGGTCACTTTTTCGGGGTTTTCACTGTGGGGTTACCAAGACCATTCCAGCAATATTTGCCCTCCAAAAACCATATGGCGCTCCTTGCATTTGTGTGCCCAAACAGCGGTATACAACCACATATGGGGTATTTCTGCAAACTACAGAATCAAGGTAATAAATATTGAGGTTTTGTTTTTTAAACCCTTGAAATTTCACCTCTATTTTGCGTTAATTCCTGTGGAATACCTAAAGGGTTAACAATATTTCTAAAACCAGTTTTGAATAGTTTGAGGGGTGTCCTTTCTAAAATGGGGTCATTTATAGGTTGGTTATAATTATGTAAGCCCCACAAGGTGACTTCAGAACTGAAGTAGTCCTTCAAAAAGTTGACTTTGGAAATGTAAAATTCTAAACCTTTTAGCGTCCTAAAAAGATAAAATTACATTACTAAAATGATGCCAACATAAAGTAGACATATGGAGAATGTTAGTTAATAAATATTTTGAGGCATCACTATGTCTTAAAAGCAGAGAGATTAGAAAACAGTGAATTTGTTCACATTTTCGTTAACTTTTTTTATTTATAAATTAAGGTAAAACATATTAACTCAAATTTACCATTAACATGAAGTACAATGTGTGACGAGAAAACCATCTCTGATAGACTTGGATAAGTAAAAGCGTTCCAAAGTTATTACAACATAAACTGACACATGTCAGATTTGCAAAATTAGGCCTGCTCAGGAAGGGGGTAAATGGCCTTGTCTAGAAGTGGTTAAAGGGGTTATACAATTTTTCAAACAGCCCCCCATGTGCCAGGTCCTTCACAGGTAATATACTTACCACACTCTCCGCGCCGCTCCTGGTTCCGGCACCGCCGCTGCTGCTTCTCCCTGCACATTGATGAAATGGCAGACGGAGGCTGCTAGGGAGGCTCGTCCCCGTCTGCCATTGGCTGCTCCTCCTCTGACATCGGCGGTGTGGGGACCAGAAGCGGAGCGGGGTAAGTATATTACCTGTGAGGGGCCCTCCTGCACATGGGGGGGGGGGGGGTATGCTTTTTGAGAAATCGGATAACCCCTTTAAATACCAATTCTATGGGAACCAGTAAATTTATTGGTTGTGAATTTTGCCGTTAAGCTCCTTGTTGGAGAACAGAAAATTGTTAAAAAAAAAAAAAATACAGAAACATTAAACAGTTGGACATGTGGATTCAAAATTTTTGAGAAGGTCACATTAAGTTCATCTGTAAAGATTAGAGAGCATTCTGAAATTTCACCCACAAGCCAAATATCCCTAACTTTGTGTGAGTAGTGTATACTGTAATTGTTTTCTTTTATACCTGCAGCGTAGCCCTAACTTATTTTTGGTACTCACTAAAAATCTTTTTGTTTAACTTTCATATTTCATGTCTGCTCTACCTACGTTCCTTTTGTCGGCATTATTTTTTATTTTTTGCACGCCCAAAGGTTTTGATGTTTCTATATATTTAATAACTTTAAATCCCTAATGTGCTGAGTCAGCAGTCACAGAAAAATGTTAAGTGGCTTTATAAGATTGAAGGTTAAGTAAAATCCTACATTTTTGCCTTTATCCTTGCACAACAATTGTCAATAATCACACTTCCTTGAGTTTCAGGGAAGAAATAACTGCACTGTGCTATCATGGTTTGGCCCCAGCATCCAGGTTAAATATTGCTGCTCAGCACATTCCACTTGGTTACATTGTAATCCTTTCCTCCAGTGGAAAGTACACCACTGTTGTACATGTGTCTGGGTCAGTCTGGTTGTGTCCTCCATGATGGCGTAGCACTAAAACAAAATAATTTGTGTTTTTCATTGGATTATGACATGTCTTTCTTGTATTGGGAAGTAGGGTCCTGTATATGCTCTGACCTCTGTGCACATGGGCAGGTCCCTAGCTTAGCAATCCATGCTTTCTTTCAAACCACAAAAATCCTTGAAATGTGCCTACATAACTTTAGAAATAGTGGCCTGCTTTTATGATAATGATAGGTAAAATAAACACATTGCCAGAGTCCTCATGCTAAAAAGTGACGGCAGATTTGTCTTGGGGAAAGACTTCTGTTTCCAATGCAAGCTGCGTATGTGGTCTTCATGATGACTTTTACATATATTTGATCCCAGTGGAAATTGACCTATGTTTTTGTACTTGGGTGTTTATGGAAAGAAATTTATAGTATGATGCTGTAGCTTTAGAGGTTGAAGCTAGTGATGAGCGAAGCGAGCTTCAGATCTGAAGTCAATTCGCTCAAAACTTCGGCGTACGGCTGCCAATGGGGCAAAATCAGTTATTCTCGAAGTCTCACGAGACTTTGTTGTATCACTTCGATATTGGATTTTTAAAGAGGAAAACCACTTTAAAATTTGGATCTGAACTCTGCTTCAGTTCCGACTGGTACCTTGGAAGCAAAGCAGAGTTCAGTTCCAAGTTTTGAAATGGTTTTTCCACTTTAAAAATCAACTACCGAAGTTATTCAATGAAGTTTCGCAAGACTTTGCGAATAACTCGCTTTGCTTCATCGGAGGCCGTACATTTTTATGCTGTACGGAGACGGATCTCCGTACCGCATTAATGGGAAGTTTCGAGCAAAGCGACTTCGGATATAGGATCCGAAGCTCGCTTCACTCATCGCTAATTGAGGCATTTAACGGGAATCGGTCACCAGTGTTATGGTGTCCTAAGGGCAACCTGAACTAGTGACCGATGCAAAATGCTGGGTCACTTACTTTGACTTAGTCGTTTTTCTAAAATCTAATATTGAACAGCTCCAGCGCATGCCGGGGAGTCCTAAATATTCATGAGCTCCTGATTTTCTCCTGCTGCTAATTCAGTTGGAAAGAACTGTCGATCAGTGGTTGGGGGTCAGAAAAAGCCAAAAAGCTCATGAATATCAGGACTCATTGATATGCACTGGAAATGTTAGAACCTAGCAAAATAAACCTGTAAATGGGTAACTACCGAGCAGGTGTCAGAATGACGCCCAACGTCAAACTGGTTACATGGCACAGAGACTCCACAAAAACTGTCTGTACGCCTCTCCGTAACAATCACTACTTACAATTGCTCCTTCATCTTCATTATTGTTAACAGCACATTCCCAAGGCGATGTGTTACCCACAGACTATCATTTTTGAAGCCCACATAAAAGATCCAATTAGCCAATAAATGAGCTTGTTTGCTACTTGATCAGGGAGATGTTTAAATTGGTTGATCAGGAGTTAAAGAATCTTAGCTTGAGAACCTGTCCTCTGAATCATAGCTGAGAATCCTGGTGATAAGCTGTGGGTTCTGCAGGAGAAGTATGTGGTGCATTTAATACGTTGTTAGCCCGATTCTTCCAGAGCTGACCTTTGCAGTGGCATCCTGCAATGGCTGCATGTAAAATGGACAGGATTTAAAGAGGACCTGTCATCGCTCCTGTAGATAATGTTCCACCTGAAATGACAATTCTGACTTAGGCCTCTTTCACACGGGCGTGAGTTTTTTTGCCCGGATAAGAGCCGGGTGCGTTGCGGGAAAATGCGCAATTTTTTTCTGCGCAAGTGCAAAACATTGTCATGCGTTGCACTCGCGTGAGAAAAATCGCGCATGTTTGGTACCCAAACCCGAACTTCTTCATAGAAGTTCGGGCTTGGGATTGATGTTCTGAAGATTGTATTATTTTCCCTTATAACATGGTTATAAGGGAAAATAATAGCATTCTGAATACAGAATGCATAGTAAACCAGCGCTAGAGGGGTTAAAAAATAATTTAACTCACCTTAGTCCACTTGCTCGCGAAGCCCGGCATCTCCTTGTGTCTCCGCTGCTGATGAACAGGACCTGGGGTGAGCTGCTCCATTAAATACAGGTTAAGGACCTTCGATGACGTCACTCCGGTCATCACATGGTACGTCACATGATCTTTTACCATGGTGATTCACCATGGTAAAAGATCATGTGATGACCGGAGTGACGTCATCGAAGGTCCTTAAGCTCTATTTAATGGAGTAGCTCACCCCAGGTCCTGTTCATCAGCAGCGGAGACACAAGGAGATGCCGGCTTCGCGAGCAAGTGGACTAAGGTGAGTTAAATTTTTTATTTTTTAACCCCTCTAGCGCTGGTTTACTATGCATTCTGTATTCAGAATGCTATTATTTTCCCTTATAACCATGTTATAAGGGAAAATAATAATGATCGGGTCTCCATCCCGATGGTCTCCTAGCAACCATGCGTGCAAATCGCACGGCAACCGTACTTGCTTGCGGATGCCATCCGATTTTCACACACCCCATTCACTTCTATGGGGCCTGCGTCACGTCAAAATCGGAAAATATAGAGTATGCTGCGATTTCAACTGAACGCACAAGTGATGCGTTAAAAACATCGCTCATGTGCACAGCCCCATAGAAATGAATGGGTCAGGATTTAGTGCGGGTGCCATACGTTCGCCGCACGGATCGCACCCGCACGGAAAACTCGCCCGTGTGAAAGGGGCCTTAGAATCATTAGAATAAGTTGTGCCTTTCCTCTGTTTTTTCCTGCTATGAGTTTTTATAAAGAAAGGTACAACTGAGTGTTACCATTGTGGGGAAGTGGGGCGTCCCTGCACAGTCTGACAGGGGCAGCGTTGATTGGACCGCGTCGGACTGTGCAGGGGCAGCCGTCCCCCTGGTAACACCCAGGTGTACCATTATTCATAAACCTTCTAGCAGAAATAATTAAGGAAGGGCACAACATAGTTACAAGAAAACGTGCTCCAGAGGAGTTATTGCACAGGGAATGTCATTAGTTACTAAGAGAGGTCCTCATTAAAGTACCATTTAAAATACCACTGTTCCATCACTGTATAAAGCCTCAAAATCCCGTATGTAGCACCCTGGGAGTATACAGTGGGGGACATTTATCAATAATGGCATAATTTGCTCCCAAAATATACTAACATTGCAAATCAAGTGATTTGTTTCGCCTCATATATCAAAAAGTGAACGCCACTTTTAAAACGTAAATTTTTAAAATATGAACTTGATTATTGGCCTATTTCTCTTGACTTGCAACATTTTTATGCTAATAGCACAAAAATCCGACTTTTTAAAACAGAAATGCGCCATTTCAGCCAACCCTGCCAGACCACACTTGCGACTTTTGAAGAATATTTGTTACATTTCCACTAGTAAATTGCAACTTTTGTCTTCAACTCTGGAAAAATGTGTTTGTTTGTTTGTTTGTTTATTTATTTATTTATTTATTTATTATTATTTTTGTTGAATGTCAATTTCCTGACAAAACCCTGTTATTTAGCTCATTTATATTAGATACAAATAAATGCATCCTGTTTTAATACTTCTCACTTATTTCCACGACAAGCTTTTCTTTTCATAAATGCAACTTTTTACACAAAACGCCACCACATAGGCCGACTTAACTGTCCACAACAATTTGAGCCATTTCTGCCAATACGATGATAAATGAGGTGTAATAAGCACCAATTTGATAGCCCCTCCCACTTTGACATTTTCTGGCATGATGCATTCTTTATGGTGAAAATTCAGGAGAAAACGATTTGATATATTTGGCGCAAATCAAACCATTTTCCGCCATAATTTTGGTGCAACATGCTTGGTAAATGTCCCCCAGTGTCTCTTGAGTTTAATAAGTGGCATTTGTATTTTTTCTGATATAACTGAATCTCTGATCAGACTAGTGCCCAAAAAATTAAGTAAAAACGGACATTCCATCAGAACTCTTTGGGATCGGTTAGGAACTGAAGTCATGACGCCAATGTGATGAAAGAGATCACTTCAGATACTGTTGTATCATGCAACTAAAATTGTTTGTATTAAGAGAATTAGGCCTCATGCACACGACCGTTGTGCGGCTGTCCTGTGCATTGGGGACCGCAGTTGCGGTCCCCAATGCCAATGCACGGGCAACATCTGTGCAGCGGGCTGGACCCATTCAACTTGAATGGGTCCGTGGTCTGTCCACACCTCAAAAAAATATGACATGTCCTATTTATTTGAGGTGCGGAACAACGGAAAGAAACACCACGGAAGCACTCCATAGTGCTTCCAGTGTTCCTTTCCGTGACTCAGTTCCGCATCTCCGGAATTTCGGACCCATTCAAGTGAATGGGTCTGCATGCGTGGTGCACACGGCTGGCGGCCGTGGATTGCAGACCCGCTGTTTGTGGGCCGCAATATGGCCACGGCCGCCTAACGGCATGAGGCCTTAGCCAGTACCGCTTAACCAAAATAGATTTTATGTAAAAATACTTATTTTATTTTAATTTATTTTGTTTTCACGCAGCTACGTACAAGACCTTAAAGTTCAGATCTGTAAATATTTAATGGCATAAGCAGGAGATTGCCAGAAAAGATGTTAGTTTCCAAGTCAGAAGCCTAACCTTGAAGCATGTTTTTGCAATCCATGAGCACCATTGGTTTCACTGTACTAAAAGCTAAAACACATCCCCCCTTATACAATTCTAGTCCCCTTCTTTACTCACCCTGAAGATTTTCTTCTCCTGGTTAGTGTCTTAAACATTTACCAGTCTGTGTCCTAATCTAGGCTCAGTTCGAGGGCCCGGCTCATCTGTTCCTGCTTTTAGTTTTTCCATTCAGTAATATTAATTTCATCCGCGGATGGTTTGGTCATATAATACTTATTCTTTATTTAACTGGAGAGTTTCCAACCACGATTAAAGCAGCTTGTTCCACAGAATGCTATGATAAATTGTGGAGGTTTCATTTTAAGTTCTGCTCCAGTATTGAAATGTGTACTGTAGAGGTCCAGTCTGGACTGGTTGTGGAAAACCAGTAGACCTAAAGTACAGAGCTTATTAAAACTAGGCCGCTGTCGCATTGCGTTCTGGTCAGTTTTGCATCAGTATGGCAGCCAGAACCAGGAATGGACCCTACCGAAAAAATAGAATGGAAAGATTTGCGTCCGTTCTGTGCTTTGGATCCATTCCTGGCTTTGACCTACTACTGATGCAAGATACTACATGATGAAAGTGGCCTAAAAGCTTGCTATGTGCGGAGGGGATGAGGTGGACATCCTTCTAGACTTCTTTCAGTACTCCTTTTTTTTTTTTTCCTGTCTGACATGGCTTCTTCGGGACAAAAATACATTTTATTGAGCTTTGAAGGCAGTAAAATTTCTCACTGCATACACATTAAATGAGATATGAGTAGTGTTGAGCGAACTTGTGGTTTCAAGTTTGGCATACAAGGTTCGGGTGATCTAAGAGTTCCATTATGGATTCCGCTACCACGGACTGTCAGCTTTAATTTGAGGGTATTTACATCCAAATCAGGCTACTTTCACACTAGCGTTCGTCGGTCCGCTCGTGAGCTCCGTTTGAAGGGGCTCACGAGCGGACCCGAACGCAGCCGTCCAGCCCTGATGCAGTCTGAATGGAGCGGATCCGCTCAGACTGCATCAGTCTGGCGGCGTTCAGCCTCCGCTCCGCTCGCCTCCGCACGGACAGGCGGACAGCTGAACGCTGCTTGCAGCGTTCGGGTGTCCGCCTGGCCGTGCGGAGGCGTGCGGATCCGTCCAGACTTACAATGTAAGTCAATGGGGATGGATCCGTTTGAAGATGCCACAATTTGGCTCAATCTTCAGGCGGATCCGTCCCCCATTGACTTTACATTGAAAGTCTGGACGGATCCGTACGAGGCTATTTTCACACTTAGCTGTTATATGCTAAAATAATGCAGACGGATCCGTTCTGAACGGAGCCTCCGTCTGCATTATTATGATCGGATCCGTTCAGAACGGATCCGATCGAACGCTAGTGTGAAAGTAGCCTCAGGTGAACTGTGTAGAAATTACAACAGTTTGCATATGTGCCTCCCACTTGTTAAGGGACCAAAAGTAATGGGACAGAATAATAATCATAAATCAAACTTTCACTTTAATACTTGGTTGCAAATCCTTTGCAATCAATTACAGCCTGAAGTCTGGAACGCATAGACATCACCAGACGCTGGGTTTCATCCCTGGTGATGCTCTGCCAGGCCTCTACTGCAACTGTCTTTAGTTCCTGCTTGTTCTTGGGGCATTTTCCCTTCAGTTTTGTCTTCAGCAAGTGAAATGCATGCTCAATCGGATTCAGGTCAGGTGATTGACTTGGCCATTGCATAACATTACACTTCTTTCCCCAAAAAAAACTCTTTAGTTGCTTTCGCAGTATGCTTTGGGTCATTGTCCATCTGCCTTGGAAGCGCCGTCCAATGAGTTCTGAAGCATTTGGTTGAATATGAGCAGATAATATTGCCCGAAACACTTCAGAATTCACCCTGCTGCTTTTGTCAGCAGTCACATCATCAATAAATACAAGAGAACCAGTTCCATTGGCAGCCATACATGCCCACTCCATGACACTACTACCACCACCATGCTTCACTGATGAGGTGGTATGCATAGGATCATGAGCAGTTCCTTTCCTTCTCCATACATTTTTCTTCCCATCACTCTGGTACAAGTTGATCTTGGTCTCATCTGTCCATAGGATGTTGTTACAGAACTGTGAAGGCTTTTTCAGATGTCGTTTGGTAAACTCTAATCTGGCCTTCCTGTTTTTGAGGCTCACCAATGGTTTACATCTTGTGGTGAACCCTCTGTATTCACTCTGGTGAAGTCTTCTCTTGATTGTTGACTTTGACACACATACCCCTACCTTCTGGAGAGTGTTCTTGATCTGGCCAACTGTTGTGAAGGGTCCCATTACTTTTGGTCCCTTAACAAGTGGGAGGCACATATGCATATAATTCCTACACCGTTCATCTGATTTGGATGTAAATGCCCTCAAATTAAAGCTGACAGTCTGTGTAGTTAAAGCACATCTTTTTTAATTTCATTTCAAATCCATTGCTTCCATCGCTTCCTGTCCTGCAGTCTCTCTAGGGACATCAAAAGTTTCACGAAAACTGAGTGACCCTTTAAAAAATAAAATAATAATATAGAAATATAGATATATATATATATATATATATATATATATATATATATATATATATATTATATATATCTATCTCTATATCCCTTGTGAGACCACATGGAGCATATGAAATTCCGTTTTGGGTTCTATATTGCAAAGATATAGCAGAGCTGGATTAAATTTAAAGGTGGGTGACTTGAAGTTTATATGTTCACAGATGCAGAGAGAACATTCAGAGGAATGGTCATACCAATGTTCATTAATACGGTAGAGTGACACGTTGTTACTTGAGTGAATGGAGCAGTAGTGTGCATGTGTGATTACCCAATGTTCACAAGAACGGGGTTGCCGTGTCCCCTGTGTGTATGGAGCAATACAGTGCATGGAGTGCTGGAGATAGAGGACAGATCACGTCCACGCTTTTTGCAGGAAAATCTCCATGTGGGAGGGGATGTGTTGCGTTTTCCAGCACAGTGAATGATGGGGTGAGGTGGAACTGTGACAGGAAAAACTGAAGATCAATGGTGTCTTAAAGGCTTACCTTTACAGTGTGATGTCCCACGTAGTTTCCTTACCGTCTCTACAGCCATTCCCTGCCCTCAGAGGTCACATTCAGAGAATGATGAATGGCATGTGGCCATGGCAGGCCCAGTAGAGATAATATAGGCAGGGGTTGGAGTGGGACATTTTTAAAGTGTATTTTTATTTTTTTTCAATTCTGCACTGCTCCATGTTCTGTGACTAATCATGCATATCTTGGAAAACCCCTTTTAATACCAAGATAATAGCTGCTGGCATATTTTACCAATGTACCATGGGGATCCAGTAGTAATATTTCTATTTGTGGAGAGCGACATGTATGTGTAAGGAGTCTTATAGGCCATGCAAGCTCCTCTGGGAAAAGGTGTGAAAGGTGTGAAAGCTGGGCTTCTGATGCCACTACTTGGAAGGAAGCTAACCTATAAGTCAGTGTTCGGTCTTTTAAATATTCCTTGAGATGTAAAATGAGCATAAAAGCCAAGCCAGTACCTCATCTACAGACAGATGTTCATGGTCCTCGGTGTAGAACAGAGGACTTTCTTAGCAGGGTGAGAGGCCTTTGTCGGGTATCTGGGGGTGCTATTTCTCCTTGTGGAGAGTTTAGAAAGAGCTAATTTGTATATATTTTCCCAGTGGAGCATTTTCATGGCGTTTAAGACTCCATATACCAACTAGGCACTCACCAGAAGGAAAAATGGTACCCTCCAGATCCTGACAAAGATCTCTCACCCTGCTAAGCCAGTTCTCTCTGCTATGCACTGATGGGCAATCACCCTGAAACAGCTGTCTGCAGATGAGGCACTGGCTTGGCTATAATCCTAAAATATGTCTCAAGGAATGTTTTAAAAGGTGAAATATTGACTTATACGATTGCTAACTGCTGGCACTAGAGACAAAGCTTTTCTTGCTTTTTATTGGAAAGAACTCATTTGCATTGTTCCGGCTTTGTGCTTATAATGAACTTAAGAGAAATTTGTGAACGGATTAGGATACTCAGGTGTAGCAGGGTTGTATTTTGCAATATTTTTTACCTTGTAAGGCTACTTTCACACTTGCGGCAGAGAGATCCGGCAAGCAGTTCCTTCGCTGGAACTGCCTGCCGGATCAGGCAAAATGTATGCTAACTGATGGCATTAGTAAGACTGATCAGGATCCTGATCAGTCTTAAAAATGCCTGATCAGTTGAAAAAATGCATTGAAATGCCGGATCCGTCGTTCCGGCGTCATCCGGCAAAACGGATCCGGCATTTATTTTTTTTCACCTTTTTTTTCAGTCTGCGCATAACGGAACGACGGATCCGGTATTCTGAACGCCGCATCCGGCACTAATACATCCCTATGGGAAAAAATGCCGGATCCGGCGTTCAGGCAAGTCTTCCGTTTTTTTCGCCGGAGATAAAACCGTAGCATGCTGCGGTTTTCTCTTTTGCCTGATCAGTCAAAACGACTGAACTGAAGACATCCTGATGCAAACTGAACGGATTACTCTCCATTCAGAATGCATGGGGATAAAACTGAGACGGAACGGTATAGAGCCCCTGTGACGGAACTCTATGCCGGAAAAGAAAAACGCAAGTGTGAAAGTACCCTAAGCCTACTTTTACATTTGGCCGCCAGATCTTGCAAAAATGGCGAGAATCGGCTGGACACAAACCGAAGCGTGCAGCAGTTTGTGTCTAGCTGATTCTCAGCATTTTTGCCGGAATGTGGCCGGTTCTCTGACGGACCCCATTATGCTTAATGCGGCTGGCGGACATTGCGTTTGCATCCAGAATGGCTGCCGCAGATGTGAAAATAGCTAAACTTGTTTCTTGGCATTCTCACTCTGAGTTTATAATTTACATGCTATTCTCTAGATCCGTGTTCCTCAACTCCAGTGCTCAGAGCCCACCTGCCGGACGTGGTTTGAGAATATCCCACAAATTGAGTACCTTTGGTAAATCCTGATGTACATATTTATCACCTGCTCAATACTAAGATAATCCAGAAAACCTGACCAGCAGGTGGGCCCTGAGGGCTGGAATTGAGGAACACTGGTCTAGATAACAAATGATGTGGAATTTTCGGGGATTTGTTCATATACTTGGCCTCTTTCTCAGAACCAGATTAAAGGGATTTTCCTTCATCATGTGCAGAAAAAGACACAGACAATGATATCAGTTCTAGCAAACTTTGTATAATCTGTACTGCCCATGGCTGCCTTACCTCCAGTCTTCAGCATCTGGGACAGTAGTTTATGCAGAGCGTCAGCTAGAAAAAGCCCTTCAATTACTAAGAACTTGGCTGTATACACGTGTTCCCAGACATTACAACGTGTATTATATAATTGGGGTTCTTTATACGTTGGTTCCAGGTCTAGAATGCTTCAGTGATATTTTAAACGAAAAGTATGGAAAGAGAATTAAAGGGACACTGACAGGCCCAATTAGCATATTGAGTTATATAGATCACAGTACAGGTCATATAAAGTGTATTAGAATCATGTAAGTATCCCCCCTGCCCACCTTATAAATACGGAAATATAAAGTTTTATAACCTGCTTGTCCGGTCTCCAATCTGCCCAAGGGGCGGCGTTTCATCTGAAAATGCGCCCAGCCAGCCGCTCCCAACTGCCGTTCTGAAGCCCCGCCCAGCTCATCAATATTCACTTCGCTGGTATTCTTATCACAGACAATGGGGGTATATCGCTAGGATACGCCCTCGTTGTCTGATAGGTGTTGGTCCCACCGCTGGGACCAGCATCTACTGTACACTGAGAACGGAATCTGGAAAGTAGTGGAGGGTGCACTGCCCATGCGCAGCTAACCTCCATTCATTTCTATGGGTCCGGCAAAAATAGCTGAGCGCTAGCTCGGCTTGTTCAGTCGGCCTTATAGAAATTAATGGGACTGGTGGCCGCGCAAGCACGGAGCGCTGCTATTCACTTGTATGGGGATAATTCTTGGTGGTGGCCGGACCTCGGGAAACTTGGGGTCCTCCAGCCACAGCTTTCCCCGCTCCATTCGTGCCGTAGGTCCAGGTCCCAGAGTTGGGACCGGCACCTATCATATAATGTGCGCATAGTGTGCTAGCGGCCATCTAGAAACCCATGTCCTCAGCTCTATGCACAAAATCCCGGTGACAGGTTCCCTTTAAGCACAGCGCTGTGCTTGGTGAGTGGCGAGAAGGCAGCGGCGCTACTGCGAGCTCCTGTGCATTCTTAAACAGCTGATCAACATAGGTCTGAGGTGTCGGACCCCCACTGATCAGATATCTGTTTATAGGATAGGTCATCAGTTAAAAAAAAAAAAAAACTCTGAGAAAACCCCTTTAATCATTTTTGCGCAACCTCTGTGAACCAGAAAAAGAAATTGATCCCTGCAAGGGAGCTGGGGTAGATTTTTGGTGGATTGTGCACCAGTATTCTGCTGCACATATTGTTGGATATGTAGGGCTGAGGAGGTCACGCTCCCTACTGCCTCACCCAGTTTTTGCTGAAAGCGGAGAATGTGACGGAAAATGACAGTCTCAACGCATCACTTGCCCAAAATTTTTCTGCACTTTAGAAAATGAATACATTCCCCTATATTTTCTGATAACCGCGCTTCAAGCAGATCTAGACTAGTTTATAAACTGAAGTGAAGGAGAATGTTTTTGGGATTTGCACTAAAGTCGAGTAACTTTTCGAAGTTTCATAATGCAGTCATTTTCCAGGGGTTTGTGAACATGTCAGAACTGATTTTTAAAGAAAGAATGAGGTTTCATTAACATTAATGCCAAAACATGAGCCGAAAGCTAAATACAAAATATGGAGCAGATGGAACCACGATTCTGAGTCATACATTAATGTGCATCCTCCTTGGCCCGCGTGCTGCAGTACATCTGCTTTAGGTTACAGCTTACGTTTTTGAGATGTCTTGTAGACTGTATGTAAAGATCCAATTATATTAGGAAAAGCTTTCACTTCATGATATAAAAGCACCGATTCTTGCTGAATTCCATGGGAGACCTGTCCAAGAAACCTCTAAAGAAAATTGATTTTATTGAGAGTTTTCACAACTACAGGATCTCAGTGCGACTCCTCTAGGCCTTGATAAACTTTTGGGGAGATGGCCCCGACTGAACACACAAGATACGTTACTGCTGCCGATAGTGACCTGGAAATATGAGCAGAATAAGGGCTCGTGCACACGGCCGTATGTATTTTGCGGTCCGCAAAAAATACGGATAACGTGCTCGTGCATTCCGTATTTTGCGGAACGGAACAGCTGGTCCCTAATAAAACAGTCCTATCCTTGTCCGTAATGTGGACAATTATAGGACATGTTCTATCACGTTGTGGAATGGACATACGCAAACGGAATTCACACGGAGTAACTTACGTTTTTATGTGGAACCATTTCTTTTTCATTGGGTCTGCAAACGAAACTGAACAGACGCAGAAAGAAAATATGTTCGTGCGCATGAGCCCTAAAGGTCTTCAGAAGATCCTAAGCTTCCACATACCCTATGGACATACTGTTCCTACTCCATGGAGCCCGCCTATGGAATCTCTATGGCTGCGACTACGGAAAAAGCTTCCAAAGGTGATAAATGTGAAATAGCATTAAGTTTTCTAATTGAAACTCTATCTTGTCTGATAATGTGATTTTGGCAGCTGGGGTGTTGGCTTTACTTCCCATGGAGGATCTGTCACTGCGGTCGTTCAGTAAACCCTGGAGTGGCACAGGGTGTAGTGTTGGTTGGCAATATTGTCAGCTTATGTTCTGTGTAAAGACCAGAGATTGGCCTCTCGATTAGTATATTATATAACCCAGCTAATAAGCATCTGCTCCTCCATATGTTCACACTCTTTTTAAAATATTTGCATTTTAAAATATCAATTTGCTTAATTTCCGAACTGATACGGAGGCCTTGTTTTATCCATGTCGGTAAACTTGGACAGGTGGCATTTATCGACCCTCCGGAATTGACTTGTTCTGTTATGATCAGTACATTCGAATGTGAAGATGAAGGCCATATAGGGGCAATAAAATAGGCTTCTTATTTAGATTATCAGCATTGAAAGGCGAAATGATCCCGAGTGTTCACAGATGTTGTCCTGTAACAGGTGCTCGCTGCACGGACTGCAGTATACAGGTGCTACTGGCTTCTGGGTTGTAGCCACCTTTGTTATTACAGAGGACTTTTGATAGATATTTTAAAATGACATTTTTATATTCAGAGGCTTTCACATAAATTTACATAAATAGTTTGGTAATTTTGCAATTACATTTACTCATAATGGGGATGTCGTTAAAGGGCATCTGTCAGCAGATTTGTCCCTATGTCCCAGGCTGACCTGTTACATGTGCGCTTGGGTTGGCAGCTGAAGGCATCTGTGTTGGTCCCATATTCATATGTCCCACATTGCTGAGAGAAATTGTGTTTTAATATATGCAAATGAGCCTCTAGGAGCAACGGGGGCCGTTACCCCTACAGGCTCAGCTCTCTGAAATTGCTGGACCCTCTGCAGAGTGAGACTTTGGGGGAAGTTAGTGCCCGGTGTGGTGATGTTTTCACTGCCTGGGCCTGCAGAAGGCACAGCAGTTGCAGAGAGAGCTGAGCCTCTAGGTGTAATGTCAACGCCCCCGTTGCTCCTAGAGGCTCATTTACATTTCTCAAAACATCATTTTTTTCTGAGCAATGCGGACACATAAGAACATGGGATCGACACAGATGCCTTCAGCTGCCAAGTGCATATGTAACTGGTCAACCAGTGTCATAGGTGCAAATCTGCTGATGGATGCCCTTTTAAAAGTCCAGTTAATGTCACAATGCAAAGAAAGGGTTGTGATAAGAGAACCGGTCACCATGATAGGCTTATCGAATCATTGCTAACCCTCATATAACTATATGTGAGTGTAATGGCATCTACTAAACTGCCCCCCGAAAGTGTAAAACGTTTGCTAAAAGGAAAGCACTTCCTGGTTCTGAGCAGTCACAGGTGACATCACGTGATGCTTTTCCGAGCTGATGAATGGCTCAGAGGGGTCATGTGGTACACCGTGCGATTCCCCAGAATCGGGAAGTGCTTTATTTTAGCCCAATTGGAGAAGAGGTTTAATAAGTTCCATTGTACTCACTAGTATCAGTAGTATAAAGTATAAGATTGTGCTCAGGGCTAGCGTGTATAGAGGCCATATATGTCCTGTAGGTGCTATATGTAGCCATAACCTGCCCATGTGCACAAGATAGGTCACAAGGACAGGTTCTCTTTAAGGGTACGGCCATGCTGAGTAAATGCTGTGGAGCTGCAGATTGTCTGTAAGCAACATCTACAAAAGCAGAAAAGTGCGTGAGTTTGAACAAATCTCATCCAAGCTGCAGAGGGTATTTACATACTGACGCCCTACCCTCAGGATAGGCCATTGTCCGACTCCTGGCACCCCCACTGATCCACTGTTGGAGGAAGCCGCAGCTCACCAAGCACAGCGCTTTCCATGTCATAGCGGCTGTGCTTGATATTGCAGCTTCATCTAGACTGATACATGTGATGTTACATGGCCTAGGAAGAAGCCTAAGCATTCACGGAGCACCGCGGCCTCTTCTTACAGCTGATCAGCAGGGGTTTGACTCCTGGGATCTGATATTTATGATCTATCCTAAGGTTAGGCCATCTACGTAAATCCTGGAAAACCACTTTAAATGACTCGGCATGTCACTGTGGTGGACATCTGCCTCAGAGTTTACCCTTTGCAGTGCATAGTGTAAAATCTGCTCCAATCTGGCAGCACATCCACAGTAATTTTAACATCAAAATTTACACCATTGCAAATTTTTGCCAGATCCACCGCACTTATTGACGGCACAGTTTTTACAATTGAAATGTAGGACAGCCGTGGAATTCTCTGTAGCCCCGCAACCTGTATTATGCGAGTACCCTTGCCAGTGAATGGCATTATGATAGTAGTATGCTCTATGAAACTAAACTTTCAATATATTTTGCACCTGTATAAAGCCCTGATATGATGTACAGTGGATATAAAAAGTCTACACACCCCTGTTAAAATGTCAGGTTTCTGTGATGTAAAAAATGAGACAAAGATAAATCATTTCAGAACTTTTTCCACCTTTTAATGTGACCTATAAACTGTACAGCTCAATTGGAAAAAAAAAGACTGAAATCTTTTAGGTAGAGGGAAGAAAAAATATAAAAATAAAATATGGTTGCATAAGTGTGCACACCCTTAAACTAATACTTTGTTGAAGCACCTTTTGATTTTATTACAGCACTCAGTCTTTTTGGGTATGAGTCTATCAGCATGGCACACTTTTAGACTGGCACACATTTGCCCACTCTTTGCAAAAACACTCCAAATCTGTCAGATTGCGAGGGCATCTCCTGTGCACAGCCCTCTTCAGATCACCCCACAGATTTTCAATCGGATTCAGGTCTGGGCTCTGGCTGGGCCATTCCAAAACTTTAATCTTCTGGTGAAGCCATTCCTTTGTTGATTTGGATGTATGCTTTGGGTCGTTGTCATGATGAAAGATGAAGTTCATCTTCATGTTCAGCTTTCTAGCAGAAGCCTGAAGGTTTTGTGCCAATATTGACTGGTATTTGGAACTGTTCATAATTCCCTGTAGCCCAACTAAGGCCCAGTTCCACTGAAGAAAAACAGCCCCAAAGCAAGATGCTGCCACCACCATGCTTCACTATGGGTATGGTGTTCTTTTGGTGATGTGCAGTGTTGTTTTTGCACCAAACATATCTTTTGGAATTATGGCCAAAAGTTTCAACCTTGGTTTCATCAGACCATAACACCTCTTCCCACATGCTTTTGGGAGACTTCAGATGTCTTTTTACAAAATGTAGCCTGGCTTGGATGTTCGTAAGAAAAGGCTTTAGTCTTGCCACTCTACCCCATAGCACAGACATATGAAGAATATGGGAGATTGTTGTCACCTGTACCACACAGACAGTACTTGCCAGATATTCCTGCAGCTCCTTTAATGTTGCTGTAGGCCTCTGGTAGCCTCCCAGACCAGTTTTCTTCTAGTCTTTTCATCAATTTTGGAGGGACGTCCAGTTCTTGGTAATGTCACTGTTGTGCCATATTTTCTCCACTTGATGATGACTGTCTTTACTGTGTTCCATGGTATATCTAATGCATTGGAAATTCTTTTGTACCCTTCTCCTGACTGACACCTTTTAACAATGAGATCCCTCTGATGCTTTGGAAGCTCTCTGTGGACCATGGCTTTTGCTGTGGGATGCGACTAAGAAAATTTCAGGAAAGACCAACTAGAGCAGCTGACCTTTTTATTTGGGGTTAATCAAAGGCACTTTAAATGATGGCAGGTGTATGCTGACCCCTATTTAACATGATTTTGAATGTGATTGCTTAAAGGGAACCGGTCACCGGGATTTTGGGTATAGAGCTGAGTACATGGGTTGCTAGATGGCCGCCAGCACATCCGCAATACCCAGTCCCCATAGCTCTGTGTGCTTTGATTGTGTCAAAAAAACTATTTGATACATATGCAAATTACCCCAAGATGAGTCCTGTATGTGACTCATCTCAGGGACAGGACTCATCTCAGGTAAATTTGCATATGTATCAAATTGTTTTTTTGACACAATAAAAGCACACAGAGATATGGGGACTGGGTATTGCGGATGTGCTAGTGGCCATCTAGCAACACATGTCCTCAGCTCTATACCCAAAATCCTGGCGACAGGTTCCCTTTAATTCTGAACACAGCTACAGCCACAGTTATAATATATATATATATATGCAACCACATGTTTTCTTCCCTCCACCTAAAAGATTTCAGTTTGTTTTTTAATTGAGTTGTACAGTTTATAGGTCACATTATAGGTGGAAAAAGTTCTGAAATGATTTATCTTTTAACAGGGGTGTGTAGACTTTTTATACCCACTGTATATGTTGTGCCCAAGAAAATCTAATAGTGCCATGGAGGGCAATATTCTGTGGGTGTTGTAATAGGTTGCTACTCAGTATAAATCGGCTGGGAATGGGAAGTAATAGGGTATTTCTGTCCTATATTTCCTGACCCGATTGGCCTCTTGTAGTGTCCTGCTTTCTAACGTATATCTGTATTATTTGCTTCTTTGGGTCAGTGCTTTGAGGCAAAACGCTGCAGTGTACATGTGTTTTCTGAATCATGGGTAGGTTGCCTCTGCTGCCTCTTATATCCTAGTGAAAATATTTTAGCATCCTAATACAGCCGTACAGCAGAGTGGTGAGAATATGAACCTTATCAAATCCAGCTGGTGGATCTGTGCCAGAGCTTTGTGCAAAAAAAAAAAAACGTTGGAAAATGAGGATGAAAATGCAAATCAATACAAAGTATTACTATTCTATGTCTGTCTCTGTTTTTATTGTAGAGTGTATTACGTCATCGGGAGAGGTATTTGGACCCGTGAAATCTATGGGCACCACAGCTGTGTTATGTTTAGGCCTACACACAGTCATGTGGATAGCAGACGAGCAAATTATAGATTTCACGTACAGCATCTGCGACATCGTCTTTGTCTAATTTGCAAGTATACTTTTTCCAAAACTGGTAATTCTAATGGTGCATATCCAGTGACTGTCACAAGGTGGCACACTGAGGGTTTAAAACGTTCCTGCTTCAGAAAGGTGTGCACCAGAGAGAGCCCAGGGGCTTCCAGGACTTGGCTTCTTGTTCTGAGATCTTTATAAATCTAGAGGACTTCAGGCTTCTCAAACAATGATATAGAAGAAAAGGTGATTGCTGTTACCAGTTACCATCCTATATATTCCATGTAGTGCCTGACGCTAGGATGTTTTTGGGGCCTAATCAGACGGATGTGCAAAGTATATATTTCATGAAGAAAAAAATAATAATTAAAGTACAATGCAACAACACTCTGCAAACCAAATAAAGTACAATAGTGACAAAATGAAGGCTTTTGGCACCAGGAGAGGTATAGAGTGGGCTCAGCGTGCATGTTGGTAGTTGGTACCTGTGTTCCCTGGATTTAATGGAGGCCATTATGGCACCAAAAATGGTAGAGGCTCTGCTCTCTCCAACAGCCGTGCCTCCAGCACTCTGACGGGGCCAGACGTGATTGTTTTTTTGTTTTTTTTTTTTTTTTTTTGTTTTGTTTTTACTGCTGGCCCTGTGGAGAGGGGGAGCTGAAGTTGCAAAGAGAGCAGAGCCTCTAGGTGTAACGCAACGCCCCCCTTTGCCCCAAACAGTCTCATTTGTATATATTAAAACATAATTTTTCTCATCAAGTTTCATAGGTACCGACAGATGCCCTTTTTAAACATGCAGAAAGCCTAATAGGTTAAATCCTGTTTGGTAACAGTTCCTCCATAGTTGTGCAATGTGAACAAAGCCATATTGTTCCAGAATTGGAACAGTTTTTATCGAGCGCATTGATGGCATTGTAACCTTTTGTAAAGGGGTTTTCCTTCCCAGTCACCATTTAAGCATGAGATAATGAAGTTAAATAGGAGACCTAATTGGAAAAAGTGTAAACTGTTTGTAGCCGGAGATGAGTCAGGCGGAAAGGAGCCCAGCACCGCCCCGCGTCCTCCAAATCTCCTCCTTGCTGGCTGACGTCACAGAGCTGGAGCGCCGAAATCTCGCGATGAGCGAGCTAGCGCATGCGCAGTGTCGGCATCATGTTTATTCCCTGTGCTGGCATCAGCACAGGGAACGAACTACGCATGCGCTAGCTCGCTCATCGGGCGGTGCTGGGCTCCTTTCCGCTTGACTCATCTCCGGCTACAGGACTCATATCAGGTCATTTGCATATCAATCAAAACGGTTTTTTAACACAATAAAAGTGCAGAGAGCTATGGGACCTGGGTACTGCGGATGTGCTAGTGGCCATCTAGCAGCCCATGTCCCCAGCTCTATGCGCAAAATCCTAGTGACAGGTTTCCTTTAACATTTTCGGACAGATTTCAATGAAAACTATACGGGAAAGATGAATTCTAATGGCTCAACCATTCTGGCTTCCCGCTATAATACGATTACATAATTTGACCATAGGCCATGATCTCACAACTCTTCAGTTTGCTATTTTGACATGACGCCAATATCCAGTGGGCTATTTAGGCTAGTTTTACACAAGCCCTTAGTAGCCAGCAGGCTGTTCTGGCAGGGAACAGCCTGCCGGATCTCTCTGCATTCCAGTTTTGCCAGAAGCTTCAACATCGCTGTCTGGCAGAGTTGACTATAATAAGGGCCGACTGAAATCCAGCCGCAACCCGGCTAATATGCCGAGATCGGCTGGGCAAAAACTGCTGCGGTTACATTTCCTGTATGGAGGGGGACCCAGGGGCCATTGACAAGGGTGTGGCAGAGGATCTGTAAGAAGAGTATGATATTTTTTTTTCTTATTTTCAATGCATTTTGTTTCTACAACTCCTTTGCAGACCTGTGCATCACCATGGTAACAGACTACAATCAAATAATCTGTGTAGTCTGATTTTGCACTCCCTTCCATCTGTGCCTCACCTTCTGTTAGCTTACTGACTGTATGTTAGCAAAAGTAGGCTTGCCTTGATCAGACAACCTTTCTGCTCATGCGTATCTACTCATTAGGGTACTTTCACACTTGCGTTGCTTGATTCTGGCAGACAGTTCCGTTGCTTGAACTGCCTGCCTGATCAGGCAAACTGTATGCAAATGCATGTAATTTTTTCTGACTGATCAGGATCCTGATCAGTCAGAAAAATGCATTGCAATACCGGATCTGTTTTTACGGTGTCATCCGGCAAAACTGATCCGGTATTTTTTTTAATTTTTTTTTATATTATTAAATAGGCAAGTGTTCGTTTTTCTGGGACAGAGATAAAACTGCAGCATGCTGCGGTATTATCTCCGTCCTGAAAAGTCAAAAAGACTGAACTGAAGACATCCTGATGCATCCTGAACGGATTGCTCTCCATTCATAATGCATTAGGATAAAGCTGATCAGTTCTTTTCCGGTATAGAGCCCCTAGGATGGAACTCTATGCCGGAAAAGAAAAACGCTAGTGTGAAAGTACCCTTACCATCCATGGTATTATTTAATTGTGTATAAATTTGGAAAAATCGACCTCAGAACTATAAATTTTTGGAGACAATTCCTGAGTTGCCTCCACCCTTTGTTATGTACTAAACTTGGACGATATAAGCAGAAGCACACTATGGGATGGGGATTTAAGGTCATCTTTAATGGGTAAGGCATGCGCTTGCCGCTTTTAGCTGTATTGTGTTTGTTTTTCGACAAAAGACCACGATTTATGAGAGAATCCCCAACTGAAGGCAACGTGTGCATCATGAGCTAGCCAAACGTATTCCCACTGAATCCATATTACCTTGGTTGAGATGGATGAGATGTTTGTTGAAGGATACGTTGGTTGCCAAATGACTAATTTTGTGGAAAGCAGCGGTATTGAAACTTGTCTTTAGTGCTCACTTTTTATTGAAAATATGCTCTCACAGATGTCCCAGAAGGTTTTATTTGTATTCAACTCTTTGTAGACAAAACTTCAGTAATGAGAAGCACAACTTGAGAAAAGTGACTCACTGCTGTCCAGAATGTCCATATTGAAACTATATCTACGGTATATGAATAGCATAGGAACAGAAATACTGATACAAAACTTAGAATTTTCATTTGTTTTACATAAGGCCCCTTTCACATCTTCAGTGAACATTTCTGGCCGAGAACAGTCTGCCGGAGCGCACTGGATCCGGCAGTGCTGGTTTCAACAGATCACCGCTGGATCCCTATTGACTATAATGTGATCCAGCTGGACAAAAACAGTTAGTTTCAGTGGTTTTTGGTTTGGCCGACATCCGCCATTTGTGCTGGATGTGGCAGCTGGAACTTCTTGACAGAGATGTGAACCTGGCCTAAGGTTTCTACCGAGCACCCTAGTATAATGGAAGTCAATGGGAGAACCCGAACATTAAACCAGGCACCTCCTGCTCTGAAGAGGGGAGGGTGTCTGGTTCATAGGAAAAGGTCAGAAATTGATGGAAACACCACTGAAATGGTTCGGGAACAGCATGGGGAGGATGTCTGCATGCATCTTGGACTCCCAGGTCGCTGCTGGGAACCATGTTGTCTGAGTAGAACGCCACTTTTTCAGACTGACAATAATACGCACAAAACTGAAGATGAAATCGATTTTAGAGGAAAAATTGTTAGGAAACATTCTTTCCTGTATATTAACTTGTATATAAAGTGCAAGTGCTGCCAAAAATTACTCAGAAGATGCACTCCGATACAACCTGTATATCACATAAAGAAGGGCCTCATTCACATTGTGGTACAATTGTTCAGGTAGTGGGACGCCTACACTCTTAAAGCCTATGCACTAAGTGAAAGGGCTGCCAAAAATTACAAGGAACCGGCACTCCAATACTCCTTTTGTTACACGAGGCATCATACACAGCCTTGAAAAATTATGATCTGACCATCTAAAACATTATGGGCGAGGGCCTGCCGCCGCTTTAGTGACTCTAGATAACCTGGGGCAGATCGTACGTCCCGTAACGATCTAATCGGATGTCTGCCCTATCAACTTTTGATGTTGTTTTCAGCGCAAACCATGGTGACCGCGGATAACGGGGAATCGGGGTTCGATTCCGGAGAGGGAGCCTGAGAAACGGCTATGGCTACCACATCCAAACAAGGCAGCATGTGCGCAAATTACCTATTGGGTATAATTGGGTGCGGGCCTGCAGGTGAGCTGACCCTGTGAAAGATTTTAGGTGCGAGACTGCTGGCGAGCAGACCTTGTAAAAGATTGTAGAGGAGGGCCTGCTGGTGAGCTGACCCTGTAAAAGATTATATGCGACGAATAGGCATGTTGATGTGATGAAAGAGGAGGAGGATGAGAAAAGGAAGATTCAACCATATACCCTTGTTTGTGGTGGAAAGGGTGCATGGGAATACAGTGTATTCAGTACATTAAAAACAACACATTTAAAGTGCCTTTGTTCATAAGCTCTTCTCTGGTGGAGTCAAAGTCCTGGTAAATCCAGGCATTCATTCTTATAAAGCCGGGTTCACACACAAGTGTACCCGAAAAGCGCTGTTTACAATCGTGCTTATCGAGCTTTTACATACTTGCCGAGGAAACAAGCAAACGCCTATTCCCGCTAGGTCTATGTGCGGGAACGTGCGACAATGAGCCCCAAAGAAGCTCCTGTACTTCTTGGGGCGTAGGGCGTTTTACAGCGCATTCATACGCGCTGTAAAACGCTCAGGTGAGAACCATGCCCATAGGGAAGCATTGGTTTTTGCCTGTTGAGCGTTTTACAGCGCGTAGGAACGCGCCTTAAAACGCTCAGGTGTGAACCAGCCTTACAGTCAAGCTGTCAGCATTTTCAGTTGACAGGCTGATACGCTTATCTGTTATAATGCCACCAGCAGCACTAAATATCCTCTCGGACAAAGCGCTGGCGGCAGGGTAGGCCAGCACCTCCAAGGTGTAGAGCACCAGTTCGTGCCACATGTCCAGCTTGGACACCCAGTAGTTGTAAGGCATTGAGGACGCTGACACGGTCTGCTATGTACTCCTTCACCATCTTCCAAAATGTTTCCCTCCTTGTGACACTAGGCCGCGCATCAGGGTGAGGGTGGTGTCATGTAACTGTCCCAGGCTTTGGAAAGTGTTGCCCTGCCTCTGTTGGAACTGCTGTGTGTTCCCCTGGTCTCCCCTCCTCAGTTGCCCAAGGAACTACGGACTCTGCCGCCAGCGTTGTTGGATGGAAATTTTCTGAGCATTTTTTTTCAACAAGGATTTTCTGGTATTGCACCGTTTTGCTCGTCCTCTCCACCAGAGGAATGAGAGATTAGAAGTTCTCTTTGTAGTGCGGGTTAAGAAGGGTGCGCAACCAGTAATCTGTGCTGTTTAAAATGTGTATAACGCACGGGTCGCAGCCTAACATGGAGTTGGCCATGTGTGCCAGAGTACCAACGGGCAAGACTTTGCTGTCGTCATCAGGAGGATCACTCTCAATCTCCTCATCCTCTTCTGCCCACCCACGCAGAACAGGTGGAATTAAACTTCCATAGGTACTACCCTCTGTAGCGGAGGTAACAGTCTCCTGCTCCTCCTCCATTTCATCGTCCAATTTGCGCTGAGAAGACGAACTGAGGGTGGTCTGGCTATCGCCCTTTGTAATGTCTTCCCCCGTTTCCACCTCTTCCACATGCTAAGCGTCATCCTTAATTGTGAGCAGCGAGCGTTTGAGTAGACATAGAAGTGGGGTGGTTAGGCTGATAAAAGTGTTATTGCCGCTCACCATCTCTGTTGATTCCTCAAAGTTTCTTAAAACCTCAGAGGTCAGACATCCATGCCCACTTCTCGCTTGTGAAGAGTGGAAGCTGACTGGAAAGGCGACGAACATGTTGCAGCTGGTATTCCACTACTGCCCTCTGCTGCTCACAAAGCCTGGCCAACATGTGGAACGTGGAGTTCCAGTGTGCGCTCATGTCGCACAACAGCCTGTGAGCTGGCAATTTCAAGAGCTGCTGCAACTGTGACAGACCGGCTGAAGCTGTCGATGACTTTCAGAAATGTGCACACACGTGGCGCACCTTCACCAGTAGCTCAGGCAAATTGGGGTAGGTTTTGAAAAACCTCTGAACCACTAAGTTTAAGACGTGGGCTAGGCATGGCATGCGTGTGAGCTTCCCGAGCTCCAAAGCCGCTACCAAGTTACACCCATCATCAGACACAACCATGCCTGGTTCTAGGTTTAGTGGTGAGAGCCACACAACAGTCTGGTCTCTTATCCTCTGCCACAGCTGTGAGATGGTGTGCTGTTAGTCCCCTAAGCAGATCAGCTTCTGCACGACCTGTTGCCTCTTCCCCACTGCAGTGCTACACTGCTTCCAGCTACCGACTGATGACAGACTGCTGCTGCACACGGATAATTTGCAGGTGGAAGTGGAGAAGGAGTAGAAGTGGGGGTGGGAGCCACTAACGTAGGTGGTGGCAGAAACCCTGATGGAATTGGGGCCTGCAATCCTTGGCGTCGGTAGCACCTGTGCCATCCCAGTGTACGACTCACTCCCAGCCTCCACAACAATCACCCTGTCCAAGTGTCCTGTTAGTGCATATGGATGCCATAGCGGGGCATGATCAGGACCACATTAGAGCCAGAGCAGAACACTAATCTGGCCGACCTGTCCATGCATTACATAGTTACTGTAGCTATTCATTTATAGGCAGACATGGATTCTCTCAGTGATAACCGCTCCTTGCAATTAGGCTACTTTAACACTCGTGTTTTGGGCAGATCCGTCATGGATCTGCAAAAACTGATCCGTTACAATAATACAACCGCATGCATCTGTCGTGAACGGATCCATTTGTATTATCTGTAACCTAGCCAAGACTGATCAGTCATGGACTCCATTGAAAGTCAATCGGAGACTGATCCGTTTTCTATTGTGTCAGAGAAAACAGATCTGTGTCCATTGATTTACATTGTGTGCCAGGACGGATCCGTTTTGGCTCAGTTTCGTCAAGCGGACAGCAGAACGCTGCAAGCAGTGTTTTTGTGTTTGCCCACAGAGCGCATAGGAGACTGAACGGAGGCAAACTGATGCATTCTGAGCGGATCCTTTTCCATTCAGAATGCATTAGGGCAAAAGTGATCCATTTTGGACCGCTTGTGAGAGCCCTGAACGGATCTCTCAAACGGAAAGCCAAAATGCGAGTGTGAAAGTCGCCTTAGTTAGAAAAGGGGTTGAAACTCTAGTGCAGTGTATTCTTTGCCTTGAACTCATAAGTATATTATGTTGCTCTTCAATGTGAGTAAGCAGAATTTTCTAATTTTAAAGGGTTTTTCCATGGAGGCAAATTTAAATAAATAAAAAAAAATTAAATCCCTTGGTCAGTGATTAAGTTTTTCCTGTGATTTTTGGCATGTCAAGCCAGGACAGGAAGTGGAGAGCAGCAGGGACCAGAGCAGCTTTAGGTCAGCAGGGGATCGTTCGAGGTGAATAATAGAACTTTTTTTATTTGTTACTTTTATAGCCTTGTTTTTTTTTTTTAGAATTCTGTACAACCCATTAATTTTTTTTCTTCAAATGTAATTACATAAATTTAGCTTGAAAACAGGTTCTTCATCATTCTCCAATGTTTGTGAGAATCTTAGTCGATGCATGAACTGCTCCTTCTGCTAAATTTGTTAAGGTCTAACAGGTTTGAGTAAGCCCCTTTTTTTTTGCCCGTTATTTGTTAATTTAGTCATGAAGAATGAAAATCTGTTTTCAATCAGGGGTTCCGTGTGCAGAAAGTGCTGTCCTGGGCAAGATTTTTGAATACTTCAGGGCTTGATAAAACAAAACCTGAAAGCGCACATGTAAAATTTATTTTCCGGAGTTTTGATAGAATATAAACGGGAAGAAAAAAAGAAAATTGTTGAATCAGAAGTATGTGTGTTTTGGAACCTGGCAATGCCGAAAAGCTGCTGCTCTGTGTATTTTCCTTCTTTCTTCCTTAACTCTTTGTGGGTAGTGGGCCGTTCCGTTTATTTATATTGATATGTGATAATGCTCTATGGAGTCGGTGGCCTTCAGACATTTTTAAGTCTGTGTAATTATTTTGTGGTCTTAAGGCTTGTGCAGATTATGGCACGGATAACGCTGATTTCTATAGAAAGATTCTTGAATCTAGACATGCTGATAAAGAATTGTGATTTCACACCACATTTATTTTCCAACATTTTAATAGGGAGTCATAAAATGAACTACAATTGGTGCATTTTTTTTCGTTGTGCACATTTTTCCAATTTTTGGAGTAGAAAAAAAAACACACCAAAAAGTGCTTTTGAAAATAGCAGGTACCACACCTGACACCATGAAAATGCAGTGGAGCCTGTGAGCAGTGTATTACAGAACAGGAGGAGCGGAGCGGATGGATATCTAGCATTGTGGGAAGAGATTCAGCAAAACGTGTAAATTACCGGTACTCAGTTTGATTCCGTTATTTTTTTCAGTTTAGGAGTCCAATTGGTGGTCTTATTCGTGATTAACAGTTGTTTGTGTGCGCAGTACTTTATTTGTAAGTGCCACATTAAGCTACGATTTACAATAAAATACCATAAAGTGCCTTCATTATGCAGAACAGGAAAGATGAAGTTGTGTTTTTTTTTTGTCAGCAGATTTGTACCTATGACAATGGCTGACCTGTTACATGTGCGATTAGCAGCTGAAGGACTCTGTGTTGGTCCCTTTTTCATATCTGCCCGCATTGCTGAGAAAAATGATGTTTTACTATATGCAAATAAGCCTCCAGGAGCAATGGGGGCGTTGCCATTACACCTAGAGGCTTTACTTTGTCTACAACTGCCACACCCTCTCCACTTTGAAAGGATCAGGCAGTGAAAGTAATTTTTCCTGGCCCTGTCAATCAAAGTGCAGAGGACACTGCAGTTGTAGAGAGAGCTGAGCCTCTAGGTGTAATAGCAACGCCCCCATTGCTCCTAGAGGCTAATTTGCATATACTAAAACTTCATTTTTCTTAGCAATATGAGCACATATAAACATGGGACCAACACAGATGCCTTCAGCTGCCAAGTGCACATGTAACAGGTCAGCCAGTGTCATAGGTACAAATCTGCTGACAGATGGACTTTAAGGGGACACACAAATTATGAAGATACTTTCTATGATTGTTTGTATACATTTTTTTCAGTGGTGATAATTGTGGTTTATTGCTACTAGGGATTAGGGATTAAACATCCGAAGTCGATTCGCATAAAACTTCAGATGATAGGAGCCAATACATTCAAAATGAAGTTATTACTTCGTGAGATCTCGCGAGACTTTGCATAATAACTTCATAAATTAATTTTGATTGTAAAAAACTATTTCCCGAACTCTCTGGTTTGGTTCCAAGGTATCACTTACCAATACACTCTAATACTGTACGGAGCGCTCACTCCGTACAGTATTCAAACAAAGTTTTAAGCCAATCGACTTCGGATGTTGCTACCGACTGAAAAAAAAGTTTGTGTTCTACCTGATTTAGTTTGAATTGATCATTTTGCTCAATTCACAGCCTGACAGAACGTTACTAACAAAAAACAATAAATAATTTATTAGGGCTAATAATGGGTATAGATACAATCGGGCATACAGGCATACATTTTGCTGCAACAGATTAAGAGATATTTCAAGTGATCCATAAATGGTCCAGAGCGGTAAGGATTGTTCTTGCGGCAGATACATCGCGAGTTTCTCTCAGTCACTGTGCATTTTTTGGAACTTTTTTAGGTAGATTATGTGATTTTGACACATTATTTTTTTGGGGGAAGAAGAAAATGAAAAGATAGAGCCGTGGCTGAGGCCAGCTATAGGTTGCCAAAGGAATGATAAATGGAGAAGCAACGTTTGCTAATTTGGAAAATGATTTCTGCTGATGTTGAGAGAAACCTTGCTTTTATTTCATTTTGTGCTACAATGTTTTGTCGCATGGAATCTTTCCCAGTTTCATTTTTTGGCGTGAGACGGCAGCACAATTAAAGCACGTGAAGGATAAAAAGCATACGTGCCATTCTATAGCTTTTGATGATTACTTTCCTGGACTGTTCTTGCCAGCTTTCTTATATCTGAGATGGCATTACACTTGCCTTCTTTTTTTCCAGACTAGTTTATAAATCCCCCCCCCTGATTGTACTATACCACATGGAGCCTACTTGACATGAAGTAACCCTTGAAGTTAAAGTGACTGTTCAGTCAGAAGCTTAATATTGATATGCAAGTCGGTACCCACAGGCAATGATTACCTGCTGTTTAATTTTCTCAGCTCTTGCTGCTGAGCTCCTTTTTAGCACAGTTCCAGAAGATGTGATCTGTGACTACATTTTATTCGGTGTCTACTGTAAGTCTGGGACACGCCTCCTGTCTCATCATTGGTTCAGGCTGCTGCTTTCACTCCGCCTCTTCAGATCGGCAGAGGTGTATAAACACAGGGCTATCCCAGGCTAATTGAGTACAAGGGGAGCTGATCTCTAAGGGTACTTTCACACTTGGGTTAAACTTTTCCGGTATTGAGTTCCGTCCTAGGGGCTCTATACCGGAAAAGAACTGATCAGTTTTATCCCCATGCATTTTGAATGGAGAGCAATCTGTTCAGGATGCATCAGGATGTCTTCAGTTCAGTCACTGCATGCTGCGGTATTTTCTCCGTCCAAAATTGTGGAACACTTGCCCGCATTATTTTCCTTTTGAAATGCATGAATTCCGGATCCGGCCCCAAGTATTCAGGAAAAACCGATCCGGTAAAACGTTCTGTTGGAAATGAGCATAAGGGCTCATTTAGACTGCCGTAGTGCTTTACTGATCCGCAAAACACACATTTGCGTACCGCACATGGCCGCAACCATAATGAAAATGCCTATTTTTGTCCATAATAGGACAAGCTCCATCTTTTCCGCGGAGTGGAACCACGGATGCGGACAGCACACGGTGTGCTGTCTGCATCTTTTGCGGCCCTGTTGAAATGAATGTGTCCGCACCCGTTCCGCAATTGCAGCAGTCTGAATCAGCCCTAACATTGAGAAGCAAAAGAAGCAATGGTGTCTCAGTTACTTTGAAAATTGGAAAAATAAATGGTTTAAAAGTTAATGCCAGTTTTATTCAAATGAGCTTTACACCGACAATCAGCGCAGTCATTGGGAAGAAGAATTCTAGTGGAAAAAAGTCCAGATTTTCATGGCCATTTTGCATTAGTTTGTGCATCCATTTATCTGTTTTGAATGTTCTTATTGCATTAGTTTTGCATGCATTTCATTGGCTTTTGTTTGAAGCTCCAATCCCTGCAGTACCTCAGTATAGATGATGCCCCTCAGTATTTTTATAATGGCTTCTATGGTGCCCCCAGTATCTATAATTGGGGATGAGCGAATTTCATATTTTGGCTTTGTGTTGTGGTATTTACTGAATTGCGTTATGGAGTCCGTTACCACGGACCAAAACGCAATTCCATGATGGAATGCTTAAGAGAATGCCTTTAGAGGCATTCCGTTATTTATTCCATCATAATAGATGTCTATGGGCTGCATAACGGATCCGTCCCGTTTCTATTATGACTGAATGCCTCTAAAGGCATTCCCTTATGCATTCCATCATGGAATTGCGTTATGGTCCGTGGTAACGGAATCCATAACGCAATTCAGTAAATACCACAACACAAAGCGAAAACTAATTTCAAAATATGAAATTACCTGATCCCGATCTATAATAATCCCCATTTGTTCTCCAGTGAAAAAAATATCCCTCGGGCTACCTTCATATCCGCATTTTTGCTTGATCTGTCATGGATCAGCAAAAACGCTTTCATTAGGATAATACAACAGGCTGCATGCGCTGTGAACGGATCCAGTTGTATTATCCCTAAAATAGCCATGACGGATCAGTCTCTAAAACCATTGTAAGGCAATGGGGGACGGATCAGTTTTCTTTTGTTTCCGAGAAAATGGACACCATTTTGTTTCATGTCAATCTGTCTTGCTCCGCATCCCATGACACACTCGGAAACGGAGTGTTTTTCTCTCCACAACCAAACAGAACGGAATGTATTGACAATGAATGGGGACAAAACTGAAGTGTTTTCCTCCGGTATCGAGATCCTACCGGAAATGAAAAGCGCAGGTGTGAAAGTATCCTCAGTGCCCCAAGTAGGGGTAGCACGAACAAATAAAAAAAAATATATATATAAAAATACTCGCCTCACTCATTCCACACTGGAGGCAACAGGACATGATGCCCCCATCTTTAACAGCTGGTAGACAGGAACGCGAGTCAAAACAAACATCAAATCCCCATTGATTTCAACAGGGTCTATCTGGTCGTCAAAAAGCCAAAAATAAGACGTGTCCTATTATGGATATGGTTGCTTTTGTAAAGTTCAGACAACACAATGACCAGATTCTTATGCTTCTGAACTCATTATCGCTCTATACAACCGACTGTATGGAATAGCACCCATGAACTTCTAGGGGTCCTATTGTACCTCTGCATGGCTCTCACAATCAGACATAAAGACTTTGTATGATTCCGTAACAAAGTGCCATGTAAAACGCCATACGGCGCCACACTACGTGTGTCTGGTGACTGCAGCTTTCTAGTATATACAGTACTGTAACCACAGGGACTCTGTGTGTCCCTTTACATGGAAAGTACATGAGTGTCAAACTTCATAGGCATTTACAAGTTTATCTCCTAAATGTATTAAACCAGGACAGGTAGCATCTGAAGTCAGGTGCCACGTTTTGTGACCACTAGAATTTCCTCGACACCGTTTTTCTTTGTAGTTACTTGATCTGCTAGATGGCTGAGCTGTAAGAAGTAGGATAGCATTTGCATGCCTTTGTATTATTAGGGAATATATCGGATACAGCGATTCAAGGAACGAGTCCTTTATGAATGATTGGGACACATACATGGAACACTCTGAATTAAACTGGAGCCGAAGCTGATGCCTCTGTCCAGCTGGTTTCGGTTTACTGTGCATTAGATCTGTAATGTTTGGAAAGTCCGCTATCCGGTTAAAAAGGCAGATTGTGAAATTGCTTGGATTCACTGTGAAATATGCAACTTTTTTTTCTTTCTGAAACTGGGGAAAAATAGTACAAAAGAGCTATAACTCTGTGTAGAGGAAGTGTTGGCCTGCCCAGTTTTCACAATAATAAAATGGGTTTGCCAGAATGTCTTCAGAGGATACATTGTCAGGAAGCGTTCCGTTGTGTGAGATGTGGTGTGATTACAGTTAATTAATTGGCCTTTATCCTGGTCGAAATATAAAAGCCTTAATAAATATTTGAACCGGGCTTGGTTTCCATTCTTCTTATTCCCAACTTAGCTTTGAAAGGTCAGTTGGCTCCGAGCTTCGAACAGGAGTCCATGAAAAGAATTCTCCTCTTGACCATATTTTTTAAAGCACACGTCTTCTCTTTCGTGAGTGCTAGGTTACCACTATGAATATGTATGAAGTTTTTCAGGCTGGAAATTGTTAATTTTGGATGCTAAAATGTTTCTCAAATGTTTATCAGATATTGGTGTTCTTATCTTAAAGGGAACCTGTCACCTGGATTTTTGGTATAGAGCTGAGGACATGGGTTGCTAGATGTCCGCTAGCACATCCGCAATATCCAGTCCCCATAGCTCTGTGTGCTTTTATTGTGTATAAAAAAACGAGTATGTGTGTGTGTGTGTGTGTGTCTGTAAATGAGGCTACTAACGTTTCTGGAGCCCATCCACGCCCACAGTGAAGGAGCCCAGCACCGCCCCGCATACTGTGAATCTCCTCCTTGCTCCCCGACGTCACAAAGCTAGAGCGCCGTACTCTCACGATGCGCAAGCTGACGCATACGCAGTGTCGGCATAGTGTTCCTTCCCTGTGCTGGCAGCAGCCTCAGGGAACAAACTGCGCATGTGCGAAAAGCTCTAAAAAGCCATATTAACCCTGGCCAAAACCCGCCCCACTGCTAAACTGATGAGTCTCTACTGTCTGGTGCTCGCTTGACTCAAAAAATGCTATGAAAATCCTGCTTGGCCAATGGCAGACTGAGACTGGTCAGCGATTACCTGAGCAGACCTCTCCAGGCTTTTCCTGTGTATTGAGCTGGGACCAGAAAACAGAGACCATCTCTAGTAGGGACTAGTAAGCTTCAGAAATGCAACAGCAGGTGATCCCTGAGGGTGAGTAATGCTGCTTTTGCATTTTGAACCCATTGAGCCATCTGGCTAATAAACACTATAAAAACTACCTGTTAAAAATGCCAATGAAAATGCCATTTGTGAATCCAGCCTAAAAAATTTGAAGGGGTTTGTCTGGCTTTAGAAAAACATGGCTGCTTTCTTCCAGAAACGGCACCGCCCCTGTCCATTGGTTGTTTCTGGTATTCCAGCTCTGTTGGTGTCAATGAGGCAGAGCTGCAATACCGCTCACTACTTGCTGTTTTTGGAAGAAAGCAGCCATGGTAAGCTTGTAGGGCAGCGCACGCAGAGCCCCAGTGGCTCCGCACTGTGGTGCTGTGGGCATTCTGTGTGCTCAGTGTATGATGCCCTGTAGGCTACTGTGTTAGAATAGCTTGGTAATTCGGGGTCAGATGGAGCATACCATGATTGTTTCTTATTCTGTTGGAATCTGTATTCAAAACATCTGTTTGTCTCCATGTGCAATAAGTGGGGGCGCAGACGTGCAGTAGGACCCCATCGACTTCTTCGGAGGTCTTCAGTAGGACCTGTCCTTTGAACACCATTGGTCTCTATAGGCGAATGTTTCCCAGTATGAATGGGCTATTCTGTCAATGAGAATGTACATGCCACACACAGGATAGGAATGTAACTTGTATGTTATCAGTTAGTGGAATTTATCAAATAAAAAAAATCCTCTGTTCTCGGAGCGTATTTTCATCTGTTTACAATGAATCTCCTCAGTGGAAAGTCTTAATAAGCACTTTGCATAAAGCGAAATCCGGGAAGTGAATGCATTTTTATTGTTATGTATTGGACAGAAAAATACCCAGCTGCTTTCTACGCCTACAGTGCAGAGCTCTATAGGGAACAAGCTTGGGCTACTTTGATGAATCCCCCAAAAAATAATTCTTTTCACGTACAGGTTACGCAGGCAGACATTCAGCATTGCAGAATGTGTTGATAGTAGATCTCTTTTCACTGCTGTTTCCAATTTAGTGAATGTCTGGGTAGTATACGTCCAGGAGTGATTTACACTGGAGCCATAAATATCAGAATAAATTGCTGGTTTTAGGTGTTTTGCTGTCAGCCGTCGGCTTAGTGCTGGTCAGTTTACTTTTTGATAACCTGCTGTTTGTCTTTTATTATATTTTGAGATATATAGTACAAGACAATAAATCTATGATCTCCCCGCAGTGAGGCTGGTTTCAGACTATTCAGCCCATGTGACAGCTGATGCTGTGAGTATGGGACAGTAGAGTTGCGCTCGGGCTGGAACACAGAGAATCGTAGATTACTGCTGCAATGAGTTGGGGTCAGTCAAGTCACAATCAGTTCGGCTGTAACACGCCCCATGTGTCAGGGAGGCCACACCCTCAACTAAAATCAGCATGCTACATATACCGTACACTCAGGTGGATATGTAAATGATTACAGTGTGGTCTGATTAAACACTGGGTCTTGCGGGTAGTTAAAAAAAAAAATGCTTCCCCCATTGCCCTATAAAAAGGTTCTCAGAGGCTACTTTTGAGTAGAATACCTCTTGATGAGAGATCATTGACTATTAGACAAGCATCTACCACGCAATAAAATAAATTTTTCCCAGTTTACAGACTTTGAGAGGTGGCCAATCATTGGACTGAGAGAAGCAGGATGGTAATTTCAACGAATTGCTGGCCATCTAGGTGTTGGGAGCAGTGGTTACATGTGGGCACACACACGAGCAGGCTCCCGACAGCTCCGAAAGACCACCAGTAGAAAGGATCGTTTGATCTGCCGACATGCACAAGCAGCTCACCGTTTCACTGTCCACTATCCAGACACTGGTGGCACCTTAATTACACACCCCTGTCTGTGCCAGAACCATTTCTAGGTGCTTAGCAGAAGGAAATGACATGTCCTGCCATTTTTTTCCTTTTGTCGCTGTAATATGCAATATTGTCTATATATTATCACTTTCATTCACACTTGATTTCATGCATCTTCCTGCAGTATAAAATGTACCGTACATTTTCCATGGTATATGAACCCTAACCTCAAGGGTGAAAAAATCTATTTTCTAAGGGTGTCTTAGATCTTGTATATGCTGGGAGACACCTCCCTACAGCAGGATCCTTCTCCTACTGGTTGCTTCAGCCAGATATGAAGGGACCTCTGTGTCTTCATTTGAAGATGATTTTAATGAGCATCAGAATATTGTCCCTAATGTAAACTTTTATAGAAAGTCTGAACAATACAAAGCACTACTATTGAAATACATAAAACGTTTTTTTTTATATGATGGGAAGTAGCAGAATAATCAAGAATTGCTATATTGTATTATCTCAGTGTTACAGATCACATTATATTTTCTTGTGGAAATTAGCAATAGACTATGATTGTGCATTTTGTACAGGAGTGAAAATGGATTTATTTTCCATTTAATAAGGATGCCAGGAATATATCTGAAGATGTGTTAATCTTTTAGGTGCTCGCTAGCCTGGAATTTCTTTTTCCATAGATGTTGTCTATATTTTGTATGTAAACTGAAGTATGCCAGTGACCAAGCTGACCATGTGACGCGAGCTGGCGGAGCGGTGTCTGTGGCAAACAGAAGACTGATCCCTTGCGGCCTTACAAACACATCAGAAGTGATTGACCTGTTTGTAGTGTAACTCTATCCAGCAAGATTCACTTCTTATTCGGTTCCTCACGCTCGAGCCAGATTTACATTTGTGTTTTCTGGCTCATTCTCTCTCCCACTAGAAACTGCACCTCTTCATATTACACAGATGCCCAAAGCACAATGGGAGGGGAGGTTAAATGGAACAGTTTTAGCTGCTCATTCAGAGGTTTCCTTGATGAAGGTGGATAGAGATCCTCTGCTTCATGGACACAGTTGCTTGTGACCAATAAGGCTTAAATGCAAACCAAAATTGATCCATGTAGAACTTTTTCGGTAAGGCTACTTTCACACCTGCGTTTTCAATTCCGCTATTAAGATCCGTCATAGGATCTCAATAGTGGCAGAAAGTGCTTCAGTTTTGTCCCCATTCATTGTCAATAGGGACAAATCTGAACTGAACGAAACGGAGTGTACCAGAATGCATTCTGTTCCGTTTGGTTGTGTCCCTATAGCGGACAGAATAATGCTGCAAGCAGCGGTTTTCTGTCCATGATGTGGTGTGGAGCAAGACGGACACACAATGTAAGTCAATGGGGAACAGTCTGTTTTCTCTGACACAATGGAAAACTGTCGTCCCCCATTGATTTTCAATGGTGTTCATGATGGATCCGTCATGGCTATAGAAGACATAATACAACCGGATCCATTCACGACTGATGCATGCGGTTGTATTATTGTAACTGAAGCGTTTTTGCAGATCCATGACTAATCCGCGAAAAACGTTTGTGTGCGTTTCCCTTTACCCCTCTTTTATCATGGCTTCAGTTATAACCTTACGTTCCACACGCAACCCATGAAATGGTGTGGTGCTATTTCTAGTGGAAAACAGCCTTGTTTTTTATAGTCCTGGACAACCCCTTTTAGACTCCTTTAGGCCACTCTCGCACAATCTGTATCTGGGCAATAAGGGCTCATGCACACGACCGTATGCCCTCCGAGACATACGGTCAGTAAGTGGGCCATATGTCCCGTAGCGGCATAGCTCGTGCGCAAGGGAGCGCGCAGCATCATAGGTTACTATGATGCTGTGCACATCAGGCCGCCCGCGGGGCTATTGTCCCGCACTCATAGATCATATGAGTTCCATGGGCGGCCCGATGCGCACAGCATCATAGTAACCTATGATGCTGTGCGCTCCCGCACGCACGATGTATGCTGCACCGGGACATATGGCCCGCTCACTGACCGTATGTCTCGGAGAGCATACGGTCGTGTGCATGAGCCCTAACTTCCATTAGTATTTATAAGCCAAAACCAGGAATGAAGTCCGCTCAGAAGACGTTTAATGGAAAGATGTGTGCCCTTTCTGTGTTTTTTACCCATTTAGTTTTGGCGGGCGGTTGTGATGCATATTTTTGCCGGTTGAACACTGCATAAACACTAAATAAACAATCCCTTTCTTATGAGCTTATAGAGTATAGTGGATCTGTACTTCAAAGTGATTGCATATCTGATGCCCATCTAGCAGCACCCATAAGTGGGTGTTCTAAAATTTTTCGACTTGATAAGTATGATTAGTGGGCATTCATCTTGCAGGACATCTACCTTTACCGAGCATAAGGGGCCCTTAGCCCCCTTCCCAGCTACAGTTTATAATGCATTTGTTACTACTCTGTTACTATGTGTGTGTGTGTATTAACACTCTAACTCCTAACTCAAATTTCTTAACTCGTCGTGATGTCCTGCAACAACTGCCAGTGAAAGACCATTGAAGGTGTCTGCTATACACAACTAGTTTATTTAACGCATCTAGTTATGTGTATTTTTGTATGTCACCAGGGAATACATGTAGTCAGGAAACAGACAGAGGTCAGGACAGGCAAAGTACTGTCAATCCATGAAACATTCAGAGGTCAGGGCAGGGAACGTCGCCATGACAGTAATTGTAATCTCTGTTATCCCAAATATTTTATTTTTTACTCCTGAATTAGTTTGTGTGAATACAGATCTTCTATAGTTAACCGAACGCTATGATCCCAGCATTTTACCTTGTCATGCATTCAGGAAGATGTAAAAATGAGGATCATTTTGTGGTTTATACGGGTGTTAATGTTGGCTCTTTATTTTCAGTGCGTGCTCTTCACTTGACGTTTACTATAAAGTTGTATAAACTGTGTCATATTAACCATTGAAATTCTAAAATCATAGACTGTTTTTCAGAGGTTCTCTGAAAAGAGTATTTTTTCAGCTGGTAGCTTTTACGAAGTCTTTCCAGTATGGTCGGCACTTCTTGTGCTTTTTGTTCTCATTACCTAAACAATGATTTCATTTCTGTTTTTGAGCATCAAGTCCTTTAAGAGGAAGAAATCTGAATCATCTAATGCTACTTTGTCAATTACCTTACCTAGTCGTGGTGGTTTCCATTTCATAGTTTTTTTTTTTTTCTTTCTTGTTCTGGAAACTATAAAAACCAAAGCTCCATTTTCTTGCCCATTAGCTTCTACTATTGAGCAAGTAATTACTGCGCCACTCTTTGAAGACATTGATATGTGATTATATAATCGTAAAACCATTCATCTTTATAGTCTTTTTACCTTACTGGAACAAGTGAGATAATATTTGAGCTTTTGAACCATGTCGTTATAAACGTCATTGCCTAAAGGAGTTGTTCCTCCATATATGTTGATGACCCATTCCACTTCCTGGTCTTTCCACTGCGCGTCGTCTCCTGTAGAGCCGCGGTGTAAGTACTCGCTCCATTCAAGTTAATGGAGTGAGTACTTGTCATTGCACTGCACTTCTGAGACTATGTGCAGTGTAATGAGCAGAAAGTGGCGCTCGCATGGAGCATCACCTACTCTTCAAACAGCTGATAGTTGGTTTCAGACCCCCCCCCCCCACCCGATCAGATATTGATTACCTATTTATACGATAATATATAATAATAAAAAATAATAATTATATAGCAGGACAAGGGTACTTTCACACTTGCATTGTGAAGATCCGGCAGGCAGTTCCATCGCCGGAACTGCCTGCCGGATCCAGGAATCCTGTGTGCAGACGGATAGCATTTGTAGACTGATCCGGATCTGTCTAACAAATGCATTGAAACACTGGATCCGTCTCTTCGGTGTCATCTGGAAAAATGTATCCGGTATTTATTTTTTCCATTTTTAAAGGTTTGTCTGCGCAAACCGGATCCGTTTTGCCGGAACACTTGGTGCCAGATCCGGCATTAATGCATTTCAATGGAAAAAATGACGGATCAGGCATTGCGGCAAGCGTTTTGGAATTTTAGACGTAGAAAATACCGCAGCATGCTGCAGTATTTTCTCCGGCCAAATACCATAAGAGTGACTGAACTGAAGACATCCTGATGCATACTGACCGGATTGCTCTCTATTCAGACTGCATTAGGATAAAACTGATCAGTTTTTTTCCGGTATTGAGCCCCAAGGAATTCAATACCGGAAAATAATAACTCTAGTTTGAAAGTACCTTAAGGCAATCGGCTGGTAGCATAGTAATATCTACTAATATCTTTTACATAGCCGGTGAGAATACCAGACTATACCATAAAAGAATACCATGACTAGTAGGTTGTAAAATCTGTTTGCCTGGACTACAATCTACATTTACCACAGTCATTGAGGTGGGAACTTACGGTAGTATTGGTAAGTGAAGAGGTAAGTTGATCAATTAAAGGGGGGATTTCCAGGAAACATATTAATGGCCCAACCTTTTGTCATTGTTAGATGTCTGAACCCAAGAGACCCTACGAACATGGAGGCCATGGCACAGCACCTTCTATGCTCAAGGGGTTATGCAGAGACTTAATACTGATGATCTATCTTCAGGTTAAGTCATCAATATCAGATTGACAGGGATCTCACTCCCTACACCTCAGCTGTTTGAAGATGTAGCGGCGTTTGTGTGAGTGCTACTTCCTCTTCAAGATTACCTGTGCATTGTCTCCTTTGCAGCGGCTGTGCAGTGTAATTACAACAGTCCATCCCATTAACTTACACTATACTGCCCCTACAAAGGAGACCACACAAGTAATCTTGAAGAGGAATTGGCACTGGCACGGAGTGAGGTCTGCATCTGTATGTCAGTTCTGCAAAAGACAGAACGTGTCCTGTTCTGGTCTTCAAAATGCATACCCATTGAAGTCGATGGGTCCACAAAAAAATGCAGACAGAACACGGAAAATATCTGTATTTTGCAAATCTGAGTATTGCAGAGTACATACAGTAGTGTGACTATAGCCTTATCCACAAGATGGAGGACTGCTGGAGACCCTGGCAGTCACAAAAATGGGGGACCGTGCTCACCTGTTTGATTGCAGTGGTTGTCACCTATACCACTGCTGCTCCATTCAACTCCATGGGGCTGCCAGAGATAGCCGAGTGGAGCGGGGGGAGCATGACCCCCATTCTTGTGATCGGTGGTCAGAGTCCCACCAAACAGGTACTTATCTCCTTTCCTGTGGTCAAGGGATTGGCTGTCTTAATGGGACAACCCCTTTAATTATACATTCTGCAAGTACAGTAATATTTGTTACTGCGAACTGGAGGATTGCTAGAAAGTGTACCTCCAGGAATCCACTCTCGCTGATCTGACATTGGATGTGAAGAGATACAAGGGGGCAACTATATGATGTCCAATGAGTATAGTTCATGAGTCCTATTAATCAGAATGTGGACTGTGCACTCTATGCCTCTGCATATTTACCACCTACCTGCGGAGGAAGCGCCTACTTTATCATAGGGTGCAGGTCTCCTCATAAATTAGGCGCACCTCTAGCGCACTGGTGTGCCTAGAGTGAAATCTACGCCATCCCCCGACTTTTTTTTTTTTATCTGCTTGTTTCCAGGTATAAAAGTTAGTAACATTTCTGGGGGCCGGCCCCTGCCACTATCTGGTAGCGAGGGCAGCGTAAAAACCGCCAGTGCTACAAAATGTTGTTTTTATAGGCATTTAAAAAGTCGCAAAAAGGGGTCTTGCAATTTTTTTTATTTTTTTATGCTAAAAACTGATGTAGGTATTATAATAAATGACTCCCACAGTGTTTGTTTTACTCCATATATTGGCCTTTTCGGCTTACTTCATTAGAAAAGCAGTACCGTATGTAAGTTGCCGTATATTACCGGGACAATCTAGTACTTGAAACTTTCCAAAATGTTATTTCAGAAACCTGAAAAGTTCTAAATTATTCAAAGCTGCACAGTCGCCGGAGTATGCAGAACATACACATGACATGAACCGGTTACTTCTGTTTGAGGCCATTTTGGCCACATACAAAAAGAAATAACCCTGCTCAGCATTGCTGCGGTGAAATGCCAGGCCTTTGTCATTAGTTGGACTATTGGTGCACAGGTATAGCCAGATCCTTAAAATTGGGTTAACGGGAATCTTGATGTTGTCCTGGATGGCCCGCCAGGGAAGTGCTTGTTGTGCTGCAGAGACAATTCCCTATTTTTAGACTTCTTGTATCAGATCCAGCGAGAAAATCTGTGTTGCTTTGGGTAACAGAACGCAGCATTCTTTTGGGACATCTGTTAGAAAAGGTGAATTATTTTAGAGCTCGAGGTCTGACTACTTCCAGATGTCCAGTGCTGCTTTTAACACATTCATCCAAAAAAGAAATGAAGAAAAACTGCTGACTTAGCACATTTTTATTGAACGTTTTCAACAAGTTATTGCTTACATACATATTTGGTCGTTCATGAGGATCCGTAATTAATAAAACGATTAGAAATGTCGGCTCTTTTTGCTTGTTAGGAACTTTTTGTAATGACTCACTAGAGTGTAATTCTAGGAATTCTGAACTCTTGAACTTGGTGTAAATATACAGAATCCCAATGGGATGTAACAACGGTCAGCATTTCTCTTTTAGGAAAAATGTCGACTTTAATGATGTTTAGGTAGATTCCAGGTAAATGTTTGTTTTCATTGAGATCTATGAAAATCAGCATCCATGTATGAAATCTGGAGTGTCGAACATCATTATACAAATCCAATGTGAAAAAATTCATTGTAAAGAGGGACACATGGCAAAACTAAGCCAAAAGGCCCCCTTGCTGTCATCTTTGAGGCCACCAAAAAACGATCAAGGGTTTGGAAGCCTGATGGAAGAGTATCTGTGGGATTACGGTCATTGCTGCTGGCGGGGAGGAGTTTCCTTGTCACCTTGATTAGGACAGTCTTTGGCAGCATCTTTCGGGTTATACAGCTTTATGTGGAAAATTTGCAAAATATAATCTGGATCAGTATAGCGGCTGTAATGTGGGAAAGGCCCTGTATAACAGCAAAAATAGAATGGAGGCCATACACACCTAATCACGATAAATGTTCTACCAACCCAACCTGTCACGGTTGTATCAAGCCTTAAATGGGTTGTGCAGCGCTAAGATCTCCTCAGGATACCCATCAATATCAGACTACCCTCAGTAGTTGTGCAGCGCTAAGATCTCCTCAGGATACCCATCAATATCAGACTACCCTCAGTAGTTGTGCAGCCAACAGCTATTTATCCTTTCCACTCCACCGTGCATGCATGTGTTTTCTTTGGAAGAGGGGTAACGAGCCACTGCCAGTCTCCTCGGATGGCAGTGATTTTACTTTTCCCAACGTCCTCTGTTGAGAGTTGGCACACACATGGGAAAGTCAACTGGTCATATTGAAATCTGTAGTTTTATCCAACATTGCTCTTATGTGTATGGCACTTTTAGGTTTTGTCCACCATCGCAGATTCCATCAAATTGAGACAAATGCCGGACAAAAGAGCACAAAATGGTGGTAAAGTGTCTGGTTTTCTAACAGAAACCTTACTGATTCTATTATAGTTAAGGGGAGTGTGATCCTGCCCAGCACTCCAGGATTTTGGCTTATAAAAGTCTCAAAATAGGGCTCCGACTTTTTTGGGGTAACTTGTGACTTTTTAAAGTTTCACTCCAGATCTATCAACTGAGACTTAAAAAGTCACAAAAAGTTGAAAAACGCACTCCATGTAGCAAAGTGTTATAAAAAACGAAGTGGAGTAACCTCTCCAGACAAAAGTTGAAGGATTAAAGATGCAGCAAAGCTATCAAACAGGCAATATTTTTATGTATTTAGCACAAAATACACCAAAGGAGACTGAGTGACTTCAGATGTTATCCTTATAATAAATTCCCTCCATGGTCTCCATTCTGATTTAAGCTGTTGCTTTGCTTTACATAGAGAAACCATTTGCCTAGTTTACTTTTGTAGAAGTGAATTAATTACTCTACTATAAGATTTGTATGAATTCAGAGACGTTCTTTCAATCTTCAGAATTCTACGACATGCCATAGTGAATACACCATAACATTAGATCGGGGAAGCCTGACCTCTAGGTCCCCTGTAAGAGCGGAGTTATCTGCACAGCGGGTGGCTTGGAGCACTAATGTAAGGGAATAGTTTCATTCTGATACTCATGGAGGCCTCGGCAGTTGGGACTCATCGTTGATCATGTCCTATCAATAAGAAATACGTTTCTATGGTGGCAAAACCCCTCTAAGAAAATAGATTAAATATTCTTTCTATTTTATTTGTGGTGACAAATTTGTGCGGTCATTTGCTCCTTTCTGGTCGTGAATCTTGCTGTACAATTGACTATAGTGCATATTGCCTGTGTAATGTCGCCTGTAGTGTTCCTTTCAGTGGTTGATGTTTGTCAGGCATAGCGTCATGGAATGTGAGTTGTGTGTTACTGCAACTTTTCAAAGTAGCCTTTTTGTTTCTTATTGCATTCCTAATAGATGATGTATGTGTTGTTTATTAGGACTGAGCACAATGTTAATATAGTCAGTGCATTAGAGGCCTGCATCACGTGGATATTCTCAGTCTTGTCATAAGATCAGGTTCAAGCACAGCTGGAGACAAGTCTCGGGAGCCATGTAGCCAATTCTTTTAGAACATATCACCGGTGAAAACAACAAGAAGTTTAAGGACACAGCTACACATTGATTTTGGCCATGACTTGTCCCAACTATTACAATGTAGAGGGCTGCCCCAGGAATAAATGGGGTGGGCAGTGCGACTCGCATGTTTTCTGTGACCGCGATACGCAAATTGCAGTTTACACGTTGCACCAAACAAGTGAGTCACACTGCAGCCCCACTAAACTGCGACGTTTGGTCACAAAACATCTGGCACAACAAAAATCGCCATATAGACTTAAAGGGAACCTGTCACCGATATTTTGTGTATAGAGCTGAGGACATGGTATGCTAGATGGCCGCTAGCACATCCGCAATACCCAGTCCCCATAGCTCTGTGTGCTTTTATTGTGTAAAAAACCCGATTTGATACATATGCAAATTACCCTGAGATGAGTCCTGTACGTGAGATGAGTCAGGGAAAGGACACATCTCGGGGTAATTTGCATATATATCCAATCGTTTTTTTTACACAATAAAAGCACACAGAGCTATGGGGACTGGGTATTGCGGATGTGCTAGCGGCCATCTAGCAACCCATGTTCTCAGCTCTATACACAAAATCCCGGTGACAGGTTCCCTTTAACCGAATTACAAAGGCAAAACTGATAATCTATGTGATGTTTAATGCCGGATCTCTGGAAAGGGTGTGATGCACGGATCCAAAGAGATGAGCCACGTGTCATGCACCGCCCCCTCGTCCAACACTAGGCATGAGCAGTATAGCAGGCTCGTCTGACGTGTGAAGTTAAAAGCTAACAGCCAGCAGCCATGTACATTTTGTTTTTTACCTTTTTTTTTATTTTATTAGGAAGCTAAAAAAAAAAAATGTATTCCTCAGTGGTTGATACCTTTTTTTTTTTTTTTTTTTTTTTTTTTATTCATTCACCAGATATTGAATCCAGAATGCAAAGGTAATGCACAGGAGGCCGTGGAAGCTGGCATACGTGAAAGGGTTACCAGCCATATAATACGATTACTTTCATGTCTGTCTTCAGTATAATAAACGCCGCGCTCGCTATTTCTCTTGGAATGGCTTTGCATTGTATTAGTGGTAAGGACGGGGATTCCAGTGCTGTTATTTTACCGATCCGCACCACAGCTGTGGAACTTCCTGCGTACTTTCCTGGAAACACTAAATGGGTAGCGGGTCTTGGTAGGAGGGTATGGTGTGCCGACACAGGCGTATTGTCTGCAGAGTTCATACGCCTGAGATAATGGTGCTCACACTTGAGCCGCCTGTATATTTATCCAGTGAATGACCTACGTCTGGATAGCCTTCATTGTAAGCGAGTCTTGATTTGGGGTTAAGTGGAGATGAAGGTGTGTATGAAGATTAACGTGAAACTTAAGTCTTCTGTGATCCAGTACAGCATTGTAGATGGTGTGTTATTGTTGGCGTTGGTTCACCGCTTTGCAGCCTCTGGAACGGTTTTGAGTGCTGCTCCTAAGTAATTAGCGGGGAGATGGCATTCTGTTCATATTGGACGTCATTAGTTTTTAATTATCAAAGCCTCGAGGGAAACTGGAGCATGTGTTTTTTAGGTTTTTGTTAGGTTGTAGCACACATTTCTGTTTTCTTGGCCTTTTAGAACATCATTAGTTTCAAATTAAATTGAATGTGAGCTATGTTAAGAATTAAACTCTCAAACCTTCCCGATAGTAATGTACTTTCCGGTTTTCATTATTATGCTTTAAAAATGATCATTCATGAAGGTAGCTATAATTTTGTAATGTATTGTTTTTCATCTTTATTGCTCTTACCCTCTGTTCTGGACTGGTCACATGACCATGTCCATGGAGCTCTTTCTTATTTCTTGTGATATGTCCATGGGTGGAGCAATGATAGGGGGGTGTCTATGTGACTAGCTGGGTGGGAGGAGCTATAAACTAGCTGGGTGTTGTTGGGGGCAGAGCTGAAAAGGTGGCTGAGGAAGAAGTGCATCATGGGTTTGGTTGGATACAGCAACAGGAAGTGTTATAAACATGAAGGAAAGAAACCAGAGTTCTATGTTTACATGGTAAAAACGGGTCAGGAAAGTCCAAATTGAAAAAAAGAAGAAGCATGAGGAAGATGTACATGAGGTTAGCAACTACATGTGCATATAGGTTAAAAATAATAGTAATCCCGGAAAACCTCTTTAAAGTGTGTAAACCTTTCACTTTCTTGCCCTGGCTTGCTCTATGGTTGTCAGCTGCCAGTAGTCGGCTCTACTACCATCCTTTCCTTTCTCACTACTGCAAGGCATGTGAAAATCTAAGCCAACGAGAGATGTGTGCTGTCTGCGTGTTTTGCAGCCCCCTTGAAATGAATGGGTCCGCATCTGATCCGCAAAATTGCGGAATGGATGCAAACAGAAAAATACGGTGGTGTAAATGGGCCCTAGCCTTGTTTCAGGTCTGACTGCGCCCAAGGTATTTTAAAGCTGCTGCGCAGTACACACCATATATGCGACAAAAGAATTTAATTTTCCACAGTTTTAATCCTTCATACCAATGATTCCAGCGTATGTAGATTCTAGATTGACTACTTTACATGGACCTAAAAAGGTTGAAATATTTGAAAAATGTTACTTAGTCAGTTTTCATTACTCTCAGACATTGAGGTTAATGGGTGATCTAATCATTTAAGGTCCCCCAGAAACTTGGCCACAATCAATGAGTAACTTGGACTGCTAACCATTAACGTGCTAAACTATGTGAACAGCAAATGTCTTCTTCCAGCTTCTGACCAGTGTGTTACATGCGAAGAGCTAGTCCTTCATGACTTCACCGTGTAGCATAAGTAATGTTAGAACGTGATTACAGAGCCTGATTCACCTCTCTCATATAATCTTCTGCAGATGTAGAGGACCTTGTCTCATGTGTCTGACATACCATAGCAGGTATTCCTTATACCATTTGTGGCTTTGTAGCCTTATTAGCTTAAAAGCTAAAAACATGGCTACTTTCTTTCAAAAACAGCACCTCTTGTCCATGTGTTCTTCTGGTATTGCTTGGTCAGCCCCATTCAAGTGATGAGTGGTGGTGTTTCTTCAAGAAAGTGACAATGGATTTTCTAAACCTCAATCCACTCCTGTTACCAGCAAATTCATTCAATTCACCAGCAAAATTAACTAAACCAAACACAATGGCCCAGAGTTAATAATTTTGTGCCTGAAATCTGCCTAATAAGTGGTGCAAATTGGCACAATTTGGGGTCAACGAGGGCTTCCATACTTTTTTCCAACTTGCTTGAAACTGTGTGATGCTTAGCAGCGGCTTCACAGGAAACCTGTCACAATTCTATTTGATGTACAGGTAGACAAAATGTCTGTCAGATTAATCATCCAGCCTGAGCCACTTTATATAATTCCTGGTGCAGGTCTACAGCTTAGTAAATGTGGTCCAGTGTCTTGTAGGACTAGCTTTGCTTAATGTAATGATACCTTTCACTTAGCCATAGGTTATTTAATTTCAGAGAAAACTACTTTTGATCCATATGCAAATGAGCGTTAAGTGCAACAAGGCCAGGCCCAAGCCACTCGGTGCACCCTTGCTCTTCCTTCTTCCTCTGCCAGCCCCTCCCTCTCCTTGATTGACAGGACCAGGCAAGAGGACTATGCAGGAACTTGGACCTGTCAAGAAGGAAAGGAACCTGGAGGAACAAGGGTGCACAGAGTGGTTTGGGCCTAGTCTCAGTGCTCTATCCATACTCATGACCTCATGATCCTTGGTCATGGGTAAGGATCATACTTTGGTATCTGAAAAGCGCAGACTATAACACTGTCCTGTCTGTGCGATGTCACACTTGGATTTTATCATTCATGATTTTTGAAGAATAAAGATGCAACGCTTTTTTCATTTTTTTGGGACCTTAGTCTTGTCTGGTCGGGGTTTATGGTCTGTGCCTCCATTAAGTGGGACAACGTGAGTGCAGCTATTTTTTTTTCATGAACTCATAGAGGTACAGTGATTTATAATCTGTGTGTTACTGCTGACCTCGGCTGTACTAAATTGTGCTCATGTAATGCCATCAGTGCAATTCTGTACAGCCGGGGTGGGCAGGAACACACAACATTATAAATCATTACCATGCTGAGAGTTTGTGTCACAGGAGCAGTGTTCAGTGCCCCATGGGAAGGCCCCCTTACTATACGTGCTGTACTATGTGGCCTAAGCATTCTATAGGTTTGTTTAGGGTTCTGTTCAGTACAAGAAAACTTATTTATTTTCTTTTACGATATTAAGATTTTTTTTTATATATTGTCTAAAAAGTCCCTTTTTCTAGTCTATTTGATGAAATCCACCTCTCCACATGCTTTTTTTGTAATTAAGAAAGTCATTTTGAGGAGCATGTTAATGGTTAACACCTGTTAAAACCAGTAGATGTTTTCATTGGCGCTTTCATACGTAATTCAATAGTTCAATGCATGAAATGGAAATGGATGAAATGGAAACCATATAGGACATACTATTAAAGGAATATTTGGATGAAAATTCTAATAAAACAAAATGTATTCTTGTTTTATTATTTACCATTAAGGACTTACTAAGAGCCAATTAATGTCCGAAGGGTGGTATGGTTTAGGATTGCTTACCTGCCAAACAACCATTATTATTATTTTATTTTTTTTTGTGCATTTCTTCTAATGTACTTGAAGGGATTGTCTCACTTCAGCAAATATTAGCAGTGGTGGCCGTGCTTGCACACTATAGGAAAAAGCACCAGCCTATGTGCTCTCCTACGGTCCTGGCCACCATGAGAGGCTGGTGCTTTTCCTTAGTATGCAACCACGACCACCACTGGTGGATTGCAGGGTCATAACCATGGAAACGAGCAGTATGTAACCTGATGGAAAAATGAATCCAGTCAGCAAAGGAAGAGATATGGACAATCACAATACATTAGTAAGTGCCTTATATTAACTTCCTCTACATAATAAATGCTATCTGCTGAAGTGAGAGAACCCCTTTAATGTATTCAGAGAATTTTCTGACAAATGCATTGAAATACCGGATCAGTCTCTCCGTTGTCATATGGAAAAATGGATCCAATATTTTTATTTTCCTAGAATTTTTAAAGGTCTGCGCATGCGCAGACCGGAAAGCCGGATCCGGCACTAATACACTTCAATGTGAGGCTGGGTTCACACTTGAGCGTTGCGCAAACGCGCGTTTTTGACGCGCATTTTTATGCGCGTTTTTGTAATAGTAAACGCGCGTTTGACGCGCGTTTGTGTGATTCACTACAGTGTCCTATGGCCACAAACGCCCCAAAAGTCGCTCATGTACTTTTTGGAGCGTCGGGCGTTTTACAGCGCGATCGTACGCGCTGTAAAACGCCCAAGTGTGAACCATTCCCATAGGGAATCATTGGTTTCTCCTTGTTGAGCGTTTTACAGCGCGTAGGAACGCGCTGTAAAACGCTCAGGTGTGAACCCAGCCTAAATGATTCGGCATTCCGGCATGCTGCGGTATTTTCTCCATCCACAAAACGTAAGAGGGATTGAACTGATGCATCCTGAACGGAATGCTCTCCATTCAGAATGCATTAGGGTAAAACTTTTTTTTTTTTCTGGTATTGTGCCCCTAGGACGGAACTCTATGCCGGAAAACAAAAACGCTAGTGTGAAAGTACCCTTAACCACAGCATAGGGGATGAAAGTCAAAACGCTTATGCTGGGTTCACACCTAGGCGTTTCTCAAACGCGCGTTTCTATGCGCGTTTTTGTCGCGCGTTTTATGCACGGTTTTTTAATAGTGAACGCGCGTTTGGGTGATTGACAGCAGTGTTGTCCAAAGAGTCTATGGCCCAAACGCACGTCAAACGCGCCAAAAAAGGCTCCTGTACTTGTTTGAGCGTCGGGCGTTTTACAGCGCGATCGTACGCGCTGTAAAACGCCCAGGTGTGAACCCTTCCCATAGGGAATCATTGGTTCTTGCCTGTTGTGCGTTTTACAGCGCGTAGGAACGCGCTGTAAAACGCTCAGGTGTGAACCCAGCGTAAGGGTCTGACTGCTGTGACCCCCAGAGATCCCCAGAATGGGGGTACCCTGTCGAAATGGAGCTGTAGTGCAATTGTCTGTTCACCACTCCTTTCACTTAGGACTCTTTCACAGAAGCATGTGCAGTCTGGAAATCCGATCCGTGTGCGAGCACGATCCTCCGTTCTGGATGGTGCTCATCTTGCAGGAGCGCACTGCATTATACGGATTTATAATGCTATGTGCCTCTGCACTACCCTACACCTACAGAATCTTAGCAATTGCTTTATGTCAGTATGATCCTATTGAAGAAAGGTCAAGTATAATGCCATGCGCTCCTGCAAGACGAGCAGTGTTCAGAAAGGAGGTTCACGCTCGCACACGGAGTGTGATTTCCGGACTGCACGCGCTCCTGTGAAAGAGCCCGCAGAAGTCAATTTCATTAAAGCGAATGTTGCATGTGGACTGACCTGCTGCTCCATTCAGAGGGGTATGATGTTCGTGGGATAACATATTTAATTGCCGCATCTACCGATCAGCCATAGCATTTAAACCGTATGCTTAATAATGAATAGCTCCCCCCGCATGATGCCAAAACAACTGACGAGGCATGTACTCCACAAGACCTTTGAAGGTGTCCAGCATTTGCTTTTTCAGAAGCTTGTGCTACAGAAGAGGTCCAACTAGAGCCATGGGTGGCCATGATCCTGGCGCCGGTTCACTGGTTGTCCTTCCTTGGACCATTTGGAAGGAACTAACAGGAACACCTTGCAATCCCTGTTGTGGAGATGCTCTAACACCGTCATCTAGTGATGTCAATTTGATTTGTTCCTGCTTAGACTTACATTGTCGGGCCTTATTCACACGTCGGTGATTTAGTCAGTGGTTTCCATCAGTGATTGTGAGCCAAAAGCTGGTCTGGGTCAAAAACTCGCAACAGGTACAAATCCTTCCTTTATACGTTATCTTGGTGGGGGATCCATTCTTGGTGGAAATCACTGACTGTGCGAGTAAGGCCTTACACTGATGATTTTATGGCAGTTCAGATATATAAAAGAAAGTCAAGGGTTTTGGGGTTTTAAAATGAAATAATTTTAAGAATCTTATTCTAGTGTATAAGTTACACTAATTAGCAGTAATAAGGTAGGTGAACGGCTTTATAAGGTCCTGTATTGTGTTGTGAATCTCTTAATCTCCTCTCATCTACTGCTCTCTTATATTGAGAATCGCTATCGCTGACAACAAGCTGGCAGAGTTGTCTGTTTTTTCTTATTTTATTTTCTTATTTTATTTTTTCAAGTACGATTAGCTTATTGCAGGTTATTGTAATTTTAAAGGAGTTATCCCATGATTGTAAAAAAAACTAAAATCCAACATCATATGGTACATGAGAATCTCTTTCTAGATCTAGCAAAGCTAGAACCGATCCTGTAGCTAAAGTGGATCCAGAGCTCTCCCCATTCACTGTTCCAATTGCTCTGCTGGATGTATTTTAAGCTGGCAGCTCAGGGGGCATGTCCCTTCTGCTGCTACTCTCTCCTGGTCACAGCTCAGGGAAGTGTCCTTTCTGCTGCAGCTCTCTAACTGTAAGGCTGCTTTCCCATCTATGTTCTCCTTTCTATTCTTCTACTCCGTTATAGGAGCAGAAGAACGGAAAGGACGGATTCAGCACATAACTGAGCCAAACTGAGCCCACGGGCCCCATAGACTATAATGGGGTCCATTAGGTTTCTATTCACAGGATTGATTTTGTAACAAAGACAAAAGTCCTCCCCTGAACAGAAACCTAAACATACCCCATTGTAGTCAATGGGGCCAGTAGGCTCCGTTCGGCTCAGTTTGTTGCTTAATCTGTCCTTTCCGTTCTTCTGCCCCTATAACGGAGAATGCAGATGTGAAAGCAGCCTAAGACCTCTTTCATACAAACCATACGGATTGGCTCCGGGTGCGTGCAGTGAAACTTGCACTATTTTCAAGCACGTTCAGTCAGTTTTGTCTGCGATTGCATTCAGTTCAGTTTTTTTCCGCACGGGTGCAATGCGTTTTGATGCGTTTTTCACGTGCGTGATTAAAAAAACGGAAGGTTTACAAACAACATCTCTTGGCAACCATTAGTGAAAAACGCATTGCATCCGGACTTGCTTCACTTCTATGGGGCCTGGGCTGCGTGAAAAATGTAAAATATAGAACATGCTGCGTTTTTCACGCAACGCACAACTGATGCATAAAAAAAACTCATTTACACAGACCTATTGAAAAGAATGGGTCAGGATTCAGTGCGGGTGCTAGGCGTTCACATCACACATTGCACCCGCGCAGAAAACTCATTTGCGTGGAAGGGGCCTAAGGGTCACAGCTTCTAACAGTTGATATACAGCTGGTGACAGTTGAAGGATGGAACTGAGCATGTGCGACCACCTCAGTTGTTACTGAGGTGAGAGGTGGACAGAGAAATTAGAAAAAGAGTAAACAGCAGGTGGGGGAATACAGATATATTCTATTAAATAACTCAGTAACTATACAACATTTTTAATCGCATGCAATTACAAAAGTATTCAGGTTCAGGTGCTAGTTTGAAAAATATATGGAATATATTTTGGGGGACAACCCCTTTAATTAACGGCACTTTAGAAAACACAAATTCTGCTAATGTGTTCTATTTGTATCTGACCTGTAGCCATATATCACTTGTAAAGTCTCGGATTATTTTCTCAGTATTTGTAAAGTTTTGTCTGTGATCTTTGGTTTAGACCTCATACACAGCTCGGTCTGGGCACTCCTGTACAGGTTCTGTATGTGGGCACCATTGTTTCTAGGGGAGAATAGATCTGTCCTATGGAACATGCCGGAATTGTGTCTTCTCTTAGGTCTGTATAGAATACAGCAGAAAAACATCTGGATACATATGGAGATACACTACATACTGGTGATCTATTAGGGCAGGCATGGCCAACCTGAGGATCTCCAGCTGTTGTAATACTACAACTCCCACCATGCCCTGATGTAGGCTGATGGCTGTAGTCAGTCTAAGCATGCTGGGAGTTGTGGTTTTGCAACAGCTTGAGGGCCTCGGGTTGGCCATCCCTGTATTAGGGCTTTGTACAAAATGGTTTCTTAAAGAGACCACTAGGAACATGATCCCCTATCCAGTGTAGGTGATAAATGTCAAATTCCTGTGGCCACCCCCAAGTCTCATGCGAATGACCACCCCTTTATTCACCGCCTCTGGGAATGGAGGGGGCAGCAGTCGGCTTTCTCTGAGACGGAGATTTATCAGGTTCCCTGTCTGCTTTCTTCAGAGTCTCGTATGTTCATCACCTTCCATAATGGATTCATAGACCCAGATTTACTAATGTGTCTATGCCTAAAATCTGCCTAAAAAGTGGAACAATTTTGCGCAACTAGCAACTAGGGTCCCTATGCTTTGATTTTCTGTCGACTTGGTGACAAGGAGGGGGTTATTCAGAAGGGGTGGATCTTCATGGCGAATCTGGGCACTGCCTGAGATGGAACATTCTGCACCAAAATTCTGCCACAATTTGGCATAAAATTCAGTCTCAATCCAATAATGTGTATAGAGCTAAACAAAAGTGTGTGTCTGTGAACCAGATTTATCTTCCAGTCTGGGTCACCATGATAAATCTGGTGCAGGTCTAGACAGCCTGTCTGTTTACGCCATTTAAATGGGTTCAGACCTTAACCAGGACATATCCCCATCTTCACCCCTCAGATATGAGCATCGGAGCCCGGTACGTCACCGGATCTCCTAAAAATGCCTCATGAAATGCTCCGATGCTCATTTAAAAGGGGCCGGAGGGTGAAGATGGGGATATGTCAGGGTTCACCATAAAATGTGGAGTCCGCTATAAAGAATTGCTCCCTCTGCTATATTCCAGATTATTTAATTTAAGGGGTACTTATTTATGGGTCACATCATGACTCCAGTGCATCCAGTGGAACCTACAAGGAGTCGGGCCTCTTCGCTGCAGCGCGCCTAATTGCTTGACCCCTGAGGTGTATGTTCTACTTACACTACTGTTCTCTTCTTTGTTACAGCAGCGGCAGAAGGAAAGGGCAAGAGCGGTGAAGATTTCTTTCAGAAGGTGAGGTTTTAATACACTTACTACAAATGTTGCCTTTTTATCCTTCCTCCTGGCTTTCAGACTGTGCCCCTTGTTTTGCTGCAGTGTTTTTATTGCAGTAAAGTGCTGCTGTTGAAAATTCATGACCGTTTGACTTCCAGTCTCTTGCTGTGCGTTCCCGAGACCTCTCCTTTATTACCATGGGTGGCAGACACAGGCTGTATTATTTTCACGTTTTCTCCGATAACATCGGCTTCCTAAACGGTGCATCTCAGACTCATACTTAACAAGCCAAATAACCTCAGTGTTCCTCTGTCCCACAAATAATAAAGCCTGGCTACAAACATTCATCACTTTTCTTTTTTTAACTCTACTTATTTTGAAATGATTCCTAAGCTTTGTACAATAGTCCACAGATGTTTCTAATTCATGATGTGTACAGATGTAATACTAAAACTACCCACTAGGTGGCCAGGAAAGAAAATCATCGACCAAGAGAACGGCTTCATTAGGCGAATAAAAGTATATTTCTTTCAGATGCAGTTGGATCTGAGATGAATCGCTCCTTGCTTATTGAAAAACTCCGATTTTTATATTGAGTTTTTTTCAGAATAAGAATGTTGTATTGCTCTAAACTAGTGCTAAGGGCAATCTCCTTCTCAGTTTGTATTTAGCAGTTACTGCAGCCAGATAGCGACACGCATCCCTTTTTTTTATTTTTTTTTCTAATCAGTTTTTATCTCTGATTACAGAATTTTTATTCTTTTTCCTGAACATGATTATGGGGGTGGTCATCTTGCCTGAGCTGTTAACAGCATTTAGAAAGCATTAAGAAAATTGATTTACGGCAGCCTAGGCCTGCAGTAAACAGTTATTTTAGTAATCGAGTATTCTACCTATTTTTTTTTATTTTTTTTTATGATTAATCGAGTACTCTAATAAGAAAAAATACATTAATAGACTGTTTTCCTTTATAAAAACTCATCAGACCCCTGCCATCAGTCCCCAACACCCTTCGTACCCCCCTGTGCAATCAGCCCAAGTGCATCAGTTCCCCCAAGTGCTATCAGCTCCACAGTCCCCCGGCGCCATCAGCTCCACAGTCCCCCGGCGCCATCAGCTCCACAGTCCCCCGGCGCCATCAGCTCCACTGTCCCCCGGCGCCCTCAGGTCTTCTCCACCCCAGTGCCACTCCACCTGTTCCATCAGCTTGCCCCCTAAGTGCCAGTACTTACCTTTCCTGTAGGGGCGCTGCTCCACAGCTCCTCTGTCGTCTTCTCCCCGCGCTGCAGTGTAGTCCTGACATCACACAGCATCGGGTCATAGTATACGCATATGTGCACTATATCCTGACGATGTGTCAGGGCTGAAAGTGCAGCGCGGTGCGGGCTGGTGGGTGACCACGGAGCGATAAGTAATGGCAAGCACTTCGCTCCCGCTTCATGGTCACATGACACAAACGAATCCTTGATGCAAAAAATGTGCATTGAGATTTGTTGGTGTCAAATTAGTCGACTCAATCGAGTAATCGTTTCGGCCCTATGGCAGCTCCATGGGTCATAGACACACTGGTCAGGAGGGGACATCCTTGACTTCTATGGGAGAGTTTTGTAGACCTGCTCTGTGCCCTGTTTTGTGCCATGCTCTGTGCAGAGGTCATTGTACAAGGAAAGAATAGATAAGCTCTGACCATCGCCTATTGTGAATGGTGGATCCTGTCCATCTGTATACAGATGTGATATCATTACAGGCAGGATTAGAATGACATAAGCAGATAACTGCAGTAACCTGATCTGTACAAACCAAGAACTGGTGCCTTTTATTAGGCTTAGTGGCCAGTGCGAAAAATAACAATTAAAATATGTTAAACATAAACACGTAAATAGGTAATTTTCTGATGACACATTCCCTTTAAAACTGAGTTTTAAAAAGTCTTTTTTTTTTTTCCCTCTGGTGCTATGGTTGGTAGACTCCTGAGGAACACTAAAGGTACTAGTGATGAGCAAATGGATTTGTGTTATCAACAAGCGTTCTTCACCTGCAAAGGGCTGTCCTCGCTGCTGAAGAACCCCCCCGCCCCCCCCAACTGCTTGATAGACTGGACAAGACATATCACCCGGCTATGACAGTCCTGCGCCCACGCCACTGCTGAGTATCGGCCCAAGTGAAGAGGTTCTGTTCCTCTTCTGTAGCAGTGACTGTGCATGTACCGCCACACTTGGTGCATTCTCAGCCGCTGCTCCGGTATTGGTAACAGCCTTTGAGCTTGTGCCATTGCTTGGCACAGGCGCAATATTGTCGAGACTGTCCGAGAAGTGCCATGTCAATCAAGTCCTTAGCGCCACGACACCAAGTCTGCTCGATGAGACATATTGATTCCTACAAACCAGTTTGCTCATCTTTACTCCTAATACATGGTCGCCTCTGTGCTTTTTTGGGAGTAGATTCCAAAGACACAATGTTTGCAGATAATTTGCGTTCATCGGTGTAAAGTAAAAATAAAATAATAAATCTCTCTGTCCCGCTTTCATCTAGACAACCAATATTCCGTCCGTTCTATGTGTTTACAATGGACGTAATGATTAATAGAGTTGCCTATACTCTAGGCCTGCGGTGCATCAAACCTATGTAGTCCTGGTCTCTATAGAAACTAGCACAAAACAAAAGGAAATGTTAATGTAATACTCTGCTCCTCTATATGTGAAGCAAGACAGACGTTTTCTGCACTTTTCCCTGGTACTTTATGCTAATCTTTCTGTGGTTGTTGCTTATGTAACACTTTTTTTGTCATCTGGCAGAGATGGGGAGTAGATGAAATATTCTCTGCTCCGCTGTATAAACATCTGCAGCAGAACAATGTTTCATGGAGATGTACTCCTAATGTACAGCCTTGCTGTACAAGGACTGAGCAGTGATTGGGACCGCTATCCCCACCCGTGTCGGGCTCCTTTTAGGAAGAATGGTTAACCCGTTTTTATTTAAAGGGAAACGCCAGCAAAATGCATGTCTCAACGTTCATCTTAATTCTTCTGCAAGTTTTAGAGTGATGGAGAATCAGACAGAATTAGTTTCATCCTTTGCAGATCGTAGCGGGATTTTTAAATCCATTTAACCCTTTATATTCTTTCGTCACTAGATACTCTTTAGATCGTCTCCTTTTTCCTGCTAGAAGTCATCTTTGTCCCACGCTGCATTGATCTGACGTTTTCATACTGCCGGTGACTGGACACAGTAGTTTGCCTCTCCCAGCAAATCCTTTGCCTTAGGCCCCATTCGAACAACCTTATTTTTGGTCCGCATCCCATCCGCATTTTTTTGCAGATGGGATACGGATCCGTGTGCTATCCGCTATCCGAATCCGTATGTCAGTTCTGTAGCACCGCAAAAAAGATAGAACGTGTCCTATTCTTATCCGTTTTGTGGGCAAGGATGAGCATTGTTACAATGGATCCGCTAAAAAATGTGCCGTGCCAGTTCACCCTTCTCTTCATTGTTTACCTGCTCACAGCTGTCGGACGGTGAAATTACAAGCCGTCCCATTTACTTGGGACAAGTGTATAGGAATGAGCCGTCCCATAGAAGTGAATGGGACGGCTTGTAATTACCTCCTCACCGCTTCTGTTGGAGCGAAGAGCAGGTAAACAATGATGGGGAGGATGCGCTGGCCCGGAACGTGGCCTTCTCTTCAACCAGCTGCTCGGCGGGTGATGTCTGAACCCCACCAATCTGATGTCGATGACCTATCCTGAGGATAGGTCATCAATATCTAGGACAACCCCTTTAAGGGGGATCCCATTTGTGCAATGTTTCCTTCAGATTGGATGACGCTCATTATGTCACAGGCTGTAAGGTTTCTGATTTTGGCTTCCTGTTGGTCCAGACATCTGGCTGCAAATTGTACACAAACCATTCAAAAGCCATAAGTGACTTTCTCCCCGTTAATATCTCAAACCGCTCCATGTGCTGAAGTGGCAAATAGACAAATAGTTTACATTGAACGCTACACATTGTGTTTTTATTTCACGGTTAAGTGCGCTGAGTATACTCTACGCTTATTTAAGGACCAATGTAAGCAAATACAGTAGAAGGGAAGCCACCGTACTCGCTATACAGTAATGGGATAAAGCCGGTGATGGCAGTATACGCCCGTCCTGAGACCCTGCAGTGAGAGAAGAGATGCTCCCATGTACAGCAAGGAGCTAAGCCTTTCTGATCAGTGGCTGCACATAGCCCGATCCTCATATTACCTAGGTCTTTTAAGGCCAGAGGTAGAATAGCCAGCTTGAAGTGAAGCTCCGCTTCAAAGTGCCTCCTAAAATATAAAAAGTGCGTATATTAATAAAGAGAATTTGTCGCCAGTGATTATGGTTTACTTAGAGCTTTCTGGATTTTTTATTTTTTTTATTGGTGACAGCAAAGTGCAGCCATATTGGTGGTCACCATTTGAGTTCAGAGACTGTGAAATGGTCACTGTGCAATTGGTAGAATGTATGGATGTAATGAGATTACCATCAGTATCTGCTGAACTAACCCGTACTGTGTGTTACCACCATGAATAATATAAAAACTGAAAATCATACACAATCTATCTAAGGGCTCATGCACACGGCCGTTGGCTGTATTGCGGCCTGCATACGGCTGGTCCACAATACATGGGCACTTCAATGGGTCCGCAATCCGGGAGATGCGGCACGGATCGGAAGCACACCAGAGTGCTTCCGTGGGTTTACTGTACGTGCCTCCGCAGCGCGAAAAAGTAATGCATGTACTACTTTTTTGCGGTGCGGACTGTAGGATGCGGATCGCGGACCCCATTTAAGTGAATAGGTCCGTGATCCACATGCAGCTGCCCCACGGTTGGTGCCCATGCATTGTGGACCTCAATTTGCGGTCCACAGCGTGGCCACGGAACCCTTACGTTCGTGGGCATGAGCCCTAACACGGCTAGAACCAGCCCTGTACCTCACATGGATCCTGAGATCTCCCCATTCATTGCTCCAATTGCTCTGCTAGATTTATTTGAAGCTGGCAGCTCATGGGGCATGTCCTTTCTCAGAGGGCATCTCCTGTGTGCTGCAGCTGGTGGCAGTTGAAGGACGGAACTGAGCCTGTGCTTCCATCTCTGTGAGCAGGACAGAGAAATTAGAAAAAGAACAGCAGGTGGCGCTATACTGATAGATTTCATTCTTTTTTTTTTGTGGGACAACCTTCTTTAAGAAGCTTTTTCTAATAATAATTTTTATTCTTTTAAGTGCCATTTCTCAATCTCTAGTGTTGAGTGCTCTTGTTCTGTTCCCTCTGTTCCTCGTGGCTTCTTCCTCACCTGGGGGCTTAAGCTTGATCTCTATTCAGTGGGATCCGTCCATGTTTACAGTGTCTGCCTTCTGGAAACGTAGTAGTTGCAGGTATATAAACCTGGGGTGCACTCTTAGACTTTTATTTGTTGTGCCTTCACACAGTACATCATAGGCTTTTATTTTAATGGCCAACCCTGTTGTGGGATTTTTTCTAGACCTTTTATTGTTTTTTATGGCTTATCACATTTTTTGTTTTTTTTTGTTTTGTTTTACATAATCTTGTGAGATGAGCATCTTGATTCTTACATAACTGTAGTACAAACCCAGTCCGCGGAGACGCCATCATCCAGGATGTTATTCTTTGACTCTAGCTCGTTATAAAGTAATTCATGTTCCGTACACATTCAAGGTCATGTTACCTGACTTTGTGTTTAACGTATTGTACATTACGTTCGAATGTTTCTCATTTTCAGCTCGGGTGTTACGTTTCCTCAGGCGTTGAGGCCTAAATGTCCTATTCGTTCTCTGGGCTAAACCATATTATGTTTAAAAGAAGATCGCATAGTTTGGAATATATTAGTGTAATTTCCAGAGCAAGAATTGATGATTTTGGAATGTGACAGATTTTCCATGTTCTGTTTATTCATCTTTGTAACAGAAGTAAAGGAAAAATGTTCCATTTACAGATGTGGAGAGGACATTGTAAACTGCCAGTAGACTCCCCTGGGCTAAAAATGCATTTTTTTTATTATTTTTTTATTCAAAGTATACTGTACTTCCATACTATAGACCCACGCGTTTCTGGTTTCAGAGCTGTACTGATGCATGGGATTGATTTACCTGCTTGTCAGGTTTAATCCATCTTTGGAAAAGCTGTAATTAAAGTATATTTAAGAAAACTTTTTTTTCCACAAACTGACAGAAATCAACAGCAATTATGGAACCAAGTAATCCATCAGAATCCACCTTATGTCTGAAAAGTGTTAGAATGGAACCTGCTATCGGGTTGACATGGAAGACAATAGCACTTTGTTCTGTCATTCACTGGCTCCTTCTCGACAAGTTTTGCTTTTTGTCGGGCATCTGTCGCCAGATTATCAGCATTAATCCATCTGATGGGACATGTGCATGTCAGTTGAATGTAATGCTTTTAGGCCTAGTTATTTTTTTTTTTGGTTTATTTTTATGTGGCCTAAATGTGTCAAAGGCTACTTTCACACTCGCGTTTTGGCTTTCCGTTTGTGAGATCGTTCAGGGCTCTCACAAGCGGTCCAAAACGGATCAGTTTTGCCCTAATGCATTCTGAATGGAAAAGGATCCGCTCAGAATGCATCAGTTTGCCTCCGATCAGTCTCTATACCGCTTTGGAGACGGACACCAAAACGCTGCTTCGATCTGCACAAAACGCAAGTGTGAAAGTAGCCTAACATTGATATTCTATAGTACATATTACAGAAATGGGTCTATCTATTAGCCCAAAAGGCACAAAAAAATTGGTTTGGTTAGTGGAACCTGACAAAGAATAGAGCCGACGGCCAGTTATAACTGTATTTGTGAGGAAAGCGCTCCGCCAGTCCTCCTTACCTTTGACTGACTCATTTAGTGGGATTGTGGCTTTCTGTACCAACAGAGGCAGTTTTTGCAGAAGAGGCACTGGTTCTCATTAAGGAGATTTGGCACCCTTTGAAAACATAAAGTAGAACTCATGTAAAAAGAAAATATTCTCTGACCTGTTAGAAAGGTGCATGATGTGATCTGTAGTCGATGTAATCTTCTCATCAGTGACTGTATTTGTGAGTTATAACCTCCCTTCTGATCCTCAGCTGTGTCATGTGACCAGCTCTCTGATCTCCAACTCCGTTACTTCTCTATTCATTCCTATGAGACTGTGAGTGAGGCTCCCATAGGAATACAGAGAGAAACCTACTTCCTGTCCACACATAAGATGCTGTGTCAGTTGGAGAGTCTGATTTGCTGGTAACATGACACAGATGAGAAGCATTACAAATACAGTCACTTATAAGAAAGTTACATCCACTACAGATTACATCATATACCTTTCTAGCAGGTCAGAGAACACAATTTTTTGCATAAGTCCTTTAATGGCAATGCTCCATGGTAAGATAGTATGCAAAGCAATATTTCCCAGATAAAGAAAACAGTCTCACGAGTGCCACCTGTTGGACGTGGCTCCCTAAGGATATACAGCTTGACTATTTTCCCTTGTCACGTTCCAAGGCTTGTTGAACAATGTCTCAAGGAGCCCACTTCCAGTTGGGGACGGTAGCAAGATTCTTCTCTTTCTCTGAAAGATGCCTCTTTGCCCATGCAAAGACTTTTACCAACTTTTACCAGAAGTTTACCAACTTTTTTAGGCTACTTTCACGCTAGCGTTCGTCGGTCCGCTCGTGAGCTCCGTTTGAAGGAGCTCACGAGCGGACCCGAACGCCTCCGTCCAGCCCTGATGCAGTCTGAATGGAGCGGATCCGCTCAGACTGCACCAGTCTGGCGGCGTTCAGCCTCCGCTCCGCTCGCCTCCGCACGGCCAGGCGGACAGCTGAACGCTGCTTGCAGCGTTCGGGTGTCCGCCTGGCCGTGCGGAGGCGTGCGGATCCGTCCAGACTTACAATGTAAGTCAATGGGAATGGATCCACTTGAAGATGACACCATATGGCTCAATCTTCAAGCGGATCCATCCCCCATTGACTTTACATTGAAAGTCTGAACGGATCCGCTCAGGCATCTTGCGCACTTAGAAATTTTTCTAAGTTATTAATGCAGACGGATCCGCACTGAACGGAGCCTCCGTCTGCATTAATATGATCGGATCCGTTCAGAACGGATCCGATCAAGCGCTAGTGTGAAAGTAGCCTTAAATGTCTCTTTCATGCCAGGATTCCACAGTCCAACCACCCATGCTCCTTACACACTTACCAGTTCTCAGTGACCTTCTTTTTTCCTAGATTACGTGTCTCAAATGCATCACTTAAATATTGGCCCCCCATGGCTCATCTGCCCTGCTGTGTGCCGATGCGGCCAATAACTGGCCTCCGCAATGACATGTCCGCGTGGAGCATGTGACCAAGCAGTGATATACACATCGCCACCACTCCGGCGACCTGAAGATCAGGACACTGAGTCAGGTTATTGTGATTTATTTGTTAGGTACCACATGCTACACAAACTAATTAAAATGGCCATAATCATGGATAACCCCTTAAAGGGCATCTGTCACCAGATGTGTACCTATAAACCTGGCTGAGCTGTTACCTGGTCACTTGGTAGCTGAAGGCATCTGTGTTGGTCCCATGTTCATATCTGCCCGCATTGCTGAGAAAAAGGTGTTAATATATGCAAATGAGCCTCTAGGAGCAATGGGGGCGTAGCCGTTACACCTAGAGGCTCTTCTCTCTCTGCAACTGCCTCATTCTCTGCACTTTGACAGAAACAGGTAATTAAATGTCATCGCGTCTGACCCTGTCAAAGTTGAGCTGGCGCAGCAGTTGCAGAGAGAGCAGAGCGTTAAAATGCAAGCACAGTATCGGGCTTCTTATTGGATTATTGTGATATTAAAGAAAAGTAAATCTTTAAATGGCAAGTACCAAATTTATCAGGTGTTTTTTTTTTAAACTTTTTGAAACTATTTGAAAAACCATTAACGAGCGCATTCCTGGTTCTACTTTCTTCCTGACTGAGAGGTTGAGGATTTTGGTGAGAGACCTTTTAACGTTAATAGCTTAATGTTCTAAAGGTTTCATTTTGGCACTGTCTGGCCCGTGGGGGGCTATGTCAGATCAGTCTGCTATGCAATGTGACTCTCTCTATTTCCTGCCTAGACTGTAAAGATTCAGATCTGTGTCATAAAAGGATGAGAACTGCTCCATGCTGTTACCACCCAATCTCCAGGAGTTTTTAATCGAATTCTCTTTAGAAGTTGTATTCGTTACTGTGCATACATTTGCCATTGAATGACTCACTTTTGGCAGAGAGACCTTCTACAGCGAACTTCAGAAAACACAGCTGAAACATTTTAGACTTTATTTCAAAATTGACTATAAAGCAAATGTTCTGTCAATGTGCAGATTTTATTATTATTGTTGGCTGCGATGCCGTCTATTTTAGGAATAGCAAATATTTACCCCTTATATTAATATCTAAGATCCTCAATCTAACATATGTTACCCTTAGGGCTTTTTCATTATTTGTGTTGAATTAGTTGAAAGAGGAAGAAATCTATAAATGACCTGTGGCTGCAATGAGTTTATATGAACTTGATGACAATAGTTATACAGTGCTGGCTTTTCAGTCCCAAGTAATTACCATATTTTTCACCCTATAAGACGCACTGGCCCATAATTCGCACCTAGGTTTTAGAGCAGGACAATAAGAAAAACATATTTTTCATTGCACCTCAGGTCAGACTACCAATCAGACCCCCAAATGTTAATAAGACCCCAATAAGACCTCAGATCAGACCCCAATGTAAATGACCCCATATCAGCCCTTATGCCTCTCATCAGCCCCCTTAATGAGCCCTAAGGCCTCTCATAAGCCGCTATAATGATCCCTTATGCCTCTCATGCCAGGTAAAATAAATAAACCACTTACCTCTCCCGCTCCTGGCCACCGCCGCTCCTCACCGCCCACACTTGTCTTCATGCTTCCTGCGGCTGTGTTGTGAACTGGCGCGCCCTCATACTGTACGCAGCCACTGCAGAGGCAGTGACTTTTCCCCCCACTTTTGGGAGGAAGAAAAATGTGTCTTATGGGGCGAAAGAGACGGTAAAGCCTAATTTAAAGGGAACCTGTCACCTAAAAAACACCTCCCAAACCACCAGCATTCCCTTAACCACTTCAGACCCCCTAGCTTAAACCCCCTTAATGACCAGACCACTTTTTACACTTTTCTGCACTACACTAATTTCACGGTTTATTGCTCGGTCATGTAACTTACCACCCAAATGAATTTTACCTCCTTTTCTTCTCACTAATAGAGCTTTCATTTGGTGGTATTTCATTGCTGCTGACATTTTTACATTTTTTGTTATTGAAATTGACAGAAATTTTTGCAAAAAAATGACATTTTTCACTTTCAGTTGTAAATTTTTTCAAATAAAACTACATTTCTATTATAAATTGTGACACATGTGTGACACTTTTTTGCAGCCTAGGTGTGTAAAGGGGCCCAAATTCCTTTTAGGAGGGCATTTTTAGACATTTGGATTCCAGACTTCTTCTCGCGCTTTAGGGCCCCTAAAATGCCAGGGCAGTATAAATACCCCACAAGTGACCCCATTTTGGAAAGAAGACACCCCAAGGTATTCCTCGAGGGGCATGGCGAGTTCATAGAAGTTTTTTGGCACAAGTTAGCGGAAATTGTGTTTTTGTGAGAGAAAAAAAGTCTCCCTTTCCGCTAACTTGTGACAAAAAGTTCAATCTTTCATGGACTCAATATGCCCCTCAGCAAATACCTTGGGGTGTCTACTTTCCGAAATGGGGTCATTTATGGGGTGTTTATACTGCCCTGGCATTTTAGGGGCCCTAAAGTGTGAGAAGAAGTCTGGAATATAAATGTCTAAAAATGTTTACGCATTTGGATTCCGTCAGGGGTATGGTGAGTTCATGTGAGATTTTATTTTTTGTCACAAGTTAGTGGAATATGAGACTTTGTAAGGAAAAAAAAATATAACTATCTGCAAATTTGTGTAAAAAATAAATAAATATTCTTCTATGAACTCGCCATGCCCCTCAAAAGTGATCTTTTTATAGCGCCGCAGCGATTTTACGGTGTTTTTGCAGTGATCAGGAAAAAAAATTCTGTCACTGCGGTGGGGTGGACTGAATGCAAGTGTGCGCACAAGATCAGGCCTGATTGGACGAACACTGCGTTTTTTTGTAGAGCCTATAGAACATGTCCTATTCTTGGCCGCAATGTGCGGATCCGCAAAATGCGGAAAGCACATTGCCGGTGTCCTTGTTTTGCGGATCCGTAGATCCGCAAAACACATACGGACGTCTGAATGGAGCCTTACAGGGGGGTGATCAATGACAGGGGGGTGATCAGGAAGTCTATATGGGGTTAATAAGTGACAGGGGGTGAGGGGTGTAGTGTAGTGGTGTTTGGTGCTACTTACAGAGCTACCTGTGTCCTCTGGTGGTCGATCCAAGCAAAAGGGACCACCAGAGGACCAGGTAGCAGGTATATGAGACGCTGTTAACAAAACAGCGTCTGATATACCTTTCAAGGGTTAAAAAAAATCGCCGCTGGCAGGCTGTAGATCCACTCGTTTACCTCCCGATCCTGTGAACATGCGCTCCTGTGTGCGCGCGTTCACAGGAAATCTCGCGAGATGACACGCCGGAGCGTCAAGGAGGAATAAACCGGCCGCCTTCGGAACGCAATCCTGCGTTAGGCGGTCCGGAGGCGGTTAAAGTAGCCAGCAGTATGTTCCTAAAGATCCTTTTCCGGCCAGATGCACCAAAATCTTAAAAAAACTAAATTTAATCCCCTGCACTTGCTATGTAACAGCAGAGTTTGAAGTCAAGGGGGCAGCGGACTCTTCGCTTCAAGTCAGGATAACCATGCCCCCCTTTCCCTTCACCTCTGACAGCCACGCACGTGAACGTCTGACGCGCACTCACACTTGGCCGGCTTTGCTGAACAGCCAAAAGCTATCGGCTGTCAATCAAAAGTGAAGGGGCGGGGAAAGGGGGCGTGGTTATCCTGACTTGAAGCGAGGAGGCCGCTCCCCCCTTGACTCTGCTGTTACATAGAGCGTGCAGGGGATTAAAGTTGGTTTTTAAAGATTTTGGTGCATCTGGCCGGAGGAAGAAAGGGATCTTTAGGAACATACTGCTGGCTACTTTAAGGTAATGCTGGCGGTTTGGGAGGCGTTTTTTAGGTGACAGGTTCACTTTAATTTTCGCCAATGTTCATAATCTCATCTGTCTACCAGTTGTTGCAGTGTAGAGTTATGTTCACACACAGTGTATACGCTGCGGACTTACCACCATGGATTGGTGTGTGGCAAAGCCACTGTATTTTATAGCACCAGCAAAAAAAATAAAAAATGTATATGATTCTAAGAAATCACATTCACGTGTTTAGAAAAAGTCTGCAGCGTAACTTGATGTGCAGTACTGAATGTAAATCCTCATAATATCAATTTGCAATGCATAGGATGAAATCCACAGCAGAATTTTACTGCATGCAAACTGCTACGTGTGGCCATACCCGATTAGCGCACGCCAGAGATTGGGTCCAGGGCATAGATTTTAGTCCTTTTGTGCGGTCACAAAAGGTTGAGATTTAATACAGTAGTGTTTGGGAAATTCTGCATATTCCTATGGAGCACTGCCGCTTGCAGGCCTCTATAGGAATATACCTGTAATAGGCCTGGTAGTCTCAAACAGGCTCCAGCCTATCAATACCAACAAATGACTTTCCCAATCTCTGCGCAGGGAAGCTGTTTGTGGCCCAGGAGATCAGCACTACCCAGGAAAGCCAATGCACCTGAGGGGTTTAAGACAGAAACCCCGCAGCTATGGGGCCTGCTGTTCTCGCGAGCAGGTGCCATTTGTACATGTGCGCTGGTCATAAAGGAGGTGGGGTGAAGTGAGTAACATTGATTTATCTTCTTACATTGGCACCTGTGAAGGCATATGACATTGGTCACCAAGTGAACAGTCCATTCTTGAGGTTGATGTTTTAAGAGCAGGAGAAATGGGCAAAAGTAAGGATCTGAGTGACTTTGACAAGTGCCAAATTGTGATAGAGGATTAAGAAACTCTCCAAACTACATCTCTTGTGTGGTGTTTGTTATGCACTGGTTAGTACCTGCAAAAATTCATCCATGGGAGGACAACCAGTGAGCAGGTTTATGGGTGCCCAAGACTTGATGTGTGGGGCATGTAGTCTGACCCATCTGTTCCAATCCCACATAAGAGCTACTATAGCAAAAATGTCTAGGTGTCAGAACACACAGTGCATTCAGCTTGGAGAAACTGAGGACTGTATAGTGGTAGATGGTCAGAGTGCCCATTCTGACCTGTCAACCACCAAAAAAAAAAAAAAACTTACAAGGCATGTGATCGTCAGAACTGGAAGACCCTGGCCTGTTCTGATAAATCACGTTTTCTTTTACATCATATGGACAGCCAGGCGCATGTGCGTAACTGAGACATGGCAGCAGGAGTCACAATGGGAGGAAGGCAAGCCGATGAAGCAATGTGAGGATCTGCAGAATCCTGGGATACATTAATCATGGGATGATCTGCTAATCTCAGGGGCAAATACCACAGTGCACCTTCAGGTATCTTGCTGTGCCCATGACTTGAAGGGTTACAGGGGAGGAGTGGTGTCCCCTATACAATATTAGGTATATGGTTACAATGTTATGGCTGATCCTTGTATATTCCCTTCTATCCAGTGCTGCCTCAGATATGATGGTATAAGCAAGTATTTTTAGAACTTTTAGTGATTAAGTTTCCAGGTCACTATAGTTTAAAAAAAAAAAATGTATATAATCTTTTGCACTGGCCACTAAGTCTAAAAAGTCATGATTTCATGTTCTGTACAAGTAACTTTTCAGTAGCTATTATCACTTTAGGCAGGAATACAAAAACAATTAACAGCTCTGTATAGATAACACAGGATACACTATTCACAATAGGTGATATCACAGCTTATCTACTCCCTCCTGACCTTTGCACAGGTCACTGAGCATGCTTAGAAAACTCTCCCATAGAAGTCAATGAGGTCCTCTACTGACCATTGTGTCTATGGCCCATGGGGCTGTTCTCAAAAGACAGGAAGTCTTAGGGTACTTTCACACCTGCGTTTTCCTTTTCCGGCATAGAGTTCCGTCCTAGTGGCTCTATACCAGAAAAGAACTGATCAGGCATATCCTCCTGCATTCTGAATGGAGAGTAATCCGTTCAGGATGCATCAGGATGTCTTCAGTTCAGTCTTTTTGACTAATTAGGACGCAGATAATACTGCAGCTTGCTGCGGTTTTATCTCCGGCCAAAAAAACGGAACACTTGCTAAAATTCAAAATACCGGAATGGTGTGAAAAAAATAAATTCCAGATCCGTTTTTCCAAATGACACAGGAAAGACTGATCCGGCATTTCAATGCATTTTTAAGATGGATCAGCATCCTGATCAGTCTTAAAATGCCATCATTTGGCATACATTTTGACTGATCCGGCGACGGAACTGCCTGCCAGAATCCTCTGCCGCCAGTGGGGAAAGTATTTTTAACATATTTTAGGCCTAGTGGCCAGTGTGAAAACTGCAGGATTGTATACATTTTTTGAATATAGTGACATCGAAACATTAGCAAAAAATAAACAAAAATTAAAAATGTGACTCAAACAATAGTTCATTTTCTGTTGACGCATTCCCTTAAGTTCATTAAAAGGGAATGTCAATCCCGGCAAATTGATTTGCTAAATTCATGCTAAGGCCAATCACATGTGAGTGTAATACAGACACATTGCTGCACCTATATTATGGCCAAGACATCCTATTATTTTGCTTGCCACTAGGGCTGAAACGATTACTCGATTAAATCGAGTAATTCGACACAAAAAAAGATTTGTTTGTGTCATGTGACCACGGAGCGGGAGTGAAGCGCTTGCTATTACTCCCGCTCCGTGGTCTCCCGCTGCGCTTGGAATACTCACCTTTCCAGCAGGGGGCCTCCGGACACTCCACAGTACGTCCATGGTCCCGCACTGCTCTGACGTACGCACGCCGTGACCTGACTCACTGTGTGACGTCATGAGCAGAGCAGTGCAGAACAATGGAGTGCCGGCAGAGCCCCTGCTGGAAAGGTAAGTTGGTGAAACCGAGGGGGTGGGGCGCAACTGAGGCCAGGCGCCTGGAGTGCACAGCGTCATAGAAACCAGTGACACTGTGCAATCCGGGTGTCAGGAGGAGCATGGCAGCAGAGCTGATGGCACAATGGGGGCAGAGCTGATGGCACTGGGGTGAAGGAGAGCTGATGCACTTGGGCTGATCGCACAGTGGGGACTCTGGCAGGGGGTCTGATGAGTTTTTATAAAGGAAAACAGTCTTTATTTTTTTTTTCTTATTAGATTACTCGATTAATCGTAAAAAATAATCGATAGAATACTCGATTACTAAAATAATCGTTTACTGCAGCCCCACTTGCCACCTTTTGGGTTTGCAAAAGAATTTGCAAAAGATGCAAACTAAGCAAACGCTTCCCAGGGTGCCTTTCTGCAAGCGTCCATTACGCTGGTAGAAAGTGCCGGTAAGAACCGTATATTCCAGTTACAAAACAAACACTGGTCGCAGATGCAGGCCTAAGCCCAGAGGTCTGTGCTGTACTCTCGCGGGAAAGGGCAGAGCTATGAAATGCCAAACTGTAATTAAAACCGCGACTTAATGTTATTGTTGAGAAGCTTCGAGCCGACGTGACCTCCACGAGAGTCAGAGTGACTTGCTGCAGGCGCAGAACGCAAACTCCAGGGTTTTTATTCAAACAAGGAAAAGACTTGTTCTCCCCTGGTCACATTTTATTACCGTCAAATGTTGTACTGACCATTGTCAGCGGAGAAGTCACAATATGGAACACACCTGGCAGCATTGCTCCAAATCTCTTTATAGTGCAATTTCAGCCCAATTTGAAAATTGTCATAATATGGGTTTCTCAATCGTTTTTCGCTGGGGCTTCATGATTTTTTTGAAGTTCATGCCAAAATTCTAAAATTATATTGATAATATTGATTTTGAAGTTTAATTTGTCTCCTGAACCCAAGTAGAAAGGGAGTCAGTAATGTTGGTAAGGGCTCATGAGCAAGAACACCTGCCACCCGTGCCGTGCATTGAGGAACACAAATTGTAGTCCGCGATGCACGGGCACCGCACCTGTTGCCTGTGTTGGCGGAAGTCCGCGATCTGTCTGCACCGCAAGAAAATAGAGCATGATCTGTTGTTTTCTGTGTGGAGACACGGACTGAAATGCCACGGAAGTGCTCCATAGTGCTTTTGTGGCCTTCCGTATATGACACACCTTCTCAGAAGTGCCTCTTCTGTGCTTCACCAGCTACTCTATGGGCAAATATCTGCTCTTGTCCACATTTTGAGGACACAGATGATCCTTGTGCTTGCCGCATCCATTTAAAAAAAAAAATTCAATATTTAAAAATTTTTTTGCACTCCCTGCCTTCCAAGAGCCATAACTTTTTTTTTTTTTTCGGTTCACATAGCCATATGAGGGCTTGATTTCTGCAGGACAAGTTGTACTTTCCAAGCCACCATTTAATATTGCATGTGATGTAATGGGAAGCGGCAAAAAAATTCCAAATGAGGTGAAATTGCCCAAAAAAATAAAAAAATTCCACCACAGTTGTAAGTTTTTTTTATTTTTATTTTTTATTTTTTTATTGACGTTCGATGTACAATAAAACAGACCGGTTACTTTTATTCTACAGGTCAGTATGAATCAGACGATACCTTTTTATATGTATAGTTTTTCTTGCGTTTTGAAAAATCAGTTTTTAGTTTTTTTTGTCGCCATATTTTGACCCCTATAACTTTTTTTGTAATTATGTGTACAGAGCCTTATGGGGGCTCATTTTCTGCAGGGCGATCTGAACTTTCAATTGATACCATTCTGGGTTGACATTTTGGTCACTTTTTTTATTTATCATTTTTTGTAGAAAATGAAGCGAACAAAAATGGCGAATCGGCCATTTGGACTAACTGAGATATTACCTGGTCATTGGCTGCCACAGGTGGACGGGGTTGCAGCTGCCATGTCCTGACCACCCTGTGGAACGCTCAGCCTTTGATAACTATCTTCTAATGAACCATGTACCTCTGTGCCCATCACCCCCCTTTGTCCTCTCGTAAATTTCTTAAAAGCCATGAGTTAATAACACAAGAGTATGTAGCAAAACTGCAAAACTAACTAGGCACTCCATATACTGCTGTGCCCGTAAGCATTAGGCTACATTCACACGAACGTTGTTTTCTTCTGCATCCGAGCCACACATTTTGTGGCTCAGATGTGGACCAGTTCTTTTTAATGGGAACGTGGAAAATGCGGACAGTGCACCATGGTAGTTCCGCATCCGTTGTTCCATATGAGTGATTCTCAAAACAAATACAACATGTCCTAGTGTTGTCTGCAAAACACGTTCCGCGGCCCCATTCAAGTCAATGGGTCTGCAAAAAAATGGAACACATACTGAAACACGACGTCTGTTTTTTGCGGAAAAACCCGGACATATTGCTGAAGAACAACGGAAACTTCTAACAAACAATATGTGGAAACATTGATCTGCAAATTGCGGACTGCAAAACACCACGTTTGTGTAAATGTAGCCATAAAGAGTTAAATATAAACTGAGATGGCTCCTGTCCGTGTGCTAAAGTGACAGAATAATCCATACTTGCCCCTTTGTTCACCTGTTGCCTCCAGCACTTTGCTCTGGTCCTCCCCAACACGAGTTGATTTCCTGGCTTCAGTGGTGAAGTCCTGTGCACACAGGTAACAACTGAAGCCAATTACTGGCCTCAGTAGTGACGTCCCTTGTACTGCTGAGGCCAGTGAATGGCTGCACGTTGTGTTCATGGATGACACCACTGCATCCAGGAAAGTTTACCTGAGTGTCAGGGAGGACCGGAGTGCAGCGCTGGAAGCAGCAGGTGAGAAAAGGGGGTGAACGTTGATTTATTTTACATATGATTGACATATTTTACATATGATGCCCTGTTTTTTTTTTTTTTTACTCTGACAACGCCTTGAAGGAAAAGCAGCTTTGATCATCTCCAAAGTAATCTGATGATGCAAAGCAAAATGGATTTATTTATACATTCCTTGCAAATGTCAACAGATTGACGTCTACCATACAGCTATTAGTACCAGAAATAATAAACTTGTGGCTAAATTCTATACCGTCTTAAAGGGAAGGGTGTCCATTCTGAACGAACTATAAACTGGATATGATTTAACCAACAAAATGATTACAAGAAAGTGCATCAGGAACATAACTGAAAACAGGCAGCGGTGTACTGCTCTAGTGCTATACGTGGATTGTAGATTTACTCTTGCACAGTCTTATTGTTGTTTAATCCTTGTTTTGTTTTTTGTCAATTGTTTTAAAGAGGGTGGGAAATGAGTGATGGGATGAGGGGGCATTTTCTGGCGCCAGGCCGTCTCAAACACCTGATTGGTGGGTTTCCTAGTGTCGGACTCCCGCCTATCAGATGCTGATGGCCTATCCAGAGGATAGATCATTAGTTAACAATAGTCCCCTAAAGTTAACTCTGTCAGACCATCTCTGTGGGTGGGGGATGACTACTACAGAAGGACAACATTTTGTATTTCATTTTCAATAGCCTAGTACTTCTGAAATGCAAAAGAAAAATTGCCCAAAAATGTGTTTTGCATTAAAGGGGTTATCCCATCTTAGACAATGGGGGCATTTCACTAGGATATGCTCCCATTGTCTGACAGGTGCGGGTCCTACCTCTGGGACCTGCACCTACAAGGAGAATGGAGCGGAGAAAGTTGAGAAGAGCGCATGCGCAGCCGCCCTCCATTCATTTCTATGGAGCCGCCGAAAATAGCCATGCGCTCGTTCCGTCGGCCCCATAGAAATGAATGGGAGTGGTGGCCGCACATGTGTGGTGCGCTCCCATTCGCTTCAATGGGAGAGGCGGGGAGCTGCGCCTGGTGGTGGACTGACCCCGGTAAACCCGGGGTCCTCCAGCCACAACTCTACCCTGCTCCGTTCTCCTTGTAGGTGCGGGTCCCAGAGGTGGGACCTGCACCCGTCAGACAAAGGGGGCATATCCTAGCGATATACCCCCATTGTCTAAGATGGGATAACCCCTTTAATATTGGGGGGATGCTATTTTGGATGGAAATGTGCCCTGGGGAAATCTCGCGCCGTTCGGTATTCTGCGCAGGCGCGGTGAGGGAGGGACGCTCGCAGGCTGCCAGCTTCCTCACCACGGCTGCGCAGAGTACCGAACGGCTCGATATTTCCCCAGGGCAGAAAGAAAGAAGCGAGCGATGCCTGGCCCTGTCTATCAACACTTGGAAAGCGTGACTTGAGGTGGGAGATGGGAGCCTGTAGGTGCAGGAGCAACGCCCGCCTGCTCCTAGAGGCTCGTTTGCATATTATAAAAGTAAGAATTCTACAGTAACGGGGGCACGGATAATCATTGGAATAGCAGAGTTAGGTGCAGCTGATATTAGCACATCGCTAATGTCAGCCAGTTTAATACTGAAAAGTCTAGTGACAGAAACCCTTTAATAATTCTGTTACATCCTCAGGACGTCATGTGCCAGATAATGAGACCTAGATCAGCTCCTTTTAGGTGTAACGTGAGCCAGCTGAATTTGTTGGCCTGTGGAGGTCCATCAGATTTCTAAATCAATTTGCAGCAAAAAACTGGTGTACATGCCATGCACCATATTTAAATGGCTTGTCTGCTTATTAATATTGATGACCTATGCTCAGGATAGGTCATCAGTATCAGATCGGCGGTGATCCGACAACTGGCACTCCTGCCGATCAGCTGTTTGAAGAGAGCGCTGCGCTTGTATAAGCACTGCCTTCTCTGCTCTGTTTACCTGATCGCCGCAGCAATTTCAGTGGTGAGCAGTGTAATTAAAACAAATGGCGTCTCCATTCACTTTTAGTGCGATGGATCCGTCCTATTCACTTGAACAGACGGGAGCCATCCCATAGAAGTCAACGGGGACACCATACTTGTAATTACACCGCTCACCACTGTAATTGCTGCCGCGAGCAGGTAAACAGAGAAGAGAAGGCAGTGCTCATACAAGCGCAGCGTTCTCTTCAAACAGCTGATCAGCAGTAGTGCCAGTTGTCGGATCACCGCCGATCTGATACTGATGACCTATCCTGAGGATAGGTCATCAATAGTAAAAAGCAGGCACTGCCTTTTAAGTGTTTTATTTACTGTTAAAGCCGATTTTTTACTTGATTATAAAAAAAAGACATTGGCCTGCTGGAAAGGGGTGTGTCTTAGTGACCAGCCTGGTTTGGGCTTTAGGGACCAAGCATTTTTTTTTTTTTTCATGGTCGTATTCAAAGAGCTGTAACTTTTTTTCATCAACGTAGTCATGTGAGGGCTTTTTATTTGCAGGACAAGTTGTTTTTTTATGGCACATTTTTGGAGTACACATAACTTACTAATGAACTTTTATTAAAGGTGTTGTGCATCCTGTTTTATATTAACCTCCCTGGCGGTACCAAAAGTGGTACAATTTTTTTTAATGCAATTTGGTGTCATGTATTGTAGGCTTGCAATTCTTAGTAATTACTTAAACCTGACCAAACAAGACTTTAGTAGACATCCCAGATGTGATAAAGTTTCAAACACAAAATCATGAATTATAATCAAATAATATAATTTTATTTAATAATGTAATAAAATAATGAAATTTGTCAAACACAGAAAATTCTATAAACATCCTGAGTGTGATAAATTTAGAAACATAGGACTGCACAAAGTCCGACGTCACAATCGGGACAATGGAACCTGGTTTATTTTCTGACTTTCTTTGCATTGCCATCTCTCTTTGAGCAGCAAACCACGCACATCCTGGTAGGTGCTGCTTTTTTTGTGGTTGGCGGGATGTAGTCGATAAAGTAACGACCAGTTAGGCGTTCTGGGTTGACAACGTCAACAGCACGACGTCCAGGTCTGTTCACAGCTACTGATGACGTCTGGTGGTTGACAAAAGTCTGCTCAACCACCTTCCATATAAACTCAGAATGAACAAGAGGCTTGTCACTCTTTGCTCTGTGCAGGATATATGCATTCCAAAGGCATTGTTCCAGAAGGTGCCTGAAGATCTTCTTATAATATTTTTTTGCTGTTTGCGCATAGCCGAATAAAATATCATTGCCTGATCGGCTCTGTCGACACCTCCCATGGTGTTATTATAGTCTATCACGACTTGCAGCTTCAGCACATCTACATGGCAGTAGAGGTATTGTGCACAGTACTCATGAGACGCACGTCCTTCTTGTCTCGCCATCGCATTGCCATCATCTTACCCTTCTGCCAGGCAACCATTTCTCCGGTTTTGAGTTTTTTCTTGCCAAACATAGATGGCATGTCACGTCGGTTAGGCTAACGGTACCATATGCATCAGTCTTGTTTTGTAGCAAAACCTCATACAGTTCCGGAGATGTGTAGAAATTGCCCGTGGTCACACAATATCCCTGGTTCAGCAATGGCTCCAGCAGTGTAAGGACAGATTATGTGGCCATAGCCGCTGTACCTGGGGCTGAACTTCGTGCCTTTACCGGTGTAAATGACCGAATTCCAGATGTTCCCAGTGGATGACTCGCAGAGCATGTAGGATTTAATGCCAAACCGTGCTCTTTTGGATGCAATGTACTGTATCCAGCTTAGGCGTCCCTTGTAGGCCATCAAACTTTAATCTACGCTGACATCCCTTTCTGGCACGTAGGTCTGCTGGAAATTGGTCACAATAATTTGCTATACCTCCCAGATTTTTTTTGGTTTGGGCGCAGGATGCTTGAACTCATTAAATTCTTCATTGTTCGTGAAGTGGAAATACTTCATGATGAGGGAAAACCGGTATTCTGACATCACGGTGCCAAGAAATTGAGTGGCCAGTAACTTATTGGTGGTCCAGTACCATTTCTGGAGCGGTTTCCCCATCACCCCCTGAACAATGATGAGTCCCAGAAACTGCCACATGTCCTCTTTGGTCACCGGTTCCCACTTTATGCTTCTGAAAAACGTGGCATGCAGCGTAGCGGATTGCTGCTTTTGGTAGCGATTTATCTCCGTGACAATTTTTTCAATTACCTCCTCAGTGAGGAATAATTGCAGGTATGCCAGAGGGTTCTCACGCTCAACATCTACCTTCATCCCAGGTGATCCAGTGAACAGGAATCTTGGGGGCGCTACCTGGTCCATATCGCAGTCAATAGGGCACCAAGTGCGCACATGGCTGAGGTCAGGTGCAGGATCATCGCCGTTGTCAATTGCCACATCAGTGTCTGTGTCAGACGACAAATCTCTCCACAACTCACTATCGCTCAGTATCGTCACTCAACTGGTCCAAAAGCGCTTTTGTAGTAAAGTTGCGCTTTTTTGATGCCATGTTATAAATATTTTATGGGCACAAATCACAGTAAAATAGCAGGCAAGGGGCACTGTACAGTCATCAAATTTCAGATCTGAGGTCATACAGTGTAATCCTCTCAGATTACAATGTATAACCTCTTTTACGTGTGTTTGTCACTTTTTATGTTGAGATTTACCGTATTTTTTGCCCTATAAGACGCACTCCCCCCAAGGCAGTGCGTCTTATGTGGCGAATACTTCAGTTTGTATACCGCCGACCGCATGCTGCGCAGCGCGGTGGCGGGTGTATTAGTAGGCATGAATGAGGGAGGAGGGGCCGGCATCCAGCTCTGTAACTACAGCGGGCCCGGTGCAGTCACTGTATTCTGCTACATCGGGCCCGCTCACTGTAGGAATCCTAACTGCAGGCAATGCTAACAGTAGTCTTTTATGCAGCCTGTACTTACGATACTAACTTTCCGGCAGCCAGCAGGCAGGATGCTGAGCTGGCAGGCGGGCGCTGACAACGTAACTCACTATCACACACCGGCTCCGCCCACTTTATGAATGAAGAAGGGAGAGCCGGCGCGTGACATAGTGAGTTACGTTTTCAGCGCCCGCCAGCTCAGCCTGCTGCCTGCCGGAAAGTTAGTATCGTAAGTACAGGCTGCATAAAAGACTACTGTTACGGTACCTTAATCAGCATACAGCATTGTCTGCTGTTAGGATTCCTACAGTGAGCGGGCCCGGTGTAGCAGAATACAGTGACTGCACCGGGCCCGCTGTAATTACAGAGCTAGATGCCGGCCCCTCCTCCCTATTGGGGGTCATTCTATGGATAGCACTGTTATGGGGATTTGTGGATGGCACTGTTATGGGGGTCTGTGGATGACACATAGCGTAAAATGCTATTTATGTGTCATCAACAGATCCCCCATAACTGTGCCATCCACAGTGCCCCCATAACAGTGCCATCCACAGTGCCCCCCATAACAGTGCCATCCACAGTGCCCCCCATAACAGTGCCATCCACAGTGCCCCCCATAACAGTGCCATCCACAGTGCCCCCCATAACAGTGCCATCCACAGTGCCCCCCATAACAGTGCCATCCACAGTGCCCCCCATAACAGTGCCATCCACAGTGCCCCCCATAACAGTGCCATCCACAGTGCCCCCCATAACAGTGCCATCCACAGTGCCCCCCATAACAGTGCCATCCACAGTGCCCCCCCATAACAGTGCCATCCACAGTGCCCCCCATAACCGTGCCATCCACAGTGCCCCCCATAACCGTGCCATCCACAGTGCCCCCCATAACCGTGCCATCCACAGTGCCCCCCATAACAATGCCATCCACAGACCCCCATAACAATGCCATCCACAGACCCCCATAACAATGCCATCCACGGACCCCCCATAACAGTGCCATCCACAGATCCCCATAACAGTGCCATCCACCGACCCCCCCCCCCCCCCCCCCCCCAATAACAGTGCCATCCCCAGATCCCACATAACACCATTAGGCACACCTTTTGGTTCAAATTTTTTTTTATTTTTTTTCTTCCTTAAAAACCTAGGTGCGTCTTATGGGCCGGTGCGTCTTATAGGGCGAAAAATACGGTATTTTAATTTCCCGCCCAGTTCCGCTCCCATGCGCAACTGCTGCTCACAGGTAACGGAACCGGGAAGTCAAATGCCAGCCTGCGCTCTCAGCGGAGGACATTGCCGGATCGCTGGCAGAAGGTGAAGGGACTCTGCAATGTTACCCCGAGCGTGACTCTGGGTTACTGCTCCTGGCAGCGAAAATTAACCCCGAGTCACGCTCTGAATACAGTCAGGGAGGTTAATGACCTATCTTCAAGAAAGGAATTCTGAATTTTTTTGTTTACTTTTTGTTTTGTTATTTACAACATTGACTATACGAGATAAATTACATGATAATTGTGTAGTGCGGGTCATTCCAGACAAGGTGATGCCAAATCTGTGGAGGGTACTATATTTTATTTTAGCAATTTTGTTCCATTGAAGAAGTATTGATATTTTTTTTAACTTGGAAGTTTGCAGCATGTCGATGGGAGACAGGGCGCTCCCTCTCTCTAAACCACTTAAGTACCTCTGTTGCTATTGAGGGGATTAGGTGGCCCGGATGGCCACTTCTGCCGATCCTGTTACAGCAAGAGCCCGGCTCTCCACTACACAGAAGGCCTGTGCAACGCTTAGACTGGGCCACCATAAAAAGGCCTCTAAGCCAGCATCAAGCACATTGATAAATCGGGCAAATTTTTAAGCCTCATTCACACGTCGGTGTTCTCATCAGTGATTGTGAGCCAGAACCAGGAGTGGAGCCTCCACAGACATAAGGTATAGGCCTCATGCACACGGCCGAGAGCGGACCGTGGAAACCCGGCCGGGATTCCTGCTGACAGCATGAGCGCACGGCGTCATTGGTTGCTATGACGCCGTTCGCTTATGCAGCCGCTGCTGTACAGTAATACACTAGTATAGTGTATTACTGTACAGCAGCGGCTGCATGAAGCGCACGGCGTCATAGCAACCAATGACTCCGTGCGCTCATGCTGTCAGCAGGAATCCCGGCCGGGTTTCCACGGTCTGCTCTCGGCCGCGGAACACGGCCGTGTGCATGAGGCCATAAGGGAAAGATCTGCACCTGTTCTGTGTTTAGAGCCGCACCTGGTTTCTGATGGAAATCACTGACGTGTAAATGAGGCATTAGACTGTTTTAAATTTCACTAAGTATTAGACAGTATATATATAATTATGTTTTTTTCTAAAAATGTTTTAAGCTAATTAACTCACAAATCAAAATTCATATTTCGAAGCTTGTTCAGGAGTGGTCGGACAGGGCCTGGTGAGTGAGCTGTGTTATCACAGAATGGCACTCTGCAGCTAGCTGTGTAGTGTTCACATGCCAGTCGTAGAAGCCAAACAAAGCAACATTTTTAATTACGCCCAAGTAGTTTTTTATTTTATTTTTTCAAAAAATGCATGCAGTTCTACGATAAGATATCTATGCATCTGTGTCCATTCACCTTTTTGTCTTGCGTGCAAATACGTTTTTCTTAATTTTTCTTACATTGGCATTTGAGACCATTCAAAATGTTAACCCCTAAGACCACCAGCAATATTGGTTTTGATTTATGGCTACTTGAGGGGATCCTTTCAGTATTTGTATTGGAATAACCTTTAATAAATGCTGTATTAGTTCCAATTTAATAGTCTTCTTGTGCAGAATAAACTAGTAAAATTCCATGAGGGATGAGAAATGAAATCGGACATGTGCTGGTAACATAATAAGCATGTTCTATCAGAAACACATTGGCATGCTGGCAGGTTTCTGGGCATGCAAATCCCCTTCCAGGAATGCCAGTCGTTGGTGAGCAAAGATAAGTGCTTCAAACAATTAGTTTTCTGGAAGAGAAGTTGGTCTCTAGCCCAAAGTCTTACTGGTGGAACATCTGGAGAGCAGCGGTGGTGGTGTTCTGTGCTCCTCTCTTATAAATACTGTAATTGTTTATACATGGATCGACTTTTTCCAGCTTCAATCGTCCAGAGATTTCCATCCCCGCTGTCTAAGCCTGATGGACACTTTTCAGTACTCTTTAGTTCTGTAATTTTCAACATCAAGCATATGTTGGAGAAGCCATGACGTAGCTTGTTCTTACTAGTTTATCAATGTTCCTCCATCTTGAATGCTGTAATTATTTTTTTTTTTATAATATTTCCTGTCAGTTGATGCTAGTCCTTAGCATGAATCTGTTGTGAAATATAATTATTACTTTTTCCACTTTCCACATGCTGTGTCTGACCAGAATGGTTTGCTGAGAAAAGCATTCATTGAGACACCATATGTAAAAGTAATAGCTGATCATTCCTCCTATAGCGGCCTCTGTAGGAGAGGTGTAGTATTACATGTTACCATACTTGTTATCGGCGCTCTCTGCTCTGGATCACTGTGATGTCCAGGTTCCCCAATGAAGTAAACGGTATGGTAGAGGGGAAAAAACTTGTGTATGCTAAAATGCCAAAAGATTGCAAATATCAAAACTTCCTAAACAGAATTCGTGCAGAGGTGGAGGAAAATATCCACAATGGGCTTCTTTAAATTTGCAGTAAATTCAGCAGCCAACTTCTGTATGTCATTGTCATGATGAGTAATCCTCTTTTTCGAGTAGTTTCTCGTTTAGTTTTGGGGTGATTAGGCCCATGTGTCATTTCAGCAAAAAGGCTAGAGACTGGTGAGTCACAGAAGCTCACACCAGTTGATCAAATGCTCAGACATCTTTATCGACGTCCTAAGTTCAATTAGGAAAATTTTGTATTGTCGTAACTTTTTTTTTTTTTCATATCACGTTTTAAGATCAGATGATGCTGCTCATACAGCCAAATCCATGAATTTTGGGACATCGACACAATTCTAAAATTTTTGGCTCTATACAGCACCAAAATGGATTTGAAATGAAACTAACAAAGATGTCCTGTAACTGCAGACTGTCAGCTTAAATTTGAGGGTATTTACATCCAAATCAGGTGAACGGTGTAGGAATTACAACAGTTTGCATATGTGCCTCCAACTTGTTAAGGGCCCAAAAGTAATGGGACAGAGTAATATTCATAAATCAAACTTTCACTTGGTTGCAAATCCTTTGTAGTCAATTACAGCCTGAAGTCCGGAACGCATAGACATCACCAGACAGGCCTCTAGTGCAACGGTCTTCAGTTCCTGCTTGTTCTTGGGGCATTTTCCCTTCAGTTTTGTCTTCAGCAAGTGAAATTCATGCTCAATCAGATTCAGGTCAGGTGATTGACTTGGCCATTGCATAACATTCCACTTCTTTCCCTTAAAAAACTCTTTGGTTGCTTTTTGCAGTATGCTTTGGGTCATGGTCCATCTGCACTGTAAGCGCTGTCCAATGAGTTCTGTCCTCCTCCTCCAGTTGTCTATGGAGCAGGGGGCTTAGGAGGTGCGATGCGGGCCACAGCAGTTAAATTCAGGAGGGCATGTGCGATTGCTCTTGGGTACATGAGTACCTGATTCTCAAAGCTTTAATTACTGCAGAGAGCTGATTATGTTCCTGGCCAGCATCAGAGAGGAGGACTTGGGTGGCCCTCTGGCCCACCAGGAAATTTCCCTGTAGGGTCTATGGTCAGTCTGCTCCTGATCTGAGGGAAACATGCCAAGCTGGAAACCTCTCCTACAAAGCTGGATTGAATAGACCCTTGTGGAGAACATAGCATGCTATGGTGTGTCTTACCTGACGAAGGGATCAGAACGATGCCAAAATGCATTGAATTCCACCAATAAAATCTTCTTTTAATCATCCATTCGATTGTTTCTCCTCACAGCGCTGCTAGAAGCTCCTGTTCTTTTATCACAATAACCCATTGGTATGGTTGCCTCAGCCACTGGACCACCCAGTCTCCTTGCATCAACTCTTGCCAGTAGATTGATTATTCATCATATAACTGGTGGTAATTTTTATTTTTATTTTTTTGTGTGAGTTTAACAATTAAAGGGGTTGTCTGGGTTCAGACATACCCACATTTTCACCCAGGCAGGTCCTGTTATATGAATGCGCCGATGCTCTCCCTTGCCCTGTGCTGCATCGTGCAGGGCAAGGGCTTCTTTGTTTTATGTTGTTACACTGCTAGGCAGAGGCTTCTGCCCAGTAGTGTATTCGGTGAGGTCACCAGCTCTAATAGGCAGACTTTAGTGCTTCCCTAGCCATTTTACAGGCTAGGGCAGCGCTACAGCCGGCCAATTAGTGCCGGTGATGTCCCCGGACTCACTGCTGGACAGAAGCATCTGCCTAGCAGTCCCTATGGAGAGCCTGGCATGCCATTGGTTTGCCATAAAAAGCCTATTCCCCTATGCAATTCAGCACAGGGCAAAGGAAAGCATCGGAACATCAAATGCTCTTATGCACATATTAGTGGGGCTGCCAGGGTGAAAATGTAGGTATATCCAGGTTGAGTTCTGAACCCGGACAACCTCCTTTAAGTTTGTTTAAAATTAGGCATATTCCAGAGCCATAGTTTTTTTTATATACTGTGAAAGAAAAATATGAGCAAACCACCTAAGGAGTAGGTATTATGCATGGGACCTCAGTATGGTGAAAAATAGAAATATGAAACATATGCACAGGTTATAACGCTCTTACAATTATTAGATTCAAATCATGTGCCACATTATATAAAGCTACTGTAGCATATTGATTCAGATGAAAATGGTAAAGAACCTAAAAAAAAATAATTTAGATTTAGGTTAAAAAAAAAAAAATTTAGAAATGAAAAAGCAGCACGCCTCGAAGGTGCAACAAATGTGTGTGGCTCTGATCTCAGTGTAGAAAACATAGCTCAGGAGGTCTGGAAAGCCCATGATCAATCCTCTGAGGAGCACCTCTGCTGTACGTGAATGTACAGTAAGGATCCTGCATCAGTGTATGGCCTACCCTGTGCTATACCTTTTTTATTTGCGGGATGCCTTTTATGGATGCACTTTTCCACACATCTGAAAAAAGGATTACTTTACTGTTGTATACCAGCCCATTGATGACTGAAAAGACACTTTTGGCCTCCATTGGGTACATGGGAGGACCCATGGATATGACCCTGGAAATTTCCTGATGCATGCAGAAAATGCATACTGGAAAAACGTAATGTGAATACAGCCTAAGGCCTCATTCGCATCACCATTGGTTTTATCCACATCTCATCAGCATTCTTTGCTTTCCACATCTGTATGCATGAGCCCTAACAGAGACCATTCAAGTCTCCCGAGATGGGGATAGCTGTAACCAATTATTCTAAATCTGATGAAACCCATACTCCCTGTTTCTATCTCAATTCTTCAGGGATAACGTCAAATTTGTCAAATGATTTCAATCTCGTAAGGGATGAGGGGGAGAAGGAGCCATTGATGTTGCAGCTACTGTTTTTGTAGCATGGTAATGGACCTAGGACAGGACAGAATTAACTGAAGGTACATGTTAAACTTAAAGGGACACTGACAGGCCTTCTGAGCATAATTAGCTCTTTATATGCCCCCCTAGGTCTTATAATAAGTTTCCAATTCATAGAAGTAGTATCCCTGTGCGCATTGTAAAACGTTAAAAATAATCTTTATAATCACCTGTCCTTTCTGCCCAAGGGGCGTTCTTTGTGCCGCATTTGTGCCCAGCCGCATCCCAACTGCCGGATCCTTAGACACGCCCATCTCAGTATTCACTTCGCTGGGCGGTATTTTCCTGTCCCCAACATTCGGAGATCCTGCGCATGTGCCCGGCACCCTCGCTTGCCGGGATCACATTGCGCCAAGTGAATACTAATGAGATGGGCGTGTCTAAGGATCCGGCAGTTGGGACGCGGCTGGGCACAAATGCGGCACAAAGAACGCCCCTTGGGCAGAAAGGACAGGTGATTATAAAGATTATTTTTAACATTTTACAATGCGCACAGGGATAATACTTTTATGAATTGGAAACTTATTATAAGACCTAGGGGGGTATATAAAGAGCCAATTATGGCCTGTCAGTGTCCCTTTAAGCATGATCTTTGAGGAGGTTGTCCAACTCTTTGCAAGTTATGGCCTATACTTAGGATACGCAATCGCTATGTGATCCCTGGAGGTCCAGCACTTTCAATGATCAGCAGTAGCTCCAGCACTAGAACTACACAGCTCTGTCCAGGGGCGGACTGAGAACTTAAAGTGGACTTTGAAAAAATATTAAAAGACTTTATAGTCTGGTCTAAATTAAAGGAATCTGTCACCAGAATCATCACCATTAAACTAAAACGATTGTCTTGTAGCACTTACTACCTCCTTTCCTTGCTGCTTGGTTTCTATCTGGAAACAATCCACTTTATTTCTTATGCAAATGAGCCAGTAAGGTGCCTAGAGGGGCATTATTTTTGTTAAAAAGGTGCCCAGGAACATCCCCATTGAGTGCCCAGGCCCGCCCTCCAGCAGAGCCAAAGCATGCCTCTCCTTGGCTCATACTCTACGCCCCCAGCAGCGCCGGTGCCGCCCCCCCACTATATCATGAACAGCATAGAACCCCGCCCACCCTTGCCTCAAATCTTGCCGCGCTCTTCCAGCAGAGGATGAAACAGTCACTGGGCTCGGTGTATGCCCAGTAAAACATTTGAGGCCGATTCCCTCAGTTGAACCGGAAGAGTTACTATCTCATTTGCATAAGAAATAAGGTGGATTTTTAAAGATGGAAACCAAGCAGCAAGGAAGGAAAAGCACATCTGGAAAGGGTAGTAAGTGCTATAAGACAATAGTTGTAGTTTAATGGTGATGATTCTGGTGACAGATTCCCTTTAATAAGAGGCATGGCCAGCAATACCATATTGTGGCACATTATACCACCCCACCAGAGCCAAATACCGCAGTCCAGCACAAAATACTGCCGACAGCATAAAATACATCCCCAAAAACTTCCACTTGCCGGCCATGAGGAGGGCCCAGGTGGACCGCTGGGCATCAGCCCTCCGGGACATTTCCCTGTATGGTCTATGGCCAATCCGCCCCTGGCTCTGTTGATTGTACAGTGGACAGATCACTGCAGAGCTGCTCCCACTGAAGTGAACGGGAGACGTGCCGCTGTAACCAGCGCCATCTACTGAACCGAGGACGGAGCTGTGTAGTACCGCTGCCAAGTTCTGGCACTGGAGCTACTGCAGAACAGCTGATCGCAGGGTGTCGGACCCCACAGTGATGGCCTTGGACATCCCCTTTATTTTGGTATGGTTTGTTATACAGGAGCCTGTTAGACTTTTGGTAATTGAATTTTTTTTAATTGTCTAATTTTCCACCCAAAACCTAAAACACTTTTGGGTAGAGATGGCTAGTAACATAGTATATAAGGCCAAAAAAAGACATCTGTCCATCCAGTTCGGCCTGTTATTCTGCAAGTTGATCCAGATGAAGGCAAAAAAAAGCTCTTAAGGGGAGACAATTTCCTTCCCAACTCAAATAAGGCAATCAGAATAATTCCCTGGATTAACGACCCCTCTCTAGTAGCTATAGCCTGTAATATTATTACACTCCAGAAATACATCCAGATCCCTCTTGAATTCTTTTATTGTACTCACCATCACCACCTCCTCAGGCAGAGAGTTCCATAGTCTCACTGCTCTTACCGTAAAGATCCTTTTCTATGTTTGTGTACAAACTTTCTTTCCTCCAGACGCAGAGGATGTCCCCTCGTCACAGTCCTGGAGATATATAGCTGATGAGAGAGATCTCTATACTGACCCCTGACATATTTATACATAGTAATTAGATCTCCCCTCAGTTGTCTTTTTTCTAAAGTGAATAACCCTAATTTTGATAATCTTTCAGGGTACTGTAGTTGCCCCATTACGGTTATTACTTTAGTTGCCCTCCTCTGAACTCTCTCCAGCTCTGCTATGTCTGCCTTGTTCACAGGAGCCCAGAACTGTACACAGTACTCCATGTGTGGTCTGAGTAGCGATTTGTAAAGTGGTAGGACTATGTTCTCATCACAGGCATCTATGCCCCTTTTGATGCAACACATTATCTTATTGGCCGTGGCAGCAGCTGCCTGACACTGGTTTTTACTGCTTAGTTTGCTGTTTATTAAAATTCCTAGGTCCTTTTCCATGTCAGTGTTACCGAGTGTTTTACAATTTGTGTTCATGGATGATTTGCATTATTCCTTCCCATGTGCATAACCTTACATTTGTCAGTGTTAAACCTCATCTGCCACTTCTCTTCCCAAGCCTCCAATCTATCCAGATCCCTCTGTAGTAGTATACTGTCCTCTTCAGTGTTAATTACTTTACACAGTTTAGTGTCATCTGCGAAAATTGATACTTTACTATGCAAGCCTTCTACAAGATCATTAATAAATATATTGAAGAGAATATGGCCCAATACTGACCCCTGAGGTACCCCACTAGTGACAGTGGCCCAATCTGAGTGTGTACCACTAATAACCACCCTCTGTTTTCTATCATTGAGTCAGTTACTTACCCACATACAGACATTTTCTCCCAGTCCGAGCATTCTCATTTTATATACTAACCTTTTATGTGGTACAGTGTCAAATGCTTTGGAGAAGTCCAGATATACAACATCCATTGATTCGCTGCTATCGAGTCTAGAACTTACCTCCTCATAGAAACTGATTAAATTAGTTTGACATGGCCAATCCCTCACGAAGCCATGCTGATGATATTTGCTTGTTTTCACGGAGATCCTCCAAGATAGCATCACCTTTAAACAGTTTACCCACAACAGATGTTAAACTTACCGGCCTATAGTTTCCAGGCTCTGTTTTTGGACCCTTTTTGAATATTGGCACCACATTTGCCATGCGCCAATCCTGTGGAACACTCCCTGTCAGTTTAGAGTTTGTAAATATCAGAAATAAGGGTCCGGCTATGACATTACTTAATTCTCTTAGCATACGGGGGTGTATGCTATTTGGTCCTGGCGATTTTGTCTATTTTAATCTTTTTAAGTTGCTGTTGTACCTCTTCCTGGGTCAGACAGGACACTTTTTTAAGGGGGAATTAACTTTTACATTCTGCTTTTTATCTGACAGTTTATTTTCCTCAGTGAATACAGTGGAGAAAAAAATATTTAATTGCTTTGCTTTCTCCTCGTCGCTCTCTGCAACTCCTCCTCTGCAGAGGGCCGACACCTTCAGATTGATACTTTTTACCATTTATATAATTGAATATTTTAGGGTTATAAAGTATTGCTGGGCAAAACCTCAAGAAAGTCATAATGTGTAAGGTGTCCAGGATATCTGTTAATTAGATCCCCATATGGCTGGTCTGTACGTTTCACTGCCTTGCTTCTCCCCTTTCCTCATTTGCAGCTAAGAAAGAGTTCCCTAATGTTTAGAAGTATTTAATTTGTTTATCCCCTTCATTTGCCACATATTATACTGTTAAATAAGTTGGGGTTTCTCACTTTGTATTAGGATTTGTGTCTAAGCTTTGACTTGGCAGACAATTGTGCTTAGAGCTAAAATGACTTTGTGCTGAACTCTGTGGACTATATAATTATTACCCATTGTGTATTTGTGCATGTGTGCGCACTTGTATGTACTATTTTTTTTCTTTAACTCATGCATAATAACCCCTTAAAGCAGTCGTTTACTCCTTTACTTACCATTGCCTATTCTCAGGATAGGCCATCAGTTTCCCATTAGTGGGAGTCCGGCATCCTACACCCCAACTAATTAGCTGTTTTGGGGTAGCGCTGGAACTACACAGCTCTGTCCATTGTGTGGTGGATGAAGCTGGTTACTGTAGTTATTGAAGTGAATGGGAGCAGAACTGCAGTAACCAGCTCTATCCACTGCAACATGGAAAGAGCTGTGTAGTTCCAGAGCTACTCTGCTGATCTGTGGTTATTGATGGCCTATCTGGAGGATAGATCATGAATAGTATGAGGGCTTTTTATTTTTATATATTTATTTTTTGCAAGACAAGCTGTATTTGTTTGTGATGACACCATTTTGGGTTACATAGTCAGGTCCATAAATATTGGGACATCGACACAATTCTAAATTTTTTGGCTCTATACACCACCACAATGGATTTGAAATTAACGAACAAGATGTACTTCCTACACCGTTCACTTAATTTGGATGTAAATACCCTCAAATTAAAGCTGACAGTCTGCAGTTAAAGCACATCTTGTTTGTTTCATTTCAAATCCATTGTGGTGGTGTAAAGAGCCCAAAATGTTAAAATTGTGTTGATGTCCCAATATTTATGGACCTGACTGTATGTATTGGACAACTTGGTTTCCCATTTACCTCCCCCAAAAACCTGAAAAAATAATAAAGCAGAAGTTCCTGTTCTATGGTGACATTTCACAATAAAGACACGTTAACTTTATTGTAACTTACAATTACAGCGATACCAAATGTCTAAATTTTTTGTACTACTTTTGCAGAATAAAATCTCCATTAGCAAGTGAAGTGAATGGGGCTGTGTGAAAATCAAATTACATCCGCACTTGCCTCCGGATGTGATTCGATTTTCACGTGGACCCATTCACCCCATAGAGCATGTGTTTTTCACGGATGGTTGCTAAGAGATGTTGCTTGTATACCTTCAGATTTTTTTTTATTTTTAATCACACGTGTGCAAAACCTGCGCAATAAAAACTAAATGCGATCGCATACAAAACTTAGGCCTCTTTCACACTTGCGTTGTCCGGATCCGGCGTGTACTCCACTTGCCGGATTTACACGCTGGATCCGGAAAAACGCAAGTGTACTGAAAGCATTTGAAGACGGATCGGTCTTCAAAATGCTTTCTGTGTTACTATGGCACCCAGGACGCTATTAAAGTCCTGGTTGCCATAGTTGGAGCAGGGAGCGGGGGAGCGGTATACTTACAGTCCGTGCGGCTCCTGGGGCGCTCCAGAGTGATGTCAGAGCGCCCCATGCGCATGGATGACGTGCCATGCGATCACGTGATCCATGCGCTTGGGGCGCCCTGACGTCACTCTGGAGCGCCCCGGGAGTCGCACGGATGGCAAGTATACTGCTCCCCGCTACACTTTACCATGGCTGCCAGGACTTTAGCGTCCCGGCAGCCATGGTAACCATTGAGAAAAAGCTAAATGTCGCATCCGGCAATGCGCCGAAACGACGTTTAGCTTAAGGCTGGATCCGGATCAATGCCTTTCAATGGGCATTAATTCCGGATCCGGCCTTGCGGCAAGTCTTCAGGATTTTTGGCCGGAGCAAAAAGCGCAGCATGCTGCAGTATTTTCTCCGGCCAAAAAACGTTCCGTCCTGGAACTGAAGACATTCTGATGCATCCTGAACGGATTTCACTCCATTCAGAATGCATTAGGATAAAACTGATCAGGATTCTTCCGGCATAGAGCCCCGACGACGGAACTCTATGCCGGAAGAAAAGAACGCAGATGTGAAAGAGCCCTTAATGCCCTTGCTTGCAAAATCGCACATTTTTCACTGAACGCATTCGCAACGCATCCTGGCCTAAATCGGCATCTTTTCTGCTCTTCACAGTTGTTCATTTTATGGGATCCCTTTTTTTTTTTTTTTTTTTTTTTTTTTTTACACACTTTAGTGCAGTTGAATGTGTGATCCTCTGATTGCTTCTAAAATACCTGGCAGTACTTGTGTATCACACATGGCAACTAATTGACGCCTTGCTATTGAGTCACGCGGGTGCTCATTGGCTTATAGAGGAAGTCCCTTCCCTCTGCAAAACCTCTTACTGTAGGTGCTTTGTTTGCAAAAATAACTAAAATCTAAAAACCTACCACAGATGTCTGAATCTGAACGAATGATGCTCTGTCTGCCAGTTGTGTAGTGTTGTTATGGAATGCTCTAGTATCGTGCTGGATTCCATTGTGAAATCCACTGTTGTGTATCAAGGGGTTGATATGAATCCATTCCTTTGTGAATTTGTTTTAATAACTTATCAGATAACAAGGTTTTTGCTCTTTTTTATCAATTACTGGTATGTGAAATGGTTTGGCATGGTACCTAACTTTAAGATGCTGAGAGATGGCTCAGGTTTTATCAGTAGTTCCTCGAAGTGCCTGGTTGACAGGCTCTCTCAGTACCAGCTTACTACACCCCCTACATTTCTCAGACTTGTAACTCCCGAGAAGCTGACTCTTGGCTTGTTTTCTTCATTGTGATCTGCAGTAATACCATTGTGTAATTTGCCAACTTTTTTTTTTCTTCTCATCCTGAGGCATTAGAGATTTGTGAGATTGCAGTTTTTGCTTCATCAACGAAATATCTAAAAATTATCTGCATCCAAATTGAGGATTACATTTCTGGTGTAGTTCTTATTATTATGCAGCATTACTTTTGGATTCGGGAGAGTTAATTGATTCTTCAGTATTTGTTGTGACCTTCAGTTATTGGTTGGTGAAAAAGCGCCCTGATTAACTTGCTATACCAAATACGCATGTGTGTGGAGCTGCAGGACAAACCCCTGTCACTGCCAAACAAAATACTTGGGGGCTGAAGACTGTACATCTGGAAAGGGAAATTGACCGATTTGTGTTGACGCCTCAGAATGTCTACCTTTTAAAGGGAGTCTGTCACCACATTTTAGCATGTTAGACCGTTAAAATAGGGTTATGTGATCCAGCCAGAACATAAAAAACGGTACCTTTGTGGTAGAAAACGGACTTTTTAATTTGCAGAAAACGAACTTATAAGATTATCTTCTGATCCCTCTCAAGTGCCCAGGGCGGTCTCTCAATCCTCGGAGCCCAGGCAGGCACCTCCTTAACGGCTGATAACTCCGCCCTCCGTGCGCCTCTGCCCGCCCGTTTACTCCTCTCCCCTGTCCCTTTCCACTGCAGCTGTGCGTTACAAATCGTAGCTCCTGGCAGGGCACCGCAATACCTATTGCGCATGCGCCGGCTAATCCTGCAGATTTCGCGCCGTTTAGCCGGCGCATGCGCAATAGGTATTGCGATGCCCTGCCAAGAGCGGGCATCGCATTGCGCATGCGCCCGCTACGATTTGCACCCTGAGCAGCCACAGTTGCAAAAGTGTTAAAAAGTCGAATGATAATAGAATGAGTAATGGGTAGTGATGACAATACCATATGCCCACAAACATTTAACATGACCGTCCAAACTATCCTGGCATCCTCCTCAATAAAACCCAGGCAGCTGTAGGACTGCGGCTGTATAATGATATAGCTGGTGACTAATTGATGACTAATACCGCCAGTCCAACCCACACTGAGTCTCTCATTACATACCTATATTGCTGCTGCTAATGGTGTCAATGGATCCCCAAATGCCTTAACCTCGACACTTGTTTCGCCACGTAGGCTTTGTCAGGAGGTACAGACCCTTTGTTCAAACCTGCCAATCATCATTTGTCTGAATTGACATTTTAGTAACAAGGGTAAAAAAATAAATTCCACAAAAATGTGCCCTACATGGTTAGAGTATATTAAAGAGGACCTTTCACTGATTATGACACTGTGAACTAAGAATACAGACATGGAGCGCGGCGCCCGGGGATCTCACCGCACTTACTATTATCCCTGGGCGCCACTCCGTTCTCCCGCTATTCCCTCCGGTATCTCCGGTCACAAAGTTATGGTAGGCGGAGTCTGCCCTTCTGCTCTAGCGCTGGCCAATCGCAGCGTAGAGCTCACAGCCTGGGAGGTTATTTTCTCCCAGGCTGTGAGCTCTGCAATGCGATTGGCCAGCGCTACAGAAGAACAAGGGCAGACTCCGCCTACCATAACTTTGTGACCGGAGATACCGGAGGGCATAGCAGGAGAACGGAGCGGCGCCCAGGGATAATAGTAAGTGCAGTGAGATCCCCAGGCGCCGCTGTCCATGTCTGTATTCTTAGTTCAGTGTCATAATCGGTGAAAGGTCCTCTTTAAGGAAACCTGGTTTAGTGGCCCATAGCAACCAATTAGATTTTGGTCCTCAGCCACGGCAAAATGTTTTTGTCTAAAAAAAATGTAAGCAATAATTGGCCCAAATGCTTGGCTGAACATGCAGCCTATATTCCTGCTGGAACATTGGCTCATGAAGATTTGGAATGTATATTGGGTATTTTAGCATTCCTAGTTATTGCCTTGGCCACCAACTGTGTTTGATGTTTGACCACTTGTCCTATAATGGACGGCCTACCGCTTCCATTTTATACTTGTTATATCCAGATAGTTTTGATTTTATCCTCATTAGAATCATGAGAACCTAAGAACGTACTGTGAGGTAGATGAGAATTACAGCTGTGTTTATAGTACAGCCATTGACCAGATCAAAAATGGGTCCACAAAGCTCATCCTACTTCTTGGAAATGGGTTCATATTTTTGTAGAGCAGTACACAAGACACTTCACCTCAAGTTTTACTGATTTGTAGTGAGTGGATATTTATGTAGAAATAAAGGTCACTGTCTGTCTGATCGGAGCTGTTTGTCTAATCATGCATTTTCATTAAAGCTGTGTCTTGACCAGACTGTGAACTCAAGATGTGGTGGTGAGAATCTTTGCTTAAAACCAAAAGGGAGCTATTACATTACTTAAACCGCATTCACTTTCTTTCTGCAGATTATGGAAGAAACAAATACACAGATCGCGTGGCCATCTAAACTGAAGATAGGAGCAAAGTCAAAGAAAGGTAATGCTTGTAGATTTATTAATTTAAAATATATATATTTTATTTTTTGTTTCCGAAATGAAATAGACCCTCCACTTTATTTCCTTTAAATGCACGCACATTCATATGTGTGTTTTTACTAATATATATTTTTTTATTTTCTTTAATAAACCCCAAATCTGTGAACTTTAGGCGTGATGAGCTGGAAGAGATTTTTCAGATCGACTGTATTAAAGTATTCCGAATAATAATCTCATCGTATCTATTTATAAATAAACCAGAAATTATCCCCCAAAAAAACTACCCAAGATGCACCAGACACAACTAGGCTTCGGAGGAGGACAATAAGAAAAAATATATTTCTAATCAGCCCTCAGATTAGACCCTCATCTGAACCCCAAGATCCGTCAGCCACAGACCAGACTTCAGATCAGACATTAAAACAATAAACTTGCCTCGCTTGCTCTGGACAGCACTGCCACTCGCCCACCACTCCCTGATCATCTTCCAGCCCGCACTGCAATGTCACACAGTCTCAGGTCATAGAGTGCGACTATGTGCACTACGTCCTCATGCTGTACTCAGGCAGGAAACTGTGCAGAATGGGACCTGGAATAAGACCAGGGAGGATGAGTACAGCCAGCACGCTCCCTGCGCCTCCTGCATACTAATGACCATTTCCAGAATGAAAGTCGTCATTGGCATTCGGACTATAAGACGCACTATTTTAGTGGAAGAAAAGTGCATCTTATAGTCTGACAAATATGGTATATAAGGAAGCTTTGAAGCTCACCCACCTTTTGTAAAGGTTGTCCACAGTGATCTTGTCCAGACAAACATTGAGAATAAGGGAACTCCAGCATCCAAACATGAATAAAGTTAAAACCACAGAAATACTTCTGCATTTTCGGTGTCTACTCCCCTTACTTATAGCTGAATTTGAAAACATTAACCCTGCAGTGTATAAAAACATGAACTTATCCAGACACCCTCCAAGAAATGAAACAGTTATGCAGTAATCAGCAGCAAATTATACAAAAGTGTTTTTTTTTTTTTGCATCTATTCTATTCTAAAATGAAACGCTTTATTAAAGGAGACTTGTCCGTCCCTCATTATATATACAGGTCCTTCTCAAAAAATTAGCATATTGTGATAAAGTTCATTATTTTCTGTAATGTACTGATAAACATTAAACTTTCATATATTTTAGATTCATTACACACCAACTGAAGTAGTTCAAGCCTTTTATTGTTTTAATATTGATGATTTTGGCATACAGCTCATGAAAACCCAAATTTCCTATCTCAAAAAATTAGCATATTTTATCCGACCAATAAAAGAAAAGTGTTTTTAATACAAAAAAAAGTCAACCTTCAAATAATTATGTTCAGTTATGCACTCAATACTTGGTCGGGAATCCTTTTGCAGAAATGACGGCTTCAATGCGGCGTGGCATGGAGGCAATCAGCCTGTGGCACTGCTGAGGTGTTATGGAGGCCCAGGATGCTTCGATAGCGGCCTTAAGCTCATCCAGAGTGTTGGGTCTTGCGTCTCTCAACTTTCTCTTCCCAATATCCCACAGATTCTCTATGGGGTTCAGGTCAGGAGAGTTGGCAGGCCAATTGAGCACAGTAATACCATGGTCAGTAAACCATTTACCAGTGGTTTTGGCACTGTGAGCAGGTGCCAGGTCGTGCTGAAAAATGAAATCTTCATCTCCATAAAGCTTTTCAGCAGATGGAAGCATGAAGTGCTCCAAAATCTCCTGATAGCTAGCTGCATTGACCCTGCCCTTGATAAAACACAGTGGACCAACACCAGCAGCTGACATGGCACCCCAGACCATCACTGACTGTGGGTACTTGACACTGGACTTCAGGCATTTTGGCATTTCCCTCTCCCCAGTCTTCCTCCAGACTCTGGCACCTTGATTTCCGAATGACATGCAACAGTCCAGTGCTGCTTCTCTGTAGCCCAGGTCAGGCGCTTCTGCCGCTGTTTCTGGTTCAAAAGTGGCTTGACCTGGGGAATGCGGCACCTGTAGCCCATTTCCTGCACACGCCTGTACACGGTGGCTCTGGATGTTTCTACTCCAGACTCAGTCCACTGCTTCCGCAGGTCCCCCAAGGTCTGGAATCGGTCCTTCTCCACAATCTTCCTCAGGGTCCGGTAACCTCTTCTCGTTGTGCAGCGTTTTCTGCCACACTTTTTTCTTCCCACAGACTTCCCACTGAGGTGCCTTGATACAGCACTCTGGGAACAGCCTATTCGTTCAGAAATTTCTTTGTGTCTTACCCTCTTGCTTGAGGGTGTCAATGATGGCCTTCTGGACAGCAATCAGGTCGGCAGTCTTACCCATGATTGCGGTTTTGAGTAATGAACCAGGCTGGGAGTTTTTAAAAGCCTCAGGAATCTTTTGCAGGTGTTTAGAGTTAATTAGTTGATTCAGATCATTAGGTTAATAGCTTGTTTAGAGAACCTTTGTATGATATGCTAATTTTTTGAGATAGGAATTTGGGGTTTTCATGAGCTGTATGCCAAAATCATCAATATTAAAACAATAAAAGGCTTGAACTACTTCAGTTGTGTGCAATGAATCTAAAATATATGAAAGTCTAATGTTTATCAGTACATTACAGAAAATAATGAACTTTATCACAATATGCTAATTTTTTGAGAAGGACCTGTATAATCCTAGACACCAGGACACTTGAAGGCACTCTCAGCAAGGAAGTTTAGGGGGCGTTTCATATTGTGAGGTGTTGTGGTCGCCATTTTCTACTTGCTTTCATAATTGTTTCTAATGTCCTACAGTTTTCGTATTTACTCTTTTTAGTGGAATAGTTCTAATTCCGTAAAGAGGTTGATGGGATTTTGTTCGGGGCTAATGTTCTCCCTCCCTACCTCCCAATAAAATTTTGTACAAGCTTCAAGAATTTCAGTTATTCACCACAGATTATTTGACTTTTGACTGCTTATTGAGCATGATACAATGATTTAAGTAGTACTTATGTTCAGATATTTTATGGGGGTGGTAATATTTTGGCTGTTTTTATTGTGTGTTCTGGAAGTAACTGATCAAAATATTTCCTGTATGCCCTAACACAGAGAACACCGATTTAATGAGGTGATACTTTATTTTTGCGAGTTAGAATAGACCAGGACAATCTGTATTGGACATGTGCTTGTTTATATGGTTAAATTGAATAATTGAAAAAAAAATAATCCTAAATTGAAATCTAAGTTTTTTTTTTTTGTTTTTTTTCTTAGGTATTTGAATTGTAAAAGTTAATACAGCTCTGTAATGTACTTATGTAGGCCAGCACGATAGATACGGACATAATCTCTTTTCAGGATAACGTTCCTGTTTGCCAGTTCTGCAAAAAATAACGCTTTCTTGCAGACACCTCGTAACGTGTGCATTGATTCTCCAGAGGCTAATCAGTATGGGTAGGATGGAAACCAAGATACATCCACACTTAATGAATATTGCAGTGAGTAGACCAGCACTCGCAGAGGTGCACGCCGCGCGGGATAGGACCAGTTCCACGTGCAATGTAATAGAGAATCCCAGCAGACGTGACTTTAGTCTTCAAAAGAGTTTATTTTCACAAATCAAATATGTCCCATCATCAAGGACGCGTTTCGGCAACTGCCTTTTTCAACAGGTAAATTTACATGGTCAGGAGCACATATATATACAGGCATCAATGATTAAGGATAGGGAGTCTCCCAGTGTCATCACCGCCCATAAGGGGTGGTACATTTCAATTATGTATGCAAATCAAGGGTTAGTCACTCAAGTGGGCGGCACTGATATTAGAACACATACTGATGAATAGTAAATAATAAATACCAGTGTAGCTGAGAAATTCTTCAATAAGCAGATGTCTAGAAAAATGATAAATGACAAACAAAAAATGCATGAGTAAACAGAACCAGAAATTAAATATGCATAATTTCGTAATCTCTATTGAGACCCCTTGGATGAAGGGTATCTAGGGTGTGGATCCAGTAGGCCTCTCGACGTAGCAGCAGTTTTTTGATGTCACCTCCCCGTCTGGGCCTCATAACCTGTTCTATGACCTGAAATTTTAATTGGGCAATAGTATGATGATATTTCTCAAAATGGGAGGGGATGGGCAAAAGTAAGTTTTTGGTCCTAATAGTTGACTTATGTTTCCCAATCCGATCCCTAATGTTCTGTATTGTTTCACCAATATATAGCAACCCACACGGACATTTAATCAAGTATATAACATTAGCTGAGTCGCATGTAAAAAAGCCGTTCACAGGGTATGTGCGTCCAGTGTGTGGGTGATATATATTGGGCCCTTTAATTATATTCGAACATTGGAAGCAATGCAGGCACGGAAAGGTCCCCTTCCGCTGTGTGACCAGTACACTCTGTTTGAGGGCTCCACGAGTGCTCCCAATATCTGCACGTACCAGTTTATCCCTATAACTTTGATTCTTTTTATTACAGATGAGGGGCGGATTTTTAAACTCTCCAATCTGGGGATACGCTTTCTCTAGTAGATGCCAGTGTTTCCTTATAACATTATCCAATTTCTTATTAAACGGATGGTATTTATGGATCAATGCCACTCTTTGATTGTTAATTTGTTCTTTATCAGGGCTGGCAGGGGTTTCTAAACCGTCTAAGGTTTGTGTTAAGATTGAAGGTGGATACCCTCTTTCTTTGAATCTCGTGGTCATTTGTTGAATTCTGAGTTCCCGTATTGAGGGATCTGACACAATTCGTCTGACCCTCTGGTACTGGGATTTCGGAATGGCTCTTTTTAAAGAGGGTGGATGCGCACTGGTAAAATGCAGAGACTCACTCACATCTGAAGAATTCAGCAAACTGAAGGAGACCGTGGACAACTATATTTCTACATACCGGAAAGAAACAGAGGAAAAGAAGAGGTCAAAGTTCTTGCGTGATAACGAAGATTATCATCTCAATCGGGTATACAAGTGGCAGGATGCCACATGGTATCAAAAACCAAATTACAGAAGGCCCGCCAGACCCGGATCTTTTACCTCCAGCTCCGGAAGCGAATCCGTTGGTCCACAAGACACTTCTTCTTCTTCTTTTTTTCGGAGGGGCAGCCGGCGTCCACGAGGAGGAGGAGGCGCGCAGGACGCAAACACCGCAACTACCACAGCAAGACCGGGATTGAGTCAAGCAGTACAAACCCGCTCGCAGGTAAGGATCAGTCACTGCTGATCAACCTCTCCTCCCAGATTCTAAGTCCCATACAAATGTCAGCATTACAGAAGGGACTTTCATTCAGCCCCTCCACTCATTTTGACACCTTTCAATATGACATTGATCTAAATCATTTTTTCCGCAAATTGCGATTGAAAGTCCATTTTCAGGATCAAGGCAATAGGACAGCTGGTCCGGACGATGGTGAGGGACCGTGTGTCCTCCGTCTGCATGATTTGGGTTTAAAGAATCCAAGTAAATTTATGCCTCCTAAATTCTACCATCCGGTGGAGACTTATATAGAACTGGTCTATAAAGACATTAAGAAACATTTAGATTGGAAAAAAGTGATTATTCCATTATTGAACGAGAATTCTTTATAGAACTTCTCCACCTGGTTCTGTATGAAAATTATTTTATGTTTGAAGACCAATATTTACAGAAACGGGGGACCGCGATGGGTTCGAATGTGGCCCCGCCCTATGCAAATGCATATATGTTGAAATTTGAAGATGAATTCGTATACAACAGTCAATGGTATCACAACCACATTTTGTTGTGGAAAAGATTTATCGATGATGTTTTTTGCATATGGGCGGGGTCACAGGAGGCCCTTACATCCTTCACCTTACATCTGAACCAGGCATGCATTGGTCTACAGTTCACGGTTACATGCGATGATCATACTGTCAGTTTTTTGGACACTAGGGTGATTAAGGATCCTTTAGGCAATCTCTCTATTGATTTACACCGTAAAGAGACAGATAGGAACAGCATCCTGCATTTCACCAGTGCGCATCCACCCTCTTTAAAAAGAGCCATTCCGAAATCCCAGTACCAGAGGGTCAGACGAATTGTGTCAGATCCCTCAATACGGGAACTCAGAATTCAACAAATGACCACGAGATTCAAAGAAAGAGGGTATCCACCTTCAATCTTAACACAAACCTTAGACGGTTTAGAAACCCCTGCCAGCCCTGATAAAGAACAAATTAACAATCAAAGAGTGGCATTGATCCATAAATACCATCCGTTTAATAAGAAATTGGATAATGTTATAAGGAAACACTGGCATCTACTAGAGAAAGCGTATCCCCAGATTGGAGAGTTTAAAAATCCGCCCCTCATCTGTAATAAAAAGAATCAAAGTTATAGGGATAAACTGGTACGTGCAGATATTGGGAGCACTCGTGGAGCCCTCAAACAGAGTGTACTGGTCACACAGCGGAAGGGGACCTTTCCGTGCCTGCATTGCTTCCAATGTTCTAATATAATTAAAGGGCCCAATATATATCACCCACACACTGGACGCACATACCCTGTGAACGGCTTTTTTACATGCGACTCAGCTAATGTTATATACTTGATTAAATGTCCGTGTGGGTTGCTATATATTGGTGAAACAATACAGAACATTAGGGATCGGATTGGGAAACATAAGTCAACTATTAGGACCAAAAACTTACTTTTGCCCATCCCCTCCCATTTTGAGAAATATCATCATACTATTGCCCAATTAAAATTTCAGGTCATAGAACAGGTTATGAGGCCCAGACGGGGAGGTGACATCAAAAAACTGCTGCTACGTCGAGAGGCCTTCTGGATCCACACCCTAGATACCCTTCATCCAAGGGGTCTCAATAGAGATTACGAAATTATGCATATTTAATTTCTGGTTCTGTTTACTCATGCATTTTTTGTTTGTCATTTATCATTTTTCTAGACATCTGCTTATTGAAGAATTTCTCAGCTACACTGGTATTTATTATTTACTATTCATCAGTATGTGTTCTAATATCAGTGCCGCCCACTTGAGTGACTAACCCTTGATTTGCATACATAATTGAAATGTACCACCCCTTATGGGCGGTGATGACACTGGGAGACTCCCTATCCTTAATCATTGATGCCTGTATATATATGTGCTCCTGACCATGTAAATTTACCTGTTGAAAAAGGCAGTTGCCGAAACGCGTCCTTGATGATGGGACATATTTGATTTGTGAAAATAAACTCTTTTGAAGACTAAAGTCACGTCTGCTGGGATTCTCTATTACATCCACACTTAACACTGAACCTATGGTGTCGCGCTGCGACGCGACAGTCGCAGAAAAATCCATCTTGGATTGATTTTTTGCTACTGTCGTGTCGCAGCATGTCGCAGTGCGACAACATACACTATCATTATAAAAATTGTCGCGTTACATGTCGTCATGTAGCCCTAGCCTAAGGCTGCACTCAAACATAGCATTGTGGCACATTTCGCATTATTTTTAAAGTTAAAAACTGTCAGTTTTTACTCTAAAGTCTATAGCAAAATGTTATTAAGTCTTTGTATTCTACGCAGCATTTGCATTTTATCATTTTTGCTGCGTTTTGTCGTTGGTGTTTTTTTTATTTTCCACAATGCACTCAAAGCACTCTCTAGGCATTTTTTCCCCAAAAGATCATTCAGAAAATTACCGGTAACAAGTCATTTTTAAGATCTACAGTACCCCGTCTCATTGGCACTAGACATACAACAAAATTATCTCATAAATTAACTTTGAAAGGCATGCATTTTCCAAGTGATCATAATCCTAGGGGTTAAATATTCTCCCATCTCCAAATATCACACATTTTCTTGCTGAAAATATTATTTTATTCATTAAAACATGAACTTTATAGCCAGATGTCTTTAAGTCCTTTTTATTGGAAGGCAAGGCCCTTTCTCTCTGTAATAGTTTGTAACTAGTCCACCTTGCCTGTGCTATTCATGCAATGAGTTTCAATTCCAAAATGTTATTTTTCCAAGGCACTGTATTTGACAAGTGGAGTAACAGACTTCATGCTGCCTAACTGGATGTTGTCCTGGTCTTATTGGCTTGCAATTTGACAAGCTGTTTGTGCTGCTCTTAAAATACCAAATGTGTCCTTTATAACGTTTAATGGGCTGTCTCTGTTGTTTCTTGCCTTGGGAATTTCACAGAAAATATACTGTATATATGATACTTCTCTATAATAGTGAATGGGAGTTGTACGCTATTACTAAACTAAATGTGCTGAACAAGCTATTAAGTTATGCCTCTAGAAAAGTTAGGCAAAGGAGTGAAGAAGAGAAGTTCACAGACAAAATGCGTGGCCTTCCATCTGGGTCCTGTGTTGGTCTCTTTTGGTGTCAGAAAAAAAATTCTCATCATTTTTAGTCTAATTTAGAACTGGAGTAAATCTCTTTTTAGGTAATTCAGCTGCTTTTCTTGCACTACCGAGCATAGCCTTAGAAAACTGGTTGCTCGGTTTGCCATAGTGCCTGATGGCAGCCATTGATATGCTAATTTGTATATATGTTTCTCAGAAAAACAGAGAAGCGTTGGCTTGACCACAGAGCTCCTCATGCATACTAGGTGGTCTTCCTAATGAGAAGGAGCACCCTGAACATCTCCTCCGAGGTTGGTCAGCTATCCTGGGCAATTTTCTCTCGACATACTCAGTGCTCTTGTCCTTTTGGAAAGAGAATTGGCTTGCACATCTGACTAAGAGAAGTATTACTCATGGGTTTCTCCATCTCTAATCTTCTAGGCCTTATATGTTTCTCTGGTACTTGAAAGGAAAAAGTAGTCCTAGGAGACCAAATATACCAATTTTCACTGAGCTAACCAGGGCAATTTTCTCTTGATATACTCAACACTCTTGCCATTTTGGAAGGAGAACTAGAGAAGTATTACTGATGGGGTTCTCTCTCTCATCTTCTAGGAGGCCATAATGTGTTATACCAATTTTTACGGCATATTTAATTCGGGTAGAATCAATTCAGACCTGAATAGAATTTTTTGAAACATTTTGGCGAATCAGAGACTAAACTAATTTCAAGAAGTTCACTAATCTCTAGTACACTTTTGTTAGACCTAACTGTTCCTGTTACAGAAAGTTAAACCATGGGGCTAGAGTAGAATAGGGCAGGTCAGCTCCACTTATGGCATCAGATGCAAGTATAGAAGATGGCTCACAGGTGGAAGCCTAAAGTAGTAGTACAGTTTCTGCCTCTGGGCTATGTGAAACTGGCCATATACATGCAAAAGTTAGTTCAACCATCATAAAATGCACACTTGACCCGAGATGGAGAATAAACCGCTGCCAAACGTCTCTAACAGCCGCTTATCTTCTGCTGGAAAAAATATATCAGGCATGTTGAACACTTATATGCACCATTCTTCTTTCCCCAAAATCTGCTCTTTGGCACTGTGCCTCTATACACTTGGGTTTGTCCAGCACTAGTCGAGATATGGTTTACATAAGACTCTGTTCGCACCTGCAATATGAGGTTCCAATGGTGTATCTGTCAAGCTTCTCTCATTTTGTGACCCGTCACTTTCATTTGCATCCTTCCGAAAGCTGACCCTTTTACAGCTGTCATGGCTCAGTTATAAATGGAAACCATGACGGTGTGAAGTCGTATCCAACATTTTTCAGCTATTTGATTGGATTGGAGAAAATGGCTGAAACTGAGACATGTATATGGCATTAAACTGTTGGCATTACAATGCTGCATTGTGCCCCAAACGCTTCACATTTCGACTCTTTTTGGAAGACTTTCAGTTTATTTATTGTACTTTATGGTCGCTGTTAAATATGGAGAGAATAAATAGATTACTCTTGACACAAGGCAGGTTCCCCGCAGTGATCACCTAGGACTTTTACTGTTATTTATGTAAGGGATTTGTGGCACGAGCCCAATGAAGTGCAGATTTAACTGATCATGAATCGCTTAATAATTGCTGTCATCTGGATATTATACATTTTGGAAGTTCTCTATATTTCCAAAACCAATAGTTGGGTTAGTGGAAATTAGATCCTGTTGTGGTTTTGGAAAGGAACCATTGTTTTAGAGACAATTTTTGTCTTTCAACCTAGTGTTTGACAGTATACCTTCCAGAAAGTGATCTGTTTGCTTTGTGTTCTGAATACAAGAGTTCTTGGAAAATTTCATATTAACAGTATTTTATTATATCAGTATATGGAAATTGTTTCACTCAGTTTCTTAATTTATTTTATGAAGTGACCTCACATTGAATCATCGCAATTGTGATTTTGGAAATTGATTGAGGAGCACTTTCCAATTTTATTTCATATATTAAATTATACTAGATTTAATGTATTTTTCTTTAGTGCAGTGAAATTATTTTAAGGGTAATCTATCACCTATCTGAGGGCAGCATAAAATAGTGACAGAGATTCTGATCCCCACCATATGTCGGCACTTTAATAAAGCGTGCAGTCCTCGTATTCATGAGCAACTGGTTAACCGCTGATTGACATATACTGAATATATGGAAAAAGCAGTCAAATGGCAGGGGAATCAACAGTGCACACATCATTGAGATGACTCTGCTCTCATTGCAGTTATTAAAGGGAATGTGCCATCAGAAAATGACCTATTGTTTAAATCACTTTTTTACGTCTAACATTTTTATTTTTGATTTGTCATTTTTAATTTCCCATTTCAATAACTATATTTAAACAAAAAAACATAAACACAGGGCTGGTGACCCATTGTCTGTGGCTCAGCATCCCCATCTCACTGTCGTCTTCTGGTGACTCATGAAGACTGGCATGAGTCTCCCCCTCCAAGCACTGGTCCCGAACTGCCGAACATTAGGGGCTCTGACTGCTCTCCTTATATACCATTTCTAGCTAGACTGGAACCTTCTAAAGGGAGGGGTGGAGAAGCTCCGCACAAACAGATACATTGTAACACTTCCCGTCTCTCTCAGACTTACATTAGAGCTTCAATGAGTCGCTCAGTATTCATTAACCCTTTCCACAGAGCCTTGCAGATAAACAGGATATATATCGCAACATACATATAAAATACAGTTAAACAGTGTAAGGCTACTTTCACACTAGCGTTCATGGGTCCGTTCGTGAGCTCCGTTTGAAGGAGCTCACGAGCGGACCCAAACGCCTCCGTCCAGCCCTGATGCAGTCTGAATGGATGCGGATCCGCTCAGACTGCATCAGTCTGGCGGCGTTCAGCCTCCGCTGCAGCGTTCAGCTGTCCGCCTGGCCGTGCGGAGGCTAGCGGATCCGTTCAGACTTACAATGTAAGTCAATGGGAACGGATCCGCTTGAAGATGTCACCCTATGGCTCAATCTTCAAGCGGATCCGTCCCCCATTGACTTTACATTGAAGGTCTGAACGGATCCGCTCAGGCTGCTTTCACACTTAGAATTTTTTCTAAGTTATTAATGCAGACGGATCCGTACTGAACGGAGCCTCCGTCTGCATTAATATGATCGGATCCGTTCAGAACGGATCCGATCAAGCGCAAGTGTGAAAGTAGCCTAAGTTAACTCTTTCAAATGAAATAAAGTAAGAATTTTATAACTTTGCATAGGGGAAACAGGCAAATGTCCAGACTTTACAGTACCTACCCCTGCTCCAGGGCACGACATTATCTATCCTTTCCTTGTACAATGATCTCTGCACAGAGCATGTCTCGAAAACTCTCCCATAGAAGTCACTGGGGTCCTCTCCTGACCATTGTGTCTATGGCCCATGGGGCTGCCATAAAGCAATTTTTTTAATGCTTTGTAAATGCTGTTAGGAACGGCTCGGGGTAGATGGCCTCCCTCATAATCCTGTTCAGGAAAAATAATAAATAAATCTACAATCAGAAAATAAAATCAAATTAGAAAAAAAGTTATCACTATCTGGTTTTAACTCGCAAAGGAAAAGACTGACACTCGCTAAAATAGCTGACATGCTTCTTTCTTTTTATTGCCACATGGAGAAACCAAGTAAGTGACTCATTTCGACTCTGTAATCGAGTGTTTGACAAAGACTCGATTGCAGAGTCGAAACGCGTCACTTACTTGGTTTCTCCATGTGGCAATAAAAAGAAAGAAGCATTGCATTTATTTTAGCTAGTGCTGGTCTTTTCCTTTGTATATTTGCGGGACGCCGACCGTGACACGTGCACCGCGCATGAATAGTGGAGTGACAGCTGTTCGTTTATCTGGTTTTTACTGGCAGATATCATTTTTGGTGACACATTTCCTTTAAATAGAGGTTTAATGAATAGTACCCAGCATTGGGATCAGGGTCTTTCACTGCTTTATGCTGCCCTCAGTAAGAGCAACATAAACTTGGTGACAGATTCCCTGTACTCTTGCATCAGTAGTACCAGATTATCATATTTTCAAAATTACGGTACATTAAATATTTTTCAGGAAGATTACCCAAACACCCATAACATACAGTTTTTTAATCGGTTAGATTTCTTAATTGATCCTTTCTGATTGTGGTCTTGAAAAATTCCGTATTATATTACAGATCTGTCCTGGAAAAAAGGCTCCCTTTGAGGGGCCGAAGTAATATTAACTCCATAATGACCAAGCGTCGTACAGGTACAGGGCGGGATTAAAACTCCTGCAATCTAGCGGAAGCAGGTCAGGTCATCATCGCAAGTGTGATTAGTCTCTCACTATCCTGTGGAAAGGAGAGAAGTTATTATGGTCGGACAAACCCTTTAATGGCAGAATCCAACTGGGAAAAAAATAATTGTGGTGATTCTTGGTACTCAACCAAGGGTAGTGGGATTATACCAAATGGGAATAAATATACCACTGTTTTGAATTATGCCATTTAAAATACTAGTTTTGACTATTATCATAAGTCTTATTACGGACTTTTTTTTTTTTTTTTTTTTTTTACTGCCTTTTAGTAATAAAATGTTCCCTTGTTTGGATGAAAGTGTAAAAATGCAGATGATAACCCATTGTATATTGTCCTTCAGACAAAGAGAAATAGCTTGGTTAGGGTCTAGATCTTTCCAGCTTCAATTTATACGAGTCGTGTTTATTTTCCTCCACGTTTGGCAGCGTTCTGGCTTGACTCTGGCAGCTCACTTGCTGAAAAGAAATACAGCTATTTTTGGTTACAGCTCCAGAAATGCTTGCCACGTTTCAGAGCAATTTATTTTCTAACCCCCAAAAGGTATTGTAGTGGAATGCTCATTTACTTGTCTGTTCTTGATAAATGTAGGCTTACAAAGAGGAGAAATGCCAGTCTAATAATCTGCAGTCGCTGCAAAAGTACAACCTTTAAGTTAGAAGTCCAAATGAAATCCAACAGGGTACGGCCTCATGCACACGACTGTGCCGTTTTTTTGTGGTCCGTAAACCGCGGATCCTCAAAGTGTTGCCTTCCGCAATTAACGGAACGGGCGCCGGCAATATAAATGCCTATTCTTGTCCGCAAATCGCTGTTATATTTTTTTTGCTGTGCCGCGGAACGGAGCCGCGGATGAGGACAGCACACGGAGTGCTGTCCGCATCTTTTGCGGCTCCATTGAAATGAACGGGTCCGCATGCGAGCCGCCAAAACGGCGGCTCGGATGCGGACCCAAACAACGGCCGTGTGCATGAGGCCTAAATGTGATATCTGACTTCTTTTACTTTAGTTATGTAGTTTTAAATTAATATTTTTCTCATAGAGCATTCCAAATCCTATGCATAGCCATATAGTCAAATTGTGGCTTTCTGCAGCCACCACTAGGAGGCGCTCACTAGATGAGTCCTTTTACATGGACAGATTTTCTGCTCATGCTAAGTGCAGATCGATGATACAGCCTGTTGATTGGTACTAGTTTAAGCTACATTGAAAAGGAGCAATCATTTCTGCCTGCAAAGTAATAGGGATGAATGATTGTTACACAGGGAGATGTTCTGGCAACAGATGGTCATTTTTATGCCCGCATAAAAAATGCGACCACAAGAATCTGCCCTTTTGCCGGCTGATGGACGAGCATGTTTACATGGGGAACTGATCGAGAACAGCCCCGTGTGAAATGACCTTTATATATCATACTCAATAGTACAGTATGCTCCGAGCTTCTCCTTTGTGGTGGTTGAAAGCAGCCAGATTTTAATTTAATTCCATGTTTAGGCAGGTATTCCGAGCTCTGTATGAGGAAAAACAGCGCTGGCCTCAGTAAGGATGTAAGAAGTGAACTGGCGGAGAACTTAAAGACTAATTTACGCTGAACTGTGGACACGAAAGGTGCTTTTTTGCAATCAAACATTACATTTCTCTGCTATAGTAGATCATGCAAAATGTAATTTATCATTTGGAATCAAAAAGAAGAAAAAACCTGCTGTCTACTCTAGATGTGCTTCTTGTGGTGTCTCCTGGTGTCCACTTCTCTTGTACTGATACTTATTGGCAGGCCTCCCCAATAGTAGGAATCGCTCTACCGTCTGTGTACAAGAGAATACAGGAGGTGGGATGTAGCTACTGAGCACGTGTGACCTCTGGTCCTGGACATAGGGAAACCAAAAGAATGTCACCAGGCATCAATCTAACAAGTCAGGAGCATTTATTTTTATTTCAATTGAAAAAAAGTGTTTTTCATAATGTCTGTAAATGAATTTGATCCTGGGTCAACCCTTTTAAAGCACACTTATTATTTTCATACATAATGTCCATTATCAAGGTGAAAATCTTGTATAAATCCCCCCAAAACCCAACTGATTGCTCTAGTGTGGCATACTGGAAACATGTACAGGGCGGCTTTTGGCTAGACCCATTTTTCTAACTCTGGACAAGCTCTTAAAAGGGTTTTCTAGGATGAGTATGATTTTTATAAGAGATACAAATTATGCCTTATGTGCATATTCCCCCTGTTTTTTTCAGTTGGGCCTCTCCTGACCCCTTTTCACCATGTAAACAAATTCCTATGGTTAATTGCCATCCTGTATGTAGCACTTCCTGTTGCTGTATCAACCAAACCTGTGATGCACCTCTCCTTTCTCTACTACATCTACAGCTCCGCCCCCTAACAACCAGCTAGTTTATAGCCCCTCCCACCATTACGGATATTGTTGCAAACCGGAAAACCCCTTTAAGTTGCATACCTTCAAGTATATAAAATGAAAAATGGTTTTCTGTGCAGTTGACTCTTCTGCAAAAATTTGGCCCCTGAGAGCTGACCTCTGAAGCAGAGCTGTAGATGCTTGTGTATTTGTTTCCATGGAGAAACCATCGAGAAACCCCTGTCTTTATCCATGAGACAACTAAGCTCCTGTAGCATGTGTTTTCCATGGGGACATTCTAGTAGTCCCCGCACATTTCCACGCTTGCTTTAAGGAAACCTACAATCTGCTGGTTGATTTATTGCAAGTGACAGATTAGGGATGAGCGAATTGGTTTGTTGATTTGAGCGAATTTTACGTCTGTGAAGAAGCGTCCCTCTACAGACGGTTCTCTGATTCGTTGTGCATGCGCCAAAACTCGCAGTAGTGACGCATGCGCGAGATTACTAAGGCAGCACTAGATGTGTGCCCATTATAGGCTACTTTCACACTTGCGTTGTTGTTCTCCAGTATTGAGATCTGGTAGAGGATCTCAATTAGGGATGAGCGAATAATCTTCGGATGAAACATCTGAAGTCAATTCACATAAAACTTTATTAGAATGTTTTGGCTCAGATGAGCCGAAGTTATTACTTCGTGAAGTCTCACAAGACTTCGGGCAATAACTTCAAAAATTTAATTTCCACTGTAAAAAACTTTTTACCGAACTCTGGTTCAGTTCCAAGTGGTACACACCTTGGTGTTGGTGACGGATCTGTTATTTTCCGTTTTGATTTCACACAAACGCATCAGTTTAATTCCGGTATTGAGATCCTCTGCCAGAGGATACCAGAATTAACAACTATTTAAGTGGGAAAGTAGCCTTAATCTCCCGGAACAGGGAGTGCCCCGACCTGTGGGGACGCAATCTCAAAAGTGTAAATTAGTTCAGATGAGCCTTTCGATATGCTCATCCCTACGAATGGATATAGAAAGAATGCGGTTTGAAAATGAACATAAGTCATCAGAATATTCCTTTGCATCGATAATTAAGGTGCCTCATTAAGTAAATGTTTTGTTTGTATAGAAGTCTGAGAAAACCTCAAGCAAATGTTTCCATAGCAAATGCACCCTATGCTAACATACCATAGCAAGCGCTTGTCAAGATCTATCCTCTAAAAAGAAGTCTCTGCCCTTGATCTTCAGGTATAAGTGACAGCTTAATGTCTGTCATAAGTAATGAGCCTTCTAATAATTAAACACTACAGCGTAGGAAGTAATGGATGAGCAGTGCGGTCCGTCTGATGGCTTCCCTGTTACCGCCTTACTCTTCTGGACGGAGCTCTATGAGGGGTCTTCGTGGCTGGCTGCATTTGGCAGAATCTGCACTGAACTAGAACCATTAAACAATTCAAAGTATTTCAAGTTGGACATATTTTATCGCTGCTCATACTTCTGTGTTACTGGGATTTAACCCTAATTTATTTACAGCGGGTGGTTGCGTAATATTTCCTTTTTCAAGCTTAATGCGAGTATTTCTAAACTGCTCATTGGAAATGGCAGGGGTGACGGGCACTGGTGTCTGCCCTGCTAAAGAGGCACTAATGAGGATGTTCTCCAAGCTCTTCCACAGTCCTGTGAAAATGGAGGCAACAATGAGAGCTTGGGGGTCAGGGTCCTTTGTTCTAGAGAGAGGTGTAGGTCCCGCACCTGTCAGATAATTTTGGAATATCCCGTCGATAGGTTGCAAACTTGCAATCATGACAACTCTGGAGCTACAAGTTGTACAGCTGTGAAAACAAGAGCAGTGGCATCAATCCTGGCGTATCACCCGCCTCCATCATATGCATTCTTGGTGCATGTGTTTGTGTGTCCATGGGAACCTCCCGGCTACTTGAACAGAGCCCAACGTGCTAGCGGCGGAGGAATTTGGGATGTCAGGTTTATTGAGGCCTATGTCCTTTTGTCTGCACGCTCATATAAAGCTGCTCCGTCTTTGGTTCCCAAGGTATAAATTGTAGGCCTGACTTTGTTACTACACAGCAAGGGCTTTAAAATGTCTGGCATTTAACTATTTTACAGGGATTTCCAGGACAACAGAACAAGCGGTGTAGATATTCCGTGTTGGAGGATTAACTATGAAGTAAAAATTCCTTTATCGAGCGGCTGGTCTGTCTGCTTGGCCTCCTTTACAAACCCAGCAATGGATTACTTTAAGAAATCGTGTCCAAGCTCCTGAACATTGTTTTAATTAGAAGCGGCTAATGCCTATTACAGCATACCAGCTCATAGCGCTGCTGCCTCCTGGCCCTGCCACTCTTCATTAAGGGGATCAACATGCAGAACGTTAATTATGGTATTAAGAGAAGGTCTTCTAAAATATTACCGGAAAATACTCTTCTACAAGGAGTTACCCCACAAAAAATATTCTACAGTTTTCAAACCAGGACCTGGATCTGAATACTTTTGTAATGGCATGTAATTAAAAATGTAGCATGGCCACTGAGTTATTCACTGAAATCTATCAGTATGGCGCCACCTGCTGTTCTTTTTTCTAATTTCTCTGCCCTGCGCACCGAGACGGAAGCACAGGCTCCGTTCCATCCTTCAACTGCCACCAGCTGCAGCACACAGGAGATGCCCTCTGAGAAAGGACATGCCCCATGAGCTGCAAGCTTCAAATAATTGTAGCAAAGCAATTGTAGTGATGAATGGGGAGATCACTGGATCCATGTGAGGTACAGGGCTGGTTCTAGCTTTGTTCGAAAGAGATGGTCATGTACTAGATTGTGTGTTTTGTTTTTGTATTAATGGAATAATCCGTTTAACTAGGTTGTCAAATGATGTCTACTGTATGGTAAAGGGGCTATGTGTCTACTGTATGGTAAAGGGGCTATGCCGTGATTGATGTAAAAAATGAAAATCGGACATCATATAGTACAGGACAATACTTTTCTTACAAAGCTAGAACCAGCCCTGTAACTCGCATGGGTGCAGAAATGTCTACATTCACTGCTCCCTTGCCCTGCTAGATTATCCTCAGCCTGGCAGCTCAGGGAGCATGTCCTTTCTGCTGCGGATCTCTCCCTGTATCTGCCACAGCTTCTAACAGAACATATGGCGGGTGGCAGTTGATTGAAGATTGAAACGGAGCATGTTCGACCAGCTCAGTGAGAGGGGCATAAATTAAGGAAAAGAGCAAACAGCAGGTGGCGCTATACAGATACATTTTATTAAAAAGCTCACTGACTATACTAAATGTTTAATTACATGCAGTTGCAAAAGTATTCAGATCCTGGTGCTGGACCAATTAAAAAAAAAAAATCTATGAAATCATATTTCCATTCACAAACAGCAACGAGAGGTGTTGATAGTAGCTAGGCATTGGAAATAATGTGAAATAAAGCAGCTGCAAAGGGATGCTTTTTTGCCCAGAAGAAGTGCTGCTACATGAATGTGCATTTGGACACTGTAAAAAAAAAATATCTGACTTGTGTTTTTATTTTTTTATCACCTGGCCCCACCCAAAATTGAATAAAAAGTGATCCAAAAGTCGTATGCACCTTAAGATGGTACCAATAAAAACTACAGCTCCCACTGCAAAAAACAAGCTCTCACACAGCTCTGTAGGCGGAAATATAAAAAAGTTATACATATACGTCAGAATATGGCAATGCAAAGGTTTTAATAGTAAAACCTACCGTAATAAAAACGTACATTTGGTATCGCTGTAATCGTACTGACCCGTAGAATAAAGTAGTCATGTCATTTTTAGAGCACAGTGAAAACTATAAAACCAAAACCCAAGAACTGTGACAGAACAGAATTTTTTTTTTGTTTCAGCCTAGAAATTATTTTTTCCTCCATTTTTTTTTTTTATACATGATATTGTAAGGCTACTTTCACACCTGCGTTAGGTGCGATCCGTCTGGTATCTGCACAGACGGATCCGCACCTATAATGCAAACGATTGTATCCGTTCAGAACGGATCTGTTTGCATTGTGAAGAACAAAGTCCAAACGGATCCATCCTGACTTACATTGAAAGTCAATGGGGGCGGATCCGTTTTCAGTTGCACCATATTATGTCCGTGAAAATGGATCCGTTTGGCTCTGCATTGGCAGGTGGACACCAAAATGCTGCAAGCAGTGTCCGCCTCCAGAGCGGAATGGAGACGGAACAGAGCCAAACTGATGCATTCTGAGTGGATCCTTATCCATTCAGAATGCATTGGGGCTGAACTAATCTGTTTTGAACAGTTTGTGAGATCCCTGAAACGGATCTCACAAACGGAATTCAAAACGCCAGTGTGAAAGTAGCCTTAGATGTTAGCATTTCAACACAAACTTGTACCGCAAAAAATAAGCTCTTGGGCTACTTTCACACTTGCGGCATAGAGATCCGGCAAGCAGTTCCGTCGCCGGAACTGCCTGTCGGATCAGGCAAAATGTATGCTAACTGATGGCATTAGTAAGACTGATCAGGATCCTGATCAGTCTTAAAAATGCCTGATCAGTCGAAAAAATGCATTGAAATGCCGGATCCATCGTCATCCGGCAAAACGGATCCGGCATTTATTTTTTTCACCCTTTTTTTTTTTTTCAGTCTGCGCATGCGCATAACGGAACGACTGATCCGGCATTCCGGTATTCTGAACGCCGGATCCGGCACTAATGCATCCCTATGGGAAAAAATGCCGGATCCGGCATTCAGGCAAGTCTTCAGTTTTTTTCGCCGGAGATAAAACCGTAGCATGCTGCGGTTTTCTCTTTTGCCTGATCAGTCAAAACGACTGAACTGAAAACATCCTGATGCAAACTGAACGGATTACTCTCCATTCAGAATGCATGGGGATAAAACTGATCAGTTCTTTTCCGGTATAGAGCCCCTGTGACGGAACTCTATGCCGGAAAAGAAAAACGCTAGTGTGAAAGTGCCCTTATCTGACTGTGTGAACAAAAAAGTAAAGACGTTATGGCTCTTGGAAAGCGGTGATGAAAATTGTCTATAATTTGGGGTTTTAGAATATTGGGGATCCACGTTGACATAAGATTAAATAATCCTGGTCCAGCTTAGGTTATCACTGCCGAGCCCAGGCCTAGGTTTCCTATCATTGCTAATGTCTCGGGGAGCCGGAGACCTATTGTAGAATTACACAGAATGACTGTATCCCTGACCATGCATTTGACACTACTGTGAATTTCTTTAATTATTTAATGCTGGACTTTCAATGGTTCATAAATTCAGATAGATGTGATTAGTGCCCCCTGGTGTTTAAAGTGAGTATTTCATGTGAGACCTCATTTTCTCCTCTCGTTCTTACTAATAATTTGGTATTCCGATGCATCTGATGAGGCTCTTGCACCGTTCTATTTGAAGCGCGGTTTGGTGAAGATGGGAACTTATAACTAATGGCAGACATGATGGAGGTTGCTGAGGACTGGCTTTGGCATTGTCATCCCTGTTCTATACACACAAGCTCTCGGTCTTATGTATGTTCCTGCCATAGTCACACCACTAGGTCTCCTTTGTTGACTTGGATTAGTACACAATAGAGAACTTTTGTACAATCCGCGCTGCCCTTAAAGGGGTTTTCCAGTAATATCGATTTTTAAGCCCGCCCCTGAAATAGAAGATTCATACTTCGCTGCTCCGGTGGTCAGCACAGCCCCCGCTGTCTCCATCTTCTGGTCCCAGCACTGTTTAAATCTGGCTGGCTATGGGCATGGTCACATGAACCACTCCAGCCAATGACTGGCTTCAGGGGTGGTGTGGCCACAAGCAGCATGACCCCTTTGAAGCCAGTCATTGGCTGGAGCAGTTCATGTGACCATGTCTATAGCCAGCCGGATATAATCAGTGCTGGGACCAGAAGATGGAGACAGCGGGGTGGAGCCGGTAAGTATGAGTCTTCTATTTCAGGGGGGCAGGATGTGGGCAATTGATTAAAAATCATTATTACCTTTGAGTCGGGCGTTGACCTTCGTTTTCTGGCTAATGCTTGTTACACCGACCAATATTACTTTCTAGGCGCCATTCCCCCATCTACCTTGTTATTCTCTTCCTATTGAGTACACATGCTAACTTAGCCGAGTATGCATACTTAACTCAATAAGGAGAAGGGAATAAGACGCTGGTGGCAGTTTATCTCACTTGAGAATAAGATGATCAGGCATGTTGAAATCCAACATGCCCAATATATATATATATATATATATATATATATATATATATATATATATATATATATATATATATATATAATTTTTTTTTGCGGTGTAATCTTCAATCAGGTAGAATTGCGGTACCATCATACATGTTGGATGGTCTGCAGGGCCCTCAAAAAAGGCAGGTTCAACGTTTTGCGCTCATACAGTTTCTAAAGCAATTGGATATCTTTAGGAATTACTGAGTATTGCTTTCAAGGGGTTGTCTGGCCAGAATAGGTCATCAATACCTGATCATCAGGAATACCTGAACATCCGGCGCCGATCAGCTGTTTGATGAATAGGTGGCGCTCCATGCCAGCACTGCTTCCTTGTCTTTAAACTATGCGTCCTCTCCTGTGTAGTGGCGGTGTAGTGTAATTACAAGCACTCACCCCATTCACTTGAACGGCGCAAGCACTCGTCATTACACTGCACTTCCGAGAAGAAGTGCAGCGTTCGCATGGCGTTCCACCTCCTATTCAAACAGCAGGGGGACTTGCTGTCAGACCACAGACTATCAGATATTGATGACCTATCCTGAGGATAAGTCATCAATATATCTGCCCAGACAACCCCTTTAATTGCCATTAGAAAGTGATTATCTAAATCAGAGCTGAACCCGGACACACCTATATTTTTACCCAGGCAGTCCCCCTGACAAGAGCATCGGAGCATTACAGCCATGATCTGTGTATGGAAGGCTGGGTCATGCTCTTTGGGTACTGTAGGCAGAACAGAAAATGAAAAGGATGGATTACCTATCTGCTTCATGTACTAATTGGATAAAAATATATAAAAAATATTGAAACAGGTAAACCCAGTCAAAAAAGACTTGTTAACTTCATCGAGAGAGCGCTGTGGGCGTGCTGAGTGGTTCTTTGTCATCTACAGTACCTCTAGCTTTGTAATAGTGGTGTTACGGTTTCTAATAGACCAAGATAACTGATGTTTGAGTGTTTTTTGTTTTCTTTTTAAGTCAAACCTCAGAAATGTGACCGTTTTGTTACTTGGAGAACTGCAAGAAAAGCTCTGGTAGAACAATTAATTTTGCTTAATGAAATGTTACTTTTGGGGGGTGGGGGGGTTTGTCTTGTACACAAAACATTTTTCTCTTTTTTTTTTTTTTTTTTTTTTTTTTTTTTTTTTTTTTGTAGATGAGTTGTTTTTCTTTTCTTCCAGAATTATAGTGTACATTGTGGCCTTATCACATCTGCTCAAAACAACAAATCTTGAAAAAAGTAAATAAATGTTTGGAATGAGACAATCGCGCCCACGCACATAACTTGTGGGGCTTAATGAAAAGCAGATGTATCCCACATTACAATGGCTGCATGCATTTCAGTCCATCTGGCAAATCCAAACAAAACATATTATGTCAGCAAGAGGGGAACTTTAAACCTTGCACTTCAGGAAGTTGAGAGTCACTAACATGAGTGTCATCATCTGCCACAGAAGAGCTTTCAGTCTAATATTTTGAAATACAAAAACATATATGCACCATGTGGGAAGGAGCATACCCAGATCTAATAGGGCCCCATAGCAGAACTTAGCATGAGCCCCTCTGACACAACCAGCTTCCAGTACATGCGCGTCAATCATCTCAGGCCATGCAGAGTGTATAAGGTCTCTTGCACATGTATTTTCTTTCCGTGCCTGTTGCGTTTTTTTTTTTTTTGCGGACCGTATGCGGAACCATTCACTCAATGGGTCAGCAAAAAAAGGGAAGTTACTCTGTGTGCATTCTGTTTCCGTATGTCTGTATTTCTAGAATAGAACATGTCCTATTATTGTCCGCATTACGGACAAGGATAGTACTGTTCTATGAATTTCCGCATCATACAGAATGCACACAGATGTCATCTGTATTTTTTGCGGATCCGTTTTTTTTGCGGACAGCAAAATACATACGGTCGTGTGCAAGAGGCCTAACACAGCGCCTGAGATTTCTGATGAATATATATATATATATATATATATATATATATATATATATATATATATATATATATATATAGGTCCTTCTAAAAAAAATTAGCATATTGTGATAAAGTTCATTATTTTCTGTAATGTACTGATAAACTTTAGATTCATTACACACAACTGAAGTAGTTCAAGCCTTTTATTATTTTAATATTGATGATTTTGGCATACAGCTCATGAAAACTCAAATTTCCTATCTCAAAAAATTAGCATATTTCATCCGACCAATAAAAGAAAAGTGTTTTTAATACAAAAAAAGTCAACCTTCAAATAATTATGTTCAGTTCTGCACTCAATACTTGGTCGGGAATCCTTTTGCAGAAATCACTGCTTCAATGCGGCATGGCATGGAGGCAATCAGCCTGTGGCACTGCTGAGGTGTTATGGAGGCCCAGGATGCTTCGATAGCGGCCTTAAGCTCATCCAGAGTGTTGGATCTTGCGTCTCTCAACTTTCTCTTCCCAATATCCCACAGATTCTCTATGGGGTTCAGGTCAGGAGAGTTGGCAGGCTAATTGAGCACAATAATACCATGGTCAGTAAACCATTTACCAGTGGTTTTGGCACTGTGAGCAGGTGCCAGGTCGTGCTGAAAAATGACATCTTCATCTCCATAAAGCTTTTCAGCAGATGGAAGCATGAAGTGCTCCAAAATCTCCTGATAGCTATATGCATTGACCCTGCCCTTGATAAAACACAGTGGACCAACACCAGCAGCTGACATGGCACCCCAGACCATCACTGACTGTGGGTACTTGACACTGGACTTCAGGCATTTTGGCATTTCCCTCTCCCCAGTCTTCCTCCAGACTCTGGCACCTTGATTTCCGAATGACATGCAACAGTCCAGTGCTGCTTCTCTGTAGCCCAGGTCAGGCGCTTCTGCCGCTGTTTCTGGTTCAAAAGTGGCTTGACCTGGGGAATGCGGCACCTGTAGCCCATTTCCTGCACACGCCTGTACACGGTGGCTCTGGATGTTTCTACTCCAGACTCAGTCCACTGCTTCCGCAGGTCCCCCAAGGTCTGGAATCGGTCCTTCTCCACAATCTTCCTCAGGGTCCGGTCACCTCTTCTCGTTGTGCAGCCTTTTTTTGCCACACTTTTTCCTTCCCACAGACTTCCCACTGAGGTGCCTTGATACAGCACTCTGGGAACAGCCTATTCGGTCAGACATTTCTTTCTGTGTCTTACCCTCTTGCTTTAGGGTGTCAATGATAGCCTTCTGGACAGCAGTCAGGTCGGCAGTCTTACCCATGATTGCGGTTTTGAGTAATGAACCAGGCTGGGAGTTTTTAAAAGCCTCAGGAATCTTTTGCAAGTGTTTAGAGCAAATTAGTTGATTCAAATGATTAGGTTAATAGCTCGTTTAGAGAACCTTTTCATGATATGCTAATTTTTTTAAATAGGAATTTGGGGTTTTCATGAGCTGTATGCCAAAATCATCAATATTAAAACAATAAAAGGCTTGAACTATTTCAGTTGGTGTGTAATGAATCTAAAATATATGAAAGTCTAATGTTTATCAGTACATTACAGAAAATAATGAACTTTATCACAATATGCTAATTTTTTTAGAAGGACCTGTATATATATATATATATAATATATATATACAGGATAAATTTTGTTTAAAACAATTCACCATCCTCCTCACCCACTTCATAAATATGGCTCACGTTCTGTACAGCATGTTTTTCAATTAATTTATTCGACACAACTAGCATAAATACACTGATAAATTTCCTGCTTCCCTCCCAGTGTATACTATAAAACTTTCTGCCTGCAGTCGCCACTAGGGGGAGCTCAGCGCATAGGAATTTATGCAGTTATAATTGACTGAGTGGTTGCTGGATGAAAACGCAGTGTTTTTGGACTTTGGGAGGAGGAGTTCAGGGCTTGGTCCCATAGCAGTTGCATGGTCTTCACATACAGTGGCGTGCCTTCAATGGAGGAAGTAGGAGATACATGACAGCTTTATTTTTCAATGGCCATGTCTACACATTGTGAAAGTGGTTTTCCCTCCTTGTACAAACCCTTTTTTGTTTGGAAGGGTCACCTTCCAGGAGGGCACTCTTCAACTTGTTTAATGTGTCCCCTCTAGTTCACTGCTTTCTTAACTAAAGAAAACCTCAAAGATCCAACTTTGATTTGGACAGAAATCCGCTTAGATCATTCAGGAGAGGTCAGAGAGGAGCTGGAGCCTGGGCACTCAGAAAGCCAGTTAAAATTTTTAGCACAGCAGGTTTTCTGCAGCTGATTTTGTAGTGTGTGTGTGGGCCTCTTGTAGAAGCCAAACAAAGCAACATTTTTTATTAACATTTTTACATTCAATAGTAATAAGGGCCTGTTCACATCAGCGTTTAGTTCGGCTTCCCGTTATGACTTGCGTCCGTCTCAAAATTGAAACGTATTCATTCATAACGGACATATTTTGCTACGTTTTAAAACGGATACCATCTAACGGATACGTTAATAAACGGATTAAAAATGTCCCTTAAATGTCCGTTCAATCCGTTCAGTTACTCAGGTAACGGATCAGTTTTCTCTTTTTTTTTTTTTTTTTTTTTTTTTTTTTATAATTGGTTGTCCCTCCCCTATCTGTATGCTATATAAAAATGGTGCTATATTGTGACATCTAATTAAATCATGCTGAATGACACGAGGTGTATTTTTGACCCTTTATACTTTTCAGTTGCATAAATTCATACCCTTTTCTTGACACTTTCTCCAACTTGCACATCAGCTTTCAAAAATGGTGAGGAGTAGCGCTCCCGTGACTGTCACATGACACTCCCTTGTTTTCCTGTCTTCGTTTGGAAGTTCCTGTTTGTTCTGCGCATGTTCAGAAACAAAAAAAAACGTACTATAGGAACGTTATGTCCGCGAAAGAAAAATTTAACAATCCGTTTCTCATTGACTACAATGAACGTGAATGGACGCTCCGTCAGGAATCCTCTTTTCTGAACGTAGAAAAAAATCCTGCAAGCAGGATTTTGTTTTCCGTCTGAAAAAACTGATTCCAAATGTATTACCAACTAACTGAGTCAAACGTATGCATACATACGTCAATTAGTTTCTATGGGAGGTTGAACAGATACGTTTTTCGATTTTTATTTATTTTTCCAACTTCCGGACGGACTACAGGAACGGAGAGCTAGAACGCAGATGTGAACATAAACCAGTAACAAGGTGTTGAGACAATTGGTTGTAAAAATCAGGGGATGCCATACCCCATTGCCTACCATACTCCTGACCTCCTGGAGCCTTCAGAAGACATACAGGACTGAAGGAAACCAGAGTCACTCACGTTAGTCCTAGGAGCAGTCTTATATATAGATGCTGATCTGCGGAAACTGAGATGTGTCATCATGCAGTCTGTCGGTGCACTTCACATTTCCATTTGTCTCTAAAGAAGATAATAAAACTGTTATGTCACTTTATCCTGGATGTATTAGCTTTAATCCTCTCTACCACTCTTTTTAATTCTAGTCTACTATTTCCTGAAATTGAGTTGTACAATTGCATACATTTCTAAATGGTGGTGAGTCTGATTGTATGGAATGGTTCGTAACTCCGTTTGGAACCTTTTTGGTTCTTACCAATGAGCCATAGCTAATAATGTTTGGAATGTCACATTATCTTATTCTTTTGTGCCTCCGTCTTTGCCTCCCCTCACCATAGTATAAAACTATGCTACTTAGAAAATATGCAATATTAGGCTTTCAAGTACGGTGACCAATAAATGGGAATGTTAATAAGTGGTGATGAGCGAGTTGAATCATAAGTGCTCCGTCTGCCCTGAAAAGTTGCGGATGACATTATGGGGTCCCCTAGGATTGCATGCAACTCATTGTAAGCTTGTTAACACCAAGCCAGCATTAGTTATATGACAGTGACCGATATGGGTAAGTGGATGGCTGCTGGTGGTAACAAACTGCACTGTAGGATTTTTTTATTTATTAAAAAAGTGGTCTAAAAAAGTTTGCTTTTGGTGGGGAAATGCCTCCCAGTGTGTATACACGAGTACTGCCTAGCATCATTTGATCCTCTTCCTTCAGCTTTCCTGTCTTCTGATCTGAAAAAGAGAAATTCGCCTAAACCGAAATGGCCAAAAATTTGGATTTGGAATTGACCTAATTTATTTTTTATTTTTTAACATTCTGGTCAGATTCTACTTGTTTACAATAAATGCACTCATCTCTACTAATAAGTATGCGAAGAAAGCCAATATGGTGAAAAAGTAGCCCTTCATACGTTACATTGTGAGCCCCATTGGGGACAGAGTGATGATGTCTGTAAAGCGCTGCGGAATACAGTAGTGTTATACACATGCATAAAGTAAAAAAATGCTGCCCAATCGACTGGCAGCATGAAATCCCAATATGCTTCCTCATTACTCTGAAGCTCTGCAGTACTACATGGCAATGGGAGGAGTAGTGCTCCCTGTGCAGCTTTTTCCCCACCCTGCTTGGCTTGATTGACAGGTCTCTACCTATGTGCATAGCGATGGTCTCTTCTCCTTTGTGTCTGGCTCATTTTTAAATTAGTTTTGAGTCAAACATAGCTCTCTGTAATGGAGGAACTTGTTGGGATTTCATGCTGCCCATGGTTCGGACAACATGAAATTGATGACCGGCTCCCTTTTAATAAGCAGCACTTTTAATCGCTTAGCTTTCTAGAAAAACTTTGTGGTGTTTATCAGAAAGTATGACCTAGCAGTGTCCACACTGCTCAAATTGACTTTTCTTTTTGGAAGCAATTTGGTCTGTTTGGTGGTCTTCAAAAGTTTTGTTTATTTGGTCTTCAAATTATTTATTTGGAAAACTTGGTATTTCAAGTTTATTGTCTGATCAGAGCTAGATGTAATGGTCGTATATATTAGTGTTATGTTGGGTACAGCGTGAGGTCATGGTTAAAGTACAGCAATGAATTTGCGCAACGCTGTTGTGGAATGTGTTGTTTGCTCATGTTTAGTGTAATCGCCAAATAAGAAAATTCCAATTGCTGCACAGTCTGCCTTTTGTTCTTTTGGGGAGTTGAACCTTGAACTCCTCGTTCTCTCTGTGTTTTAGTAACTTGCGTATAAAGCTATTGTGACCAGTACATCACCTCTTTCCCATTCTTATGCCGTTCATTTCCGTACAGGATCTTAAAAAAAGCTGTGTGGGTGGCAAGGATGCCTGTGGTCAGCATGCTCTACATTTGCTTGTCTAAATAGTCGTGCTGTGGTTAGGCCTGAAGTGGGATTGGGAAACTGACCTGATATCCTCAAGAGACAGCGTGTCCATGCTTTGTGTAAGAATGTAGGAACTATCGAAATGGCGAGTAACTTGTTTAATGTGCCAAAGCTAAAAACTGAAGAGCAATTTGGATTGGTGCTGTTGGCCTAGACACTAAAAACCAAGATGACATGCTTAAACAAATCAAGAGGCCTTGAAGTATACTTGTTTACTTGACTCCATTAGTGCAAATTAAGCTATAGCCTGAACTGCAAAAGAACAGTGAAGGCTCCCGCATACCGCCATACGATGCCTCTATATAGATATGGGTATCCTTCCAAGTTTCTCTTGGAAGCATTGCTTCTAGAGACAAATATCTTTGTACGTATGGCACCAAATGTAGCCTGCATGGAAGAACATGGAGGCTGTGCAGCCCCTCACAAGGGATCTGTGCAGTGCTGCATGGATACCATATATACTGCTCTGGCATGAGCTGTAAAGTGAAAAAACAATGCACCCAGTCACAAGCTATGCCACTTAAATTAAAAGGTAAACCCATTTTACTTTAATAGACGTGGAATACTAAGAGTACGGCCACACGGTCAGGTTTCTGCATGCTGTTTTGGAAACCAAAATCGGGAGTGAATTCAAAAAAGGAGAGAAAGTATAAAGAACATCTTGTTGTCCTCCTCCTTTTTTTTTTTTTTTTTTTTTTTTTTTTTTTTCTTTCTTCACTCCTGGTTTTGGCTTCCAAAACTGCCTGCAGAAACCTGAACGTGTGCCTTAACCATAAACTAAAAATCCAGCTTTTACCTTCATTAAGTCAGCTATGACACTCAGGACCTGGGCAGTTGTTTTTGGTACCCAAGGAGCCTGTACAGGGAAACATGCAGACAGCTATTTCTTGTACACATTCCCATTATACTGCCTATGCCCAATGTGGAGTGCAAGAAGACTCCATGTTGGCACGAATTAGGTAGGCATAACTTTGGGATGGGGTATGCATCATTTTCTTAAAGATTTTGTAATAGTTTTTTAATAGCAACTTTATCATTTGGATTATGCCGTTTTCTTTGCTTTGCTAAACCTCTTCCAGAGTAAATTGGAATATCTAAGAGAACGGGCCGCTTCCAGCAACGTTATAGATTTGTGTATTCTAGCCAACAAAAGCTGTTCCTCCCCTTTATCTCTGCATGCGCATTCATGTTCCAGTTATTGAGGCAATGTATTTATCTGCCTATAATGACGCACTTTATTACTAATCATTGGATAGTGGCATTGGCCTCACTTTTGACTTGTTTCGTTATCTTTTATTTACATTTAACTGATATCTAGTTGGAGCTCCAGTACAGTGTTCCTACCCCCATGTCGAGAAGACAACAAATGCAGCATTGGAAATGGGCTTATGGGCAGAACTATATATTAAAAAATGTGAAGCGTACCTGAGTTTTCAAAAAAAGTTTGCATAATGGCTGTGCTTCTTTGTACAATCATAACAGTCAATTGTTGTTTTTTTGTTTGTTTTTTGCCATGTTATTCCCAACTTCTGCCTCACAGCTAGATGCATTTCACTCAGAAGCAGGGGACATCTGTGGAAGTCTGCCAGCACTGTATTGCTGTGACATCCTTTCCTTTTTACTTCCCGCTGTTTGTTTTAAGCTCCGGAGCTCACATGAACAAATGAGGGATAAATCGCACTCACAGACGGAAGACTCCTGTGATGTACAGAAGCGGTGTAGAAGCAGTTATTTTATCAGGCACATGACCTCAGCTAGCTTGACACCCCCCTTCCTCTCTGCCATCTTCTGAGTCTCTGTTACCAGGGATGGATCTTGTCTGGGGGCAGGCAGTGGATTGCAACAGGTACACGTGAGACCCCTAGAGGCCGTGACTTTACACCTTTTTTCTTTTTCTTTTTTAGGTGGACACAGACATATTTTTTTTAATGAAATTATTTAGAAATTTGCTAGTTACACCATTCTCTAGTAAATTGTGTGAAAGTACAGTGACTTTAATAAGAGAGAAAATGAAAACAACATTTGGACATCAAGGCTGAGTATAGAGTTAGCACTACAGTACGTGTAGAGTGCTGGTGTCCCTATGGTAAATGGGAGCCAAGACGTGCTATAAAACCTCTTAAGCTCACCAAAACTTCAACATAAACTTTTCCACTGAAAGTGTAATTGGCATTCTTTTTTTTATTTTTGTAATGTATAGGGGCAGTGATACTGACATTTCTTGTAATATACTTTGATTACTGAAATCGTACATTTCTATTAAAAAAATAGCTGTAAAGTGGCCCATTTTGAGCCTTAGCAACGCTCCTTTCTCTTCTGTTTACATAACAGTCAAGACCTGCTAAGGCTTCGTTCACATCACCGTTCAGCCTTTCCGTTCTCCTGCTCCGTTTAGGGACAGGAGAACGGAAAGGACGGATAAGCACATAACTGACGCCAAACTGAGTCAAACTGAGCCCTTAGGACCCCATAGACTATAATGGGGTCAGTTATGTTTCTGCTCAGAAGATTATTTTTAAGCGGAGACAAAAGTTGTGCATGCAGGACTTTTGTCTCTGCTTAAAAATCATCTTCTGAGCGGAAACATAACGGACCCCATTATAGTCTATGGGGTCCTAAGGGCTCTGTTTGACTCAGTTTGGCGTCAGTTATGTGCTTATCCGTCCTTTCCGTTCTCCTGACCCTAAACGGAGCAGGAGAACGGAAAGGCTAAACTGTGATGTGAACAAAGCCTAACACGGACTGTGTTATGTAAACAGAAGATAAAGGAGCGTTGCTAAGGCTCAAAATGGGCCACTTTAGAGCTATTGTTCTAATAGAAATGTACGATTTCAGTAATCAAAGTATATTACAAGAATTGTCAGTATCACTGCCCCTATACATTACAAAAATAAAAAAGAATGACAGTTACACTTTAAAAGGGTTCTGCATATATAATATAGATAGATAGATAGATAGGTATATAGATATATATATGGCAGATGGACAATGTTAGCCATCAGCTGATACATTTCTGGCTACCACAAGGGCAGGCCTCGCTGCATTCAACAGATAGGGCTCAGTGCATTGTTGCCTTGCAATGCTGGGGTCCTAGGTTCGGATCCGACCAAGGACAACATCTGCATGGAGTTTGTATGTTCCCCCTGTTTTTGCTTGGATTTCCTCCGGGTTTTCCCGTTTCCTCCCACACCCCAAAGATGATAGGGAACTTAGATTGTGAGCCCCATTGAGGACCGTTGGATGCTAATGTCTGTAAAGCGCCACGGAATATAGTAGCGCTATGTAAGTGCATAAAATTATAATAATACATTGAACTGTATAATAACATAATATATAGTAAGCATCTAAACTGTTTATAGTGGGGGCTACATACTTATTTTTATATATAACTCTGTGGCTGTGTGAATGGAGATGTTTTGGATATTTCAATAAAAATGAAAATGTTATCTTTACCATATTTTTAATTTCCTTTGTGAATTGCACTATTAATTTGGTACTGGAGTTGCAGTAGCCATTGTATTAGCCAGTAGTGCTATTATGCCAGGAGTTCCTTGCTTTAACTATTGCTTTTTAAGTCCTTTAATTAAATCCGTTTCTTTGCCAAACTTTGTCAGCCTTTAAGGAAAGTGCAAGCAAGTTAGAATGGATTATGGTCTTTAATATCTTGATTAAAATCCTGGCAAATTTCCCATCAGCATTAGTCAACCAAAGGTCATTAGTCCGTAGGTTAGTGGTCTGGACATTCCTTCTGTAAAGAAAGGCATTTTCCCTTTTTTAAGCAAAGTTAACTGTATTATCTTAATGATATCTTGTCTGTGTTCATTATTTTTAGAGTTTAAGACCTGTATCATCCACATTTTTACGCAGAAAAAATAGCCTTTGTGTTTAAAGGGAACCTGTCACCGGGATTTTGTGTATAGAGCTGAGGACATGGGTTGCTAGATGGCTGCTAGCACATCCGCAATACCCAGTCCCCATAGCTCTGTGTGTTTTTATTGTGTAAAAATAAAACAATTTGATAGATATGCAAATGAACCTGAGATGAGTCCTGTCCCTGAGATAAGAAGTACAGATGGTCCTTATGACCCAATTACGTCTCTTATGTGCTGTATATTTATTAAAACTTCACTTTTATTTATTTTTCTTAAAACACGCATCCAGACATTATAGACTTTTTTAAAAAAACTCAATGGTGCGCTGGCAGGTTGATTCATTTATTTATATTACCTTAACATCAGTGTGCTAAGGGTTAATGTGCATAGAACCCTTGGCTGTATACACGCTCCAGCTGGTAGCTACTATTCAGACTCTCCGTATATTATTTTATTTGCTCTGATTTAGAGCTATTTCTTATATTAATTGGTCTCCTTTGGATGCTGGAGATTATATGGTTAAGTCCTTAACTGCCACCCGGGCGTTATTGCCTATGGTTCGCTTGCACTCCTCACTATACTATGCATCTGGCTCTTATGGGAGCTCGCTGCCTGCCACCATTGAATTTAAAAAACATTTAACACACACGCACCCTGCGTCCCGACCTGTTTCGCTGGATAACCAGCGTCTTCAGGGGGGAAAAAAAGGGCACCTGCTTTTTTCCCCTGAAGACGCTGGTTATCCAGCGAAACAGGTCAGGACGCAGGGTGCGTGTGTGTTAAATGTTTTTTAGATTCAATGGTGGCAGGCAGCGAGCTCCCATAAGAGCCAGATGCATAGTATAGTGAGGAGTGCAAGCGAACGATAGGCAATGTTCACAAAATCACAAACATAGAAGAGGATTCTTTACGGTAAGAGCAGTGAGACTCTGGAACTCTCTGCCTGAGGAGGTGGTGATGGTGAGTACAATAAAGGAATTCAAGAGGGGCCCTGGATGTATTTCTGGAGTGTAATAATATTACAGGTTATAGCTACTAGAGAGGGGTCGTTGATCCAGGGAGTTATTCTGATGCCTGATTGGAGTCGGGAAGGAATTTTTAATTCCCCTAAAGTGGGGAAAATTGGCTTCTACCTCACAGGGTTTTTTTTTTTTTGCCTTCCTCTGGATCAACTTGCAGGATGACAGGCCGAACTGGATGGACAAATGTCTTTTTTCGGCCTTATGTACTATGTTACAAAAGTTACCAAAATTCGTCAAGTGAGTATGCTTTTATGGCCATGAAAGCTATCAGGATCTGTTTTTAAACAAATTCTGACTGTCCCATTAACCTACAGTAAGGTCTGTCGATTTCTGGTATATTTGACATAAGGAATAGTGCGGCTGACTAATGTCTTCCAAAAATGCCCTAAATCCTGATGGAAAACTGGGTATAATGCAAGAGTGTAGCTATGGCATGTGATTTATTTTTTATTTTTATGCTTTAGCTATTGATTTTCTTTATTTTTAAAACTTAAAATTTTTAAAGATGGCCATATTGGAGATGTACTGCCTTCCTTCCTGTGTTGTCTGTATAGTGTGTATGTGCGTTGATTACGGCAGCTACAATGAATGGGAGTCAGTTGACAGAGAAATTTCATAGATTATTCCTCCCTCCATAAAGTGATGAAGTACTTTCCCAGAGGTCAAAAAGTGACAGAGATGCACATAAAGCTTTTATCTGTGTATAGTACTACTATCATGCCCTATCTAGTACAATAGTGCTGTCATTAACTTAGCCACCTTTTGATAACGAGATGACTCTGCTTTACTTGTCTCTATCTGTACAGTAAAGCTTACAAGTACAATGCAGAAAACACAAAGGGTTAGCCTGTTGTGTTTGTTCTTGTGGCTTGTAATTAAAAAAAAAAAAAAAAAACGTGATTTTAAATTAAAAGGTTGGTTACTCTCTATTTTTGGCATATGTACTCCTTTTTTAATTTGCTAAACGTTTGCTTGATAACTGATGGAGCTGGCTTCCATATTGACACACAATGATAATATAAAGTTTGGGAACGTTTCCTTTGACAATTAAACAGATATTGGCTGGCTTCTCTCCAGCAGTCCAGAAGCCGATGTGTTATTTTTTGCTGCACCTGATACCTGACATTGAACTCTCTAAATCCAGTGTGTATGAAATGAAACATATGTGGCGAGTTTCTAAGTTCTTATAAATATTTTTTTGTGTTTGGACGTCAAAGTGATTTAACTTTATTCAAGGCTTTGATTCTCTTGCCGGCATGTGTGAAATGTCTATACATTCTTGTAAGCGTCGCCTGGCAAATGGGATCTAAGAACTTGAAAATCAAGTGGAAATAGCATGTCGCTTTGTACAGGTTCCCAATGCGTACTAGACTAAATTACTTCAAGTGGCCAGCTACGTAAAGAATACACAAAGGAATTTTAAAACCTGTGTTTTAAGCTCACATTATGAATAATTCATACTGTAAGATCTTGCCATTGAAAAATTCCGCTTCTGCTTTTCATTACCAGAACGTCTTGAGAAAGGAGGCTTCCTTCTGGCCTATTACTCTTGACGCCGTTTTACGGCTCAGCGCAGCGCAGTAGGAGTAGTTGGTATGCAGAACTAATTTATTTTATGCTTTTCGAGGCTTCTCGGAACCTTTTGCACATTAGCTGGCTCCAAAGTTGCCCCACCTTCATAAAGCAGAAGACAAGGCTCCCAACTCCTATTAAGTCGGCTGTTGGTATTACACCAAAAGTGGAACATTGTTAAATTAGCTCGTATATTAAGGGAAAATTACTTCTGGTTTGCAATATTTTTATTTTTTTTGTGTTAGTCATAGAAAGTGGTACCTTTTTGTAAAGCTTCATATAGCTCAATTTGGATAATCAATCATCAGTCGGGTGGACATCATGCTAGATCATTACATCTGGATACAAGAAATCTAATTTTCCAGAAAATGAAAGGCCATCTCCACCCAAAGCCTGGAAATCCAGGTCTCATTGCAGTTAACCAGATCCTACTGTCAGAGTCCATATGGCCGCCATCTGAAGTGCGGTTTGTGTTTTTAGTGCTGAAATGTACCGTAGTTAACACTTCTTTCTCTGACCAACTAAACTATGCTTGTGACTCCTTAAACTTGCAGAGCCACCACTTAGTGGGGGGGGGGAAGCTAGCTAAATAGTGACTAAAGTAATAGAACTGATGCACAGAAATTGGGACCTGGACTTGAGTATAACCTTTAGTGAAATAGGGGAGAAATGTTAAATGGATTTTCCCGGACCCCCCCCCCCCCCCCAGCAAAATGCTGAGAAAGTTTTTAAATAAAAAATAATAATACTCCCCTGCCATTGTGATGCTACCGGTTGTCTTGGTTTCTTTCACTGCCGCGTTGACATCACCGTCTACTCCACGTGATCGCTGCAGCCAATCATTGGCTTCGGTGGGCACTAGAGGAAGTTGGGTATGTCATCGCTGTATGCAATGTTGATATGACCACCAAGGCCAGTGATTGTCAGTATTGATTATGCAGAATAGTTGGTGACATCATTACTACAGCACCAAAAATCAAGACAACTGGAAGCGGCCCTGCTGGCAAATTGGATAATCAAGCAAATGAATATGCTTTGTTTATTTTCTAACATTCCCAGCGTTTGCAAAATAGTTTCAGGGTCCTGGAAAACTTTTAGCTGTAGTCAGTTTGGTAAAGTTAAGCCTTCAAAACAATTTGTCACCTTCCAGTTGTTATAAATGGAAGTGATCATCCCTGCTTCCTCTCACTAAGGCCCCTTTTAGACAAGCGAGTTCCACACTCCAGACTCGCAGCGCGAGCGTGCAGCAGCTCCCGTCCTGACCTCTCAGCACTGACTGAGTTTATGATGCTATGTTAGAGATCTGGAATATATTATATAGCACTGATATAAAGCGGTCAGTGTTTTCCAATACAATCCGGAACTGTAAGGTTTACATACAATCAATATTATGCTACGCGACCCCGTCAGTGCTGGGAAGTCAGGACGGGAGCTGCTGCATATTCACACTGCGAGTCCGGAGTGTGCAACTTGCTCGTCTGAAAGGGGCCTAAGGCCCAAACATAAGTTTGACAGTCACATGATGATAAAAAAAAATTTCCCTGATGGTTTAGTAATGTGTAGATTATCATCATCCTACTTTTACTGTAATAGAATTCCATTCTCTGTGCACTGATTTCCAGAGAGCTTGTGATAGACTTTATAAACTGCTCCAATAAATGAGACAGGCAGTGTGATTTAGACTACCTCAGACTCCCGGTAGGCACTGTAGCTACGCTGTAGTCATAGATCACAGCTCTGACCTAATGGAGCTGAGCAAAAAGTAGTCAAGCATTGAGGAAAACAAATAACTTATAGTGGCCTATTACAGCGACTAGTTACGTTAATCACTGCATTGCCTATTTAAATACGTTAACACAGGACAAGTGGTGAAGAAGTACCTGTACATGTCCAGCTTCTTCTCTAGCGTACGCGTTGCATTGTTATAGTCCCATGTAAGTATTCTGCATAGGCACTTTTAAGTCCACAGGGACTTTATGTACCACTGTATGATCCTGTATCGGTTGAATATCTCCATTTGTTCAGCATGTCATGATTTGCTGTCAATTTATTTTTTTACAGAATACAGATGGAAAAAGCCCTCTGTATTAAGGCTTACAGAGGTACAGTACGGCCCAATGAACCTCTGTGGCATCTCCCTTATGGTTCTATACAACATTACCATCTTTTTGTCATGATGGCGTATTGTATCATCTCAGTGAGATCATACACAAACACCAAAACTTGATGATTAGTCCTCACTCTGGCTATCAATCACTAAGGACACAGTCTTTATTACTATACCCTGTTTTCAATGTTCTGTTATTTATTTTTAATGATCCGCAATTAATTTTTGATACTTGGCCAAGACCATTTAAAATGTGACGTTACTTTAAATTACAAAAAATCCCTTTCTTCATGGCTCATTTCTAGCGTTTGTTATTTTTATGAACCTAGCGGAAAGAGTTTTGAATAATTTACCTTTTTTCATAACTGATGATTACTTTAATATAGTACATAGATCACAATATATAGTTATCATAACCCTGTAAATTTGGGTAGATTCTTTGTGGATAGTGTGCTTAAATGTGAGTGTTTTGTTTTTTGTTTTTTTTTCTCGTACGTACTGTTAATGTCTATTACTATTTCGTCTATTTTTTATTTTTACGTTTTTCCCTTTTATACAGTGCTTTGCTGTATGTCCTTTACATGACTTTTTTCCCCCTTTTCTAAGTGTATAGCTGTTGTTAATGTACTTATCATGTCTCCACAGACCCACATATAAAAGTATCTGGGAAAAAAGAAAATGTGAAGGAAGCCAAGGAAAGGATAATGTCTGTATTAGATACGAAGGTAAATTACATTAAAACAATTGGACTGCTGATGTGTTCTGTGATATCGTACTGCAGATTGAAGTTTATAAATTCTATATACCAGCACATAACTGGCTTGAATAGTGGAAGTTGTAAGGCTTGTAATCCAGCCAGTGGGAGAGATTTTTTTAAACTGTCTGAGGGGCCATTCACACCACTTTAAAGAGGCAAGTGAAACCCAAATGATTAGAAGCATCTCCAAAAATGTTTATTCTCTGGCCTGTTAGAATGGTGCATAATGTTAATTGTAGAAAAGGTAATATTTTTACTGTATTTATGAGTTATCCTCTCTTTTGGTTTTCACCTGTCTTCCTCTCATGTGGCCAACACTCGGACTCTCCAGCTGACCCGGCATCATTTATGTGGACAGGAAGTCAGTTTCCCTATTCACTCCTATGGGAGTCTCGATATCTGTCTGATCCGAAAAACAAATAGAGAAAGTGACTTCCTGTGCACACATAAGATCACGGGTCAGATGGAAAGTCAGTGTTTGTCACATGACACAGCTGAGGACCAGAAGGGAGTGGGTAACTCACAACTACAGTCACCGGTAAAATATAGGAATACACTGACTGTAGGGTCGGCCTTTAGCTTTATTCCCTAGTATTATTTAGTGCAGAGAGCGTTTATGTATTGCTAAGGTTGGGGCAGATCTTGACAACACTTTTAAAATTTGGAAGTAGCAGGCATGGAGAATATTGTGAGAATCATATAAATACATGTATAAAGGATACATATGAATTAACAGATTCTCGTTCAGTGTTATTCTCTACTGGTCCTTGAAAAAACTAAAAATGAAATTATCTGTTTGCATGCGACAATTGATAATGCAGTGACATTTTCATTGTAGTCAGATGGTACGGAAGGTGGACACTAAATTCTAGATGGGTGATTTAAAGTAGTTCTGTGGAGTCGTAATCAGCATGGTCTCCAGAAACCCTTCCTAGAATGTGACTAGGACAGGTTTTCGCCACTTCTACAGCTTCTTAGGAAGGATGATAGAGACAGGGATAGGGCCTCATTATACTGTGTTTTGGTGCTGCAGTCACTTCAGACTGATGAGAATTGCTGTCAGGCTGCTCAGCCTGACAGCATATCATGTATTATCACTCCAGTAGAAATTCATGATGCGATCCTCTGTCATGGCTGAGCAGCCTATCCGGAATCAGGAGCAGAATTGTATGCTTCGTCTTGATGGGCTGCTCAGCCTTGACAGAGTAACGCGTCATGACTAGAGTTCCTGCTCTACAATAAGTAGTATTGGAGCAATCATACATGAGATGTGCTGTAAAGCCGAGAAGTTTGGCAGCATAGCTCATCAGTATGAAGGGACTGAAGTGCCTGAGAGCAGTATGGTGAGGACGCATCCAAGTCCCCCCCCCCATATAAGAATCTGTGGAAGTGGAGCCAACACGTCAGTCACATTCTAGAACTGGTTGCTGGAGGTCATGTTGAAAACATTCCTAGGCAATCCTTTTAACTGTCAGACCATCAAGCAATTACATCCAGCGAATTGCATATCTCATCAGGGATCATTTTCAGCATACCTGTCGTTGGAGAGTGTCCTTTATCTGGGTACAACTGAAGCATAGTACAGTAGATACACCAATACCATTCTTGATAGGTTTTATACAACATACACAAGCTTAGTCTAAAATGAGTAGGCAGTGACACATTAGGTAAGACTTTGTTCACATTAAATATGATCCTGTCTTTGGAAGTATACATTAGCAGGATGTTCTTTGGTTTTCTTGCAACGAAAGGCTGGAACTTTTTAATATTTTTTTTTATTAGGCAACTTATGCTACTGCCTTCCTTCTTACTCACCATAGAATAGTGTCGTCTACTTTGTTAGAGCGATCGGGTGGGTGCATAAGATGATTGATGGTAATACCTTGCCTCCGTTTTTCTGTATACCTTCGTATTTCTTGGGGAAAGGTCTTTAATAGGTTGCTGGAATGCAGTTGAATTCATAGCATACAAGGAACATTACTTGAGCATTACTGCCTCAGCTAGCCATTATCTTCATGCATGGGAGTCTGCTTTGAGGGACGTCTGATAATATTTTTCTGGAAAAATTGGCTGGATTGTTGATTTGTTCTGTGTAACATTTTGCATCCAAGTATTCCAACTGCGTACTTTCGATAAATCTTCTGCTTTCGCCAAGTCTCCTCTTAAATGTAGTTCCAGGATCGTTACGTAAACATAAATGAATGAAGCAGCACTTACAATATTACAAATTATGGACCTACAATGCAATTATCTGGAGCTATTGCATTTTATCTATAGATGGGTGGTAGCTATAGATATTATTTGTATCCTTGATAGAGCTGCTCATGTTGAGGTCAGCAGGTTTGGTCCCCTGAAGGCAGCACTCCGTATGCACTCACATAGTGGGTATTAAAGTACAGTCTCTACCATCCCCCCCTGCTGCGACGCCCAGCGATTCGCTCTAATTTGCGAGGAAATCTGGCGTAAGTGTTGCGTGTACCTCCAACACCACCACATGGGAAAATAATTCATTAGTCCATTAAAATTAATCAATTTACATTAATCAGATGTAAAGCAGGACTGGTCCTTCAGAACAGGAGATGCTTCTTGTAACCTCTTTCCACTTTAGTCAAGGGAATGAGAATCCTGAACAGATGAGCCCCCTCTATTAACTCAGAATTGTACTCTTCTCCATCTTACACGCCCAAGGGATTTATATTACCCATATACAGTGGAGTTCTCACCATGGAGGCAGACCACTAAACTGCTGTAGGGTCTGTGGTGAGGAGGGGCCTAATGCTCCTCCTGTTTCCAAAATAAAACCGTGTCATTTTTCTGCAGCTGCCACTAGGAGGAGCTTGGTGCAAAGAGAGCTCCCCCTAGTGGTGGCTGCCGATAGCCTTGTAATGTAGGGATTTAATTAAAGGGAACCTGTCACCGGGATTTTGTGTATAGAGCTGAGGACATGGGTTGCTAGATGGCCGCTAGCACATCCGCAATACCCAGTCCCCATAGCTCTGTGTGCTTTTATTGTGTAAAAAAAACAATTTGATACATATGCAAATTAACCTGCGATGAGTCAGAGCTTGAAAATATGACTCTTCTCTGGTCACACAAGTAAGATATGACTCTTTGTAATGTTAATTTGCATAAAAGGCGGGAAGTACAAAAATGCATAATAAAAAATGTAAATGTTTAGGGTAACAATGAACATTTAGAAACGCTCAGTGGGGGTAGCATAGTAGAGGTGACAGGTTCCCTTTACAGCTGCATGGGAGAGATTTATTTTTGTATTTGTGCCAGTTGTCATCTGTGAATACATACATTTCCCACCGATCAGATACCAATGACCTATACTGAGGATAGGTTATCGGTTAAAACATCTCGGGAAACCCCTTTAACTATGTTACTGTAATAGACCACCTCAAATAATACTATAAACTACTTCTCTACCCTAATCCACCACTTATATTAGATGTTAGTCCCTGAACATTCTACTCCTCTAGTAGTAGTTGGTGCTACAGGAATGTTCACGACCGTGTGATTTATCCCTGTGCAGAGTGCAGACAGCGCACACCCTCGTAGGACTAGGTGGTGCTATTCACACCACTGTTTTTCAAGGGAGTCTTTCACGCCGATTGACCCTATTAACCTATTAACACACTTATGTCCACAGCATCCCCCCTATTAAAACTGTTCTTACCGTTAGTTCTCTGCTAGCATCATTCGTTACAAAAACACTTTTATTCCGTATGCAAATGAGGCTGTGAAGGTGCCCAGGGGCGGCCTTACAACGGCCGGTGCCCAGGCCCCTGGGTCATTTTCATACCAATTCACTCCCCCTCCTCCGCGTCTTTCAGCACAGACCCACAGGTCCTATCTTTGCTTGTGTGTCCTGGTGACCAGTGGAGAACCTGGTGACCAGTGGAGACAGTTGTCTCCAGCGGTTGCTTGGTCCATATCCTAGAATAACACATGGACTTTACTGCCGTACAGAAAATCATCCAGGTTTACGGCTGCACAGACTGTTTAATATGGATGTGAGTATAACAATTACCCTATTGTCATTCTGGAACTCTATTTAAGTTGCATTAAACCCTCTTCGCTTTAGACTACCTATGTGCCGGTGCAGATTACAAAACACAGGTAATGTTTTTGTATTTGATTCTATTGTGGTGTTTTTATGTCTTTTTAACAGAGTAACAGAGTTACTTTAAAAATGGACGTCTCCCATACTGAGCACTCTCATGTCATCGGTAAAGGGGGCAACAACATCAAGAAGGTAATGGAGGAAACTGGTTGCCACATACATTTCCCCGATTCAAATCGAAACAATCAAGCGGAGAAAAGTAACCAGGTACTTTTTTTTTCCCCCCTTTAATAAAACATATACTGTATCTCTTTCCTGGGCCAGCGGTATAATTCATGAAAGGCTTGTGATATACACATATAATTGACATTAAACCCCCTCTGTCTCTTTAACAGGTAGTGTCCTGTAGAGCCATGAATGTAATGATACTAACTTATCTGTTGCATCATTCTAGGGGAAAAAATGTACTTTTAATCTTTATGTGCCGTTAATGAGCGGTTAAGTGCACTGAAAGGCGGGGCTAAGCATCCTTGCTCCTCCTGCTTCCTCTGCCTGTCCTGATTGACAGCGCCAGGTTCCTGCATAGTCCTCTTGCCTGGGCCTTTGAATCTAGAAGAAGGGAGACTGGCAGGTGGAGCAAGGGTGCACAGAGTGGCTTGGGAATTTAACTGCTCATTTGCATATGTACGGTATTACATGTACTTTTTCTCCAGAATAAAGTAACAGATCTCTAATGAAAAGGTATCATTACATTCAACTGAGCTAGCCCTACTAGACTCTGTGTCTGGTATAATAGTGAAGATAGATGATAGATTCCCTTTAATCAGGGTAAGTGTTGCTGCAGGAAAGTTTACTGCAATTCAGGTCAATCTTTCCACAATTTTAATGCTATACAACACAGTCACACCGATGATACAGTCAATCTATATAATGTATTTATATCCATAATATTAATATATATAGATCACATTGTGCTAGAACTAAATGGGTGTCTACCAGGTTAACGTATTTAGTGCTGTATGCTTTCTCTAGATAAATCATGAGGTATGAACTGGTCAGACTGAAGTACGGTATTTTTCAGACTATAAGAGCCACCAGACTATAAGACATACCTAGGAGAAAGAGTAGGAAAATAAGAAAAAAATTTCATTAGACCTCAGAGCAGACCTCTATTCAGACCCCTCAGCGCCACGAGCCTCAGATAGGACACCTGTCTGCCTCAGATGATACATTAAAACAAAAATAAACTTACCTCGCTTGCGCCGGACAGCGTTGCCACTCACTCACCGCTCCCTGGTCGTCTTCCAGGCTGCGCTGCGCTGTGACCTGACGTCGCACAGCATCAGGTCATAGTGTGCGCCTACGTGCACTACATCTGATGCTGTACGCAGTCAGGACACAGTGCAGAGCGGGGCTTGGAAGAAGACCAGGGAGGGTGAGTAGAGCCAGCGCAGTGCTTCCCTCGCCTCCCGCATGCTGATGACCACTTCCGTAATGGAAGCATTCAGTAGTATTCGGACTATGAGACGTACTGTCATTTTCCCCTCACTTTTGGGGGGAAAAGTGCAGAATTTGAAACTCAGAAATAGCAAGGATATGTGTGGTTTTTAATAACCGAAAAGGGCCACTCTACCAGCCCATGAGTTGTGTGTTGTTCCAGCTCAGCCCCATTCACTTCTATGAAATCTAGCTACGATACCAGACACACCCCATGGACAGCTGTGGAACTCTTCCTGGACTGTACAACATTTTTACCTTGGGTAGTCTTCTGTAGTGTACTTCCAGTCTGTACTGACAGTTATATAACAATATAGGAAATCTCCTTTTAATAACTTTTTTTTTTGTTTAGTCCTCAGATTTTATTTTATTTTTTTCATAAAAATAAAAAAAATTATGGGGGGGAATTTATCTTGAGGGGAATAAATCGGTTTTGCTGGAGTCTCTGCTGATATACTTTATACCACATTTATCAAATGTCACGTGTTTTAAAAAGTTGCCTTGTCCTTAAACCTAACACTTGTCTTGTAAAGCTACTTCAGTTTTCCTACTCCACCCTCCTACTGGAGTGAGATTGCGACTTTAAAAAAAAAAAGTCTCAATGATAAATCTAACCACGACAAATTTTGTGACTTTTTGAAGCCAGAATTCTGGCGTGAAGGTATGATAAATAAGGGCCTTTGTCCTTAGATTTCCAAGACAAAAACAGAAAGTTGACCGGTTATCTTTAAGAATGTTTCGTAAATAGTTTAATTGTAAGTCTCTTGCAGCCACATTTCATGTTGCAGACAGATGAATTTCAGGAATGTTTTCCACAGTCGTGGTTACATTTTGCCCGTAGTCTTTTGGTTGTACTATAGTTTACCATGCTTCATACCCACAGACATTTGTAACATGTATGTGTAGCCACAGATTAATAGTTGTATTGCACAGCTCGACACACCATTTTTATTCAGACTGGGATTTTTTAACACTGTATTACATCAAACAGGATATTTCCCACTGATCGCAGACATAACATTTTTTTATTTTTTTTTGTTATATCGAAAATAATTTATGCCATGTGTGAGATGAGACTCTGAACAAGGTGTGGTCCCATTGTTTCTTTCTCATCACAGACTGCTCTTAGAAATAGAGGTTGTGTCCTCGCCACTGGAATAAATACACACCAGTGAGTCAGCAGTGACGTCATACGACCAGACAGAGCAGTTCCCAGGACATTAGATCTGATCAGATTTTTGTGCTTGCTGATTTGATGTTAAACATATTTGATAATCTGTGATGCAAAAGAATATTTTTCCTGGAAAAAGGGGTTATCCTAGTTCAGGGATCAGCAACCTTTGGCACTCCAGTTATGGTGAAATTATGACTCCCAGCATGAACACTTGCTTAGCAGTTTTCAGAACTCCCATAGAAGTGAATGGAGCATGCTGGGAAGTTGTAGTTTCACCACATCTGGAGTGCCGAAGGTTGCTGACCACTGTCCTAGTTTATTTTAATTTTTTTAATCTCATCTTGCCCCCCCCCCCCCCCGTGATGTGTATTAAAAGTATTTACTTATGATGATTAACATTACCCTACTGGGAGAGCGGTATGGACCCTGGTCTAATTAGGTTGCGGCAACTTCTTGTATCACATGTCATACATTGGGCATGTGATCATAGCCCAGTTTCAACCCACAATGTACGTGTGTTACTTACATTCCTAACCAATTTAGGACTCATTCATGATCCAGCAGATAACATAAATTGTAAATTGGGGTTATAACTGTATCTGTAACTTGTAGGATGCAATGAATACTATGTCTTTTATGGAGAGCACCCAAACGGTGTGATGAGTCTAATAGGCCAAGCAACACTCCTGAAATTCTGGGAAGAGGATATGCAAATGAGCTCTTAACAAGCTCTGCCTCTAATGCCACCAGACGTAAGGCAGCTATCCTCTCTAAGTCAATGTTCGACCTTTTAAACAGGCCTTGAGACACGACTTGGGTAATAATTAAGCCAGCATCTCACCTGCAGACAGTTTTGGGGTGATTGCCCCTCATCAGTGCAGAGCAGAGAATTCAAAGGAGAATTTCCTGGCCTAGAAGACTCCTCATGCTGTTAAGGCGCTCTCCATAAGGAGATATAGTATCCCCTGAATCCTGACCTAGGCCTCTCACCCGGTCAAGGCAGTACTCTCTGCTCTGCACTGATGAGGGGCAATCACCCCGAAACAGCTGTCTATATACATAATAAAATATTTTACCTGACCGTAATGTTTCATTGCAGGTATCAATTGCTGGGCAACCTGCTGGAGTGGAATCTGCAAGAGTAAGAATACGTGTAAGTTTTTTTTTTTTTTTTTCAGTTGATGTGCAAAAATAATTGTCACATTCCCTTACGACTAAAAGTTTTTTTTTGCCACAAATCACATTTATCATCTACTGTATCTAGGGGATAGGTGACACATACAGATAAGGTTATCAGCTATTCCCAATTACTGACTATTTATTGTGGAAAGGGGAAAGTGGTGGAAAGAAGACATAGGTATGTTTTTGCTTTTGTTCTGGCAGTAGTAAGCTTCCACCACAGGTTTCTGGCAGCGGCTTTCTCCTTTCTTGCCCTTTAAGACACATACATGCTCAGCCAAACTAAACTTGTATGGAGACCCACGAGTAGTAGGTGTTTAGCCAATAGCAAATGAAGGTGTATGGGTACCTTAAGGAGTACTGAGATGACTGACTGTGCTCACGTGAATGCGGTTGCATGCTGAACTTCCCCTCTTGGGCAGACCTGCAAAGAAGAGCATACCTGCCAGCTTCCCAGCACTAGCTTCCTGCTCCTCTGCACTCCCAGGATGTAAACGTCTGTTTTGGCTGCAGCAGGGACTTGCTCCCCTTGTGTCATGTGACCATTTGACACGACTGAAGAGGAGCAGGTCACTTCTGTGGCCAGTGATTGGCTGCAACAGCATCAATACGGAGCGCAGTAGAGCACCCGAGGCAGGGTAGTGAAGGAACAGGGAGCTCGTGCCAGGAAGCAGGTAAATGTTTCAAAAGGGGGAAGTTTGCAAAAAAACAAACAACAAAACAAAGGTGCATAACTCCTTTAAAGATACTCTAAAATATAGGGAACTTGCAGGTAACAGGAACTTTGTAATACCCAGTTACTCTTTGCTAAACTACATATTAGATCTCGGAGTATGTATTGCATATGGACAGGTTGTATCCCTCTTACCAGAGCTTCAGTCCCTAAGGTCAGCACTTCAGGACCTGATTGTAATGGGACTATATTAGGTCAAATCCGGACGTATATAAGTCAATGTGCAGTCCACAAAAGGTTAAGATCTGCATGCTTTTCCATAGCTTTTTCCTGGCATTTACAGTGATTATTAGATTTTCCTATAGTCGGATTTGTAGCATCCTGGTTTATTGCACTGATGCCCTATAACATCTGATTACAGAGGGGTTTTTGGCTGGTTGAATACCATTGTGCTGTTTTGGAAAAAAAGAAAAGAAACTCTTCTCAAATGGTTTGGCAGCTTAAGTGACATATTTCAGATTTCCTCCATTGCTTTGTGGTTTTCATCTCATCAGTGTTTGAGACGTTATATAGTCCAGACTAAACCACCTTTCTGCATGCCGTTATTCCATTCATCATTTATTACTGATCGCCTGATGACTGCTAAAATACACACACAGGCAGAAGTATTGAAAGATTATTTGCTTTAGATCTGGCATTTATGTCCCATCTAACATTCCTTGGACACGTCTTGTACACCGCACCACTCATTCACATAGTCATTAAGGAACAAGAAAAATAACTTTACGGCTTGCACTAGGCATGTTAGCAATACTCTGTTTTCAGATTTGTATATTTGCACTATTCTTCTTACTACCTATGTTACTTGATGTATACAGTATATAGCTTCATTGCTGTGCACAGAGACAGTAGCGGCCCTAAAATATATTTCATTACCGTTAATGGAAAAAACTGCGGCTCTGCTGGTTAATATCCTCTGGATCCAAAGTTCCCTTTAATCGTCCTATTAATAAAAGTGTCTTCTAATGGGACCTCTACAACTTTCAGTAGCAGGCAGCATCTTTTTGCACATTTTAGATACAAATAATACATTTCTATTAATATGGAATTCCTTAAATACTATACACTGAAAATGATGACTAAGAAGGTAAGTGTTCGATGAGGACCCCTGACAAAGTACCTGCCATGGGGGAATTTTAAATGGGATTAAACAGAAATACATATTTTTGGCTGATTCTTTGAATAGGCGGTCAATGTAAGATTTGTAATCGGACAAAGGCTGAGGTGCTTACTGTAAGTAATGGCCATCTATGGATATTCTTGGAATTCCTATTCAAGATTGGCCCCGTGGTTTGGAAAGCCTCGTTAATTTATTATTGTGCTTGTCCAGTATATTGATCAACAGGAATTTTATTTTTCTTGTGTGTACTACAAAAGTACTACAGTCCACTATCTGCAACCCCCCCCATGAACCTGAGAACGAGGGATCTCCTCTATGAACGGAGGGGTAGTGTGCATATCTGTCCACGGCTCCATTCATTTCTGTGGGGCTGACGTAGACAGAGATCTCTGTCCCATAGACGTGAATGGAGTGGTGGACCAACATGTGCACTACCACTCCGTTCAGACATATGTCTGCCCAAAAAATCTCCCATCTATTACTAGATCAGGGGTTCTGAGCCACCCATTTCTCTTGTATGACACCAATATGGCGACAGCTGAATGAAACCGGGTTTAAGCATGCGTCTTGCAGCTCCATTCAGATTGCAATAGACGTTCCTTCCATCAACCTCACAGACCGTAGCAAGACCCTACACAATCTAATACTAGTCTATCTCACGGGTAGGTGAGAAATTGTTCTCTTGAGTTTATCTTGCCTACATTTGCTGTACATTGAATGCAGTCTGTTGTCGTCTGCAAGGAAGTGGAAGGAAGTCCAGAAAAATGTCTGCCCCTGTGATCTTAAAGGGCATCTGTCAGCAGATTTGTACCTATGACACTGGTTGACCGGTTACATGTGCACTTGGCAGCTAAAGGCATCTGTTCATTTGTGCCTGCAATGCTAAGAAAAATGATGATTTAATCTATGCAATTGAGCTTCTAAGAGCAACAGGGGCGTTGTCATTACTCCTAGAGACTCTGCTCTCTCTGCAACTGCCCTTTAACTTGCATATTCTCAGTTGTGATGAAATTCAGAACTATTATATTACGTATTGGTGAATATAAGCTTGGCACCTTGGTTCTAGTGCACCTTCCTCTATGTTTTCTCAATACAGTGGGACCCTACCTCTAACAGGGTGGCTTCTACTGTAAGAACGTATTGTGTCTGTACTGTACTGAGGATTTTTCTCTCCCACAGGAGCTGCTACCATTGGTGCTGATGTTTGACTTGCCCATCGCGGGTATTCTGCAGCCAATTCCAGACCCAAACTCTCCCACAATCCAGCACATCTCCCAAACCTACAACATAACTGTTTCTTTCAAGCAGCGCTCCAGAGTGTACGGTGCTACTGTGATTGTAAGAGGGTCCCAGAATAACACCAGCGCTGTTAAGGTAACCCATTTGCTAGAAAGCTTTACCATAAATCCGGTCTCTTCATAAGCATCCAGGATGATTCTGCAATCACGCTTATGTTTTTCCAGCTGCGAAACAGCTCACCCTGAAAGAAGAATTTGCAAAAACCATAGGAGAGTTCATTTCAGTGTCATATAGCAATGCATGATCTTTTTCCAATGCTTAAACCCTACACATGGCATCAGAGCATTAATACAATGAATCTCCCTGCATTCAAAAGGCTTGAAATGCTCGGTCATGTTAACGTGCTGATTCCTTGGAACCTGCATCTAACTGACCTGTGTCCTCCTTGTTTGTACCTATGTAATTCTATTAGTCCTTGAATCTCAAATTGGGGTGAATAAGCGGTCTAATCTTACTGTTATTGGGGTGTTCACCTGCCTGTCACAGTAACGGTTTCACTACCAGAAAGCACTAGCTATGCATGTTGCTGCATTGCACAGTGATGTCCACCGAGATACTCTCCCTACAGGCTTAGATATTGCTGATTAAATGCTCTTTGTGACTAATTCAGAACAAGGCCATTTTGGGGGAAAAATTCGGCAAAGCATCCAAATTGAATTTGTTTAAACCTTTACTCATCTCTAGTTATCAGTATTGAATCAGCGGAGGTCGAACTCCTGGCACTCCAAAAATCAGCTGGCCATGCCTGGTTGCTGCAGTTCTGTTCCCTTTTAAGTGAGTTACCAGGCATAACCACTTTGTAGCTTTGTACTTCCGACTTCGGCGCTTGTGAAAATAGCTAAGTATAGGACATCAATAAGTAATTCCTGGGAAACCCCTGTAATAAGCCTTACTCACGTTGATTTCTTTGAATGCGTTCTATGTTATACTATGTATGATACTATTTCAAATAGATTTTTGTTGCTATATTTAATGACTTTTGTGTATTCTCCAGAGCAATATGTACTAATCCCCTAGGGGACAAAGGGGTAAAACTAATATCATATAAAATAGTGAAGCGCTAACCAGGATAAAACCTCTAAGACAATCAAACAATAGGCAGCCCAGGTGGGCCTGGACAAACAAACACTGAATGGTAACAGTGGCAGGTTGCATGTAAAAGGCATCAGAGCATTAATACAATGAATCTCCCTGCATTCAAAAGGCTTGAAATGCTCGGTCATGTTAACGTTCTCACCCATCAGAAGCTGTAGAAGAATATCCAAATCCTGGGTCACACCTGGACTAGGCTATTTGTACTTTTTCTGGTGGCCTTGGTCCCACTCTTCCCCTTTTTGAAGTTTTTTTTTTTTTATACAAGCTCCAACCACTGCCAAATTTTGCTGGTTTCTAACCCTTTCTCTAATGCAAACTTCATCTATTGCTTGCAACTATTTATGTACATCTCCCCTGATGAGTTCATGCTGAATGAAATGTGACACGTCGGGAGTTTACCTTTAATAGGGTGTACTAGGGATAACGCCTGGGATTAGGGAAAGGTATCCGGACGGGGATGCCCCTTGCGGGGCAAGTACATTGTGAAGATAGGTAGGGTAATTTAGCCCCCGCCCCTCATTTAGGGTGATTTAAGGACTCTCTGCTCCCTACTCCTATCTACGCCGAGGTCTACACGTTGGCATCATTTCTGAATGGTATCACAGCTCACCTCATGGAAGCCCGCATTATTGAAAGTGACTCCACTATCCACTTCTACAGCTTCTGATGGGTGAGAACGTTCCTTTTACATGCAACCTGCCACTGTTACCATTCAGTGTCTGTTTGTCCAGGCCCACCTGGGCTGTCTATTGTTTGATTGTCTTGGAGGTTTTATCCTGGTTAGCGCTTCACTATTTTATATTATTATCTAATAAATGCCAAGTTTTACCCCTTTGTCCCCCTTTAGGGGACCTGTACATATTGCCATTTCATTTTGTGAGTAATTGGTCAAGCTTGATACGCTTGGCCCTAGAGATTGTTGTTTATTCTCCAGAGCAGCATTCTCAATTCTGCTGGAAACGGTGGACCCTAACAACTTAGCTCCCGTATTGTAGCGATACAGTTTTTTCCTACATCAGATTGCCTGTGATAAAGACCATATTTCCCAGAATGCACATCTCCATAGCAGGTTTTATGCAGGCATTTTTTAGACGGTCTCCAGTCCACAGGAGTAACGGTATTATTTATGATGTGGGAACTTGTAGAGTACTGCTGACGAGACAAGTATCTGGCCTATGTGTATTAATATTTGTCTCATTTTGCCCGTATTACAGAGTGTTTCCAGTTTAGCCATGCACCTTGTATATATTTCAGATGCAGATGCATCTTCTACATCATGAAATTCCTTCACTCATTTTCCCTTCACTCATATTCGGCCTCCATTAGAAGTCCTGGGAGGTCTCCAGTGATTTTTCACATTGGATTATGTGCACTTTTTTCCAGCTAAGTTAGTAATTCAGACGCTCTGATGCCTTCGCTTCCAATAAATACATGCAGCAGTTATGTTCTTTGGACTATGTGAAAACATAGATACTATGTAAACTGTATAGTTTACAGAGGGCTTCAACCTGGTCTCAAGCAATGCAATTATCTAAAGATGTAACAGATGTTAAAGGGCTCCTTTGGCCTGTCAGATTGAATTGTGGGTTTGATTTTTGAACTTTGGTGTTTATACAGTGCATCTTATTTCTAAAAGCCCCAAAATGTAAACCATCGTAAACATTTCTGTATCGGGAAAGAAACTGTATGCGCACAAATATTTTTTGGGGGTATTGTTTTGGTGAATTTTAAAATTGGTTTATTGTTCTGGTTAAATCTGAGCAGTCAGTGCGGCAGTGTAAAGCTGTGAGGAAGAATAGCCTGAGTCCCTGAAACCATCATAAATAAGATGGCAGATAGCTTTCTTACCTTGTGAGATGTTAAAGAACCTTCAATAACAAAAGTGCTAGCTGTCACTTACCTGTAAGGTGCACCTCCAAATGATGCCCTCTTGGAGTCGTAGGATTGACAGATGGAACCACTTTGTGTCAGTGACCACGAAATCTAGTCTAACGGACTTAAAGGGGTTGTATCACCTGGAGCATTGTTGGCATATTGCTAGGATATGCCACCAATGTCTGATAGGTGCGGGTCCCACCTCTGGCATGCACAGCCACCGTCTGTTCTTTTGTAAGAGAACACCAAAAAATAGCTGAGTTTTGTGCTCCGCTGTTTTCGGTACACCCATAGAAATGAACGGAGGCCAGCCGTGTATGCATGGTGCGCTCTTGTTTCCTTTGGGAGTTTTGTTCTTGAGGGTCCCATAGGTGGGACCTGCACCTTTCTGACATTGGTGGCATGTCCTAGCGATACAGTAGGTCACCAATGCTCCAGATGAGACAACCCCAATAAAGCTGTCCTTGGATAGCTGTTGGCCAAATAGCTGTATGGTCAAAAGATATTCCTCCCAACTCCACCATATACAGTATATGCATGCTTGCCTGGGGGCGAGCATACTTGTATTTTCCATGGGAAGAGGACAATAAACATTGTCTGACATCTGCAGTCATAAAAAAGTGAGGACATCACTATACATGAGGTAGTCAGCCAGTCCTGACTTTCATCAGATGTGTATGGACACCTTAACTACTGTATACTGATTAATCCTATAGATACTGTATACTGATTGTAGATAAAATAATTGAAGTAAGGCTGCGGAAGAGGACAGGGCAAAATGACTTCCTACAAAAACAGAAACCGTTTTGGTAAAGGGGAGTCTTTTATGGTGATATTAGGCTCACCATAGAAAGCCATGAGAAAAAAATCCTTGCAAATATGAAGACATTTAAACCTTACCATGAAAGAGTCCATGCACACAGTTTTTTGACTGCTGAATTACCTGAGGAGGCAACAATTTATGATCTCGTCTGTGCCAAAACACATGTCCTTTCTTGGCATGACTGCAGCGATCGGCTACGACCACATGAACGGTAGCGCGGCCGTCCATTGATGTCTCCCTTAAACTGGTTTCCATGCCTCCATTAGGTAGCGAATGTCTGTCTTTTACCAAACATTTCCCGGAAATATTTTTTTCCTTGCATATTGGTGCCAAGGTATTTTATATGGTAGCTTGATGGCATTTGTGATGTTGTCTTTCATAGGAAGGCACTGCACTATTGCTGGAGCATCTTGCTGGTAGCCTTGCCAATGCTATACCTGTCAGCACACAGTTGGATATTGCTGCACAGCATCACCTCTTTATGATGGGCCGAAACGGTGGCAACATCAAACACATAATGCAACGAACTGGTGCTCAGATCCACTTTCCAGATCCAAATAATCCCCTGAAGAAGTCCACAGTCTACCTCCAAGGCACCATTGAGTCAGTCTGCCTGGCCAGACAATATCTCATGGTAAGTGTATCTGTAAGGATTTCCATTCCCCTGCCGAGGTGCGACCATTACCTATACACACAAACTTGATATCTCTGTGTGTGTGTGTGTGTGTGTGTGTGTACATGTTATATATATATGTATGTATGTATATATGTGTGTGTGTGTGTGTGTTATTAAAATGTTCTATTTTTTTTATTTCCTTCGCAGGGTTGTCTCCCACTAGTTCTGATGTTTGACATGAAAGAAGAGATTGAAGTGGAGCCACAGTATATTACTCAACTCATGGAGCAGTTAGATGTATTCATCAGCATAAAACCAAAGCCCAAGCAGCCAAGTAAAGTAAGTTTCATGTAATAAAATGATGACTTAAAGAAATTTTGCACCTGTTTTTAAATATATTTAGCTTCCATTTCCATTGCTGGTCTGGGATGGCTGCCATTTATTTAGTTTATCAGGGTATCGTTACTTGCAGATACTGAATACGTTCTTAGCCATCATCTTTTGCAGAAATGAAAATCCTGTCTGGTGATCATCCTTCATTTGAGAGTTGGCTGTGATTTCTAGTATTGGATTGTATAATCTGGCACTCAGAACTAGTGCTGGTAAATTTAAGGGAGCGTAGGGATATTATTAGGACATGAGAGATGTGCTTTAACTCCTAATAGTTGTAGTGGGGCATTAAAGGGGTTGTATGACTCCCCCAGCAGTTTGATTTATGGCCCCAAAATTGCTCAGCCTAAAATAAAATAAAGGCCACTTCTCCTGTGGACCTGGAAATGCAACATCCCATTTGTCATCTTCTGCACCGCTGCAGTCATTCACTGGCCTCAGCAGAAACGTGTCCTCAAGGGGCATTTGACCACTGAGGCCAGTGAAGGGCTGTAGTGGTGCCAGGAGACTGGAACCAGCGGGAATGGGACCGTTGGTGCAGGAATGGAGTGTCGAAAAGTTTGGAAAGCCTTTTTGCTTTACTTTAGGCTGAGCACTGGCCATGAGTACGATTGCTCTGGGGGGTCGGACAACTCCTTTAATGCATGTATTTCTTGTATGTTATTGATTGTATAAACAGAAATGATGATGAAATTGCATTATATTTTTTTTTTTAAATATCAATGGTTTAGAATTTCAACTTGTGCTACACCCATCTAAATTTTCCCTAGACGTGTTGTGGTCACATAGACGTCAGATTCCCTCACGTTTGCAGAAGAGGTTTCTAAATGTAATTCTTGCTCAGTTTGTTTAATGTTCTCTTTCAGTCAGTGATTGTAAAAAGCGTTGAACGAAATGCCTTAAATATGTACGAAGCCCGAAAGTGCCTTCTTGGACTTGACAGCAGTGGAGTGGCCATTACAAGCCAGTCTACATTATCCTGTCCAATGCCTTTTCATGGACTGGATATCCTTACAGCAGGTTTGGGACTTACTGGATTAGGTGAGTGGGAGCTGCCATTTTCTCACATGTTCCAAATTCACATCTTGTTAAGAATCAGCCTATATTATTTTCTTTTAAAAGATGCAAAACGTAACATGCTACTATCAGGAGAAAGGGGCATTGTAAATACAGGTGGGGCAGTAAAATGGCGTGTCTGGGTAAGTGCACTCTAGAAGTGCTGCCCGCACATGCTTTTCAGAGGACAGGACAACCTGCTTACTGCACCAATGAACACACAGTATAGAAAGCGTGTTTGACCAACAGCGACCGACTTGTTACCAATTCCATCATAAACATGCATGCTTGGCCAAGAGAGAGAAAATAATAAGCTGCTGCGAGACCCCACTGCCTGGGAACAGAGGAGCATTCAGCATACCTGAACTTTTCTGTCTCCCACTTTTGGGAGAGTCTGGAGGTCCCTGTATGTTAGATGGCCAGTCCATACTACTGAAATCAATGGATTTGGATAACGTTTATGTGTATGGCCAGTTTAGGCTTGTTGTAGAGGCCTGTAGGTTGTGTGATCCATATTAATAGCTCTAAATGAAAACTTTAATTTTACAAGATGGTTTTTTTTGTTTGTTACTATACAGGTGAAGCATATGCTAATTTGTCTATTTAAAGGCTGTGGATACCTTTTTGGGAGCAATTTTTTTTCATGGCATTTTACTCAATTTGGGTTAAAATCTGCTTTTCCTCTACAGTTTTTCAGTTTCACTACATCTACAGACTACAACTCTCTGCTTCATACTGAATCTGTCAAGGAGGTGTTCTTACGGCTCTATCTGTAGCCCTCATCTCTGAACCCCTGGGAGCTCAAAAACTCATTTGTCATGTTCGTTTAAGTTTCACAAAAAGGGGTATTCGCATCTCGGACAATGGGGGCATATCGCTATCTAGTGAAGGCAGCCGGCAAATGCGTGGCTGCCCTCCATTCATTTCTATGGGTCCACTAAAAATAGCCGAGCACTGGCTCATCTATTTCCGTCAGCCCCATAGAAATAAGTGGGAGCTGTGGCCGCACAAGCGCTGTGCGCTCCCTTTTACTTCTATGGGAAGAGTGCTTGGTGGTGGCTGGACCCAGAGAAACCCGGGGTCCTCCAGCCACCTCTTTCTCCACTTCATTCTCTATGTACAGATGTAGCAGGGGTGACGCACACACACTCTTAACTCAAATTTCTTAACTTATCGCATTATCTTGAAACAAAAGCCATTGAAAAGCAATTGCTTAACGCATTTAGTTGCATTTAGTTTAGATAACAGGTCTCATAAAGCATGTGTGTTAACCCTGCTACATCCGTAGGTGAGGTGCCCAAAGGTTAGACTCGGTCTAGCACTATGCCCCCATTGTCTCAGATAGATATACTCCTTTAAGTATAATTATTGTTTTTGAGCTGCCAGGAGTTCAGAGACAAGGGCTATAGAGCCAACCATTAGGGCTGCTCCCTAACACATTACAGTGTGATGCAGAGAGCTGTAGTCTGTAGATGTAGAAAAACCGAAAGCTGTAGGAAAAAAAAAACCTGTTGAATTTTTTAATAAACACAAATTGAAAAAAAATATGATTTTTAGCCCAAAATTAGTACAAATACAATAATCAAGAAAATGCCCCCAAAGGTGTCAAATGAAAGACTACTACAAGTGTACGTTTAGAAGTCTGTTAATATTCGCTGTGTTGAAACCTTATTCCTCCGAGTGCTTGCTTTCTGAGGGGATTGGGAGAACATGCTGTGCTTTCTTCAATAAATGTCATAGAATCCCAAACAACCTTTTTTATATCTGGTTAATTAATGATGAAATATTTCCACATTGAACAGAAAAGCTTACAGAAGGTCATGTAGTAGTGTAACTGTTAATGCAATGTTCACTTCTTTTACAGGTCTCCTGGGCCCCAATGCCCTTTCTATTAATTCGTCTACGGCACAAAATACTCTGCTGAACGCCCTGAACAGTTCGGTCAGTCCACTTCACAGCCCCAGTTCTGCTGCACCTAGTCCAACACTTTGGGCAACTTCACTAGCGAACACCACCAACGCTGCAGGTAACTGTCGGGTTCAGACTTGTCATGAAAATGTTTGACAAAAATATTACTAGTTGTACAACTGCCATTTATTAGACAAATGCTGGATCACTAGTTTTTCGAAATGCAATATTATTTATGAATACAGTTGAGCCGTATTTATTTGCACTTTTTTTTTTTTTTTTATCTTTTTTTTTTATTATTATTATTATTATTATTATTATTATTACGTTCTCGCATCCGATCAATTATTTTACCTTGTGTAGTGGGCCATTTTCATCATAGGCTAAAGATCTTGCAACAGCGACACCTACAGGTTACGTAGTGGTGCAGCCAGCAATAGAAGATCCGAACCATAGTTAACATTGCCTCTACAATCAAAAATTGTGAAATGTGGAATCCTTGCACAGTTTTTCTTGTATTTTGGAGGGTTCTATAACTATTAACCTTTTTATAATTGATTTATTTCATCCCTCCCAAAGAAAGAGCCTTAAAAGGGTAATTTTAGAAAATGCCCGATTGCATCTTTTAGGTCGGTATGGTCTAGAATCCATACGATGACTGGGGCAGTGTTACACATTTAAGATACAATCAGTTGACTGCTTCCACATAAAATGTCTTTTTTTACACTCCTACTGAATTCTTGAAATCTGAAACCTTAAGAAAAACGACATTATTGCCAACAAAATTGTAAAATTATATCGGGCAAGGTTTAAAATTTTCTTTTTAAGTTCTCTTTACTTAACCCACAAATTCTAACCCAAATAAATAGCAGATTAATCCGGGTAGACGGTTTGACCTGCTTTTTGTTACTTCTGACAGATTCCTAAAGTTATGTGCTTTCCGTTCTGATCTGCCTCTAATGCCACATTAGACATAATCACCGGTTGCTGTTCTAATCCATCCTGGGAAATATTTTTTTCTGACCAACATTGTCTTTAGAATGGAAAATCGCCTATAATTGCCTAAAAAAGCTTGGACTCTAATGTACTATGAAAACAAGAGAATAGTGTCTGAAACAGAATGAGTTGTTCTTATTAGGATGAGGCTTGGTTATTCTGTGGCTCCATTTGGCGGCTCAGTTTTTCTTTCTTTATATAAGGTTAATTATAGGGGTCTTGGTAAACTTTGAAAAAAGAGGTCCACGTCTTGTTGGCCTTTTCATTTAGAAGTAAGGGGTAAAGCCTAATTTTCTAAAATTGTATTCTGAAGATGTAAAAATCCATTAATTTTTCTCCTTTCTGTTCATTGTTGCCTCTTTCAATGTCATCCTTTCCAATTTTTTTAACTGGCAGCAGAGTTACAAACATTACTACACAGTGACACAAAATCAAAGTTATTCTTAGATGTTCTCTCATATTTTTCTAAAAGAATATGCACATCGCAAAACGATTTTCCCATGAAAAGTCAGACGAGGAGCAGGGAGGCCCTATCACAGGCGTGTGTTAATGGTGATGTAATAGGGGTTATGTTTACTTTCCTATGCTTTGATGATAGCACTTGATCATTATTTGATCATTTTTGTTCTCTCTCTAGGATTTTCTGCCATACCACATATGATGGTGCCATCTGCTGCACAAGCCACGTTAACTAGCTTTCTTTTATCTGGGGTGCCCAACTATGGTCAGAATACCCCATCTCCACCACCTGGCTTGACCCCAGTTGATGTCCATATGAATGGAATGCACTCAGAATGCAAGAAAGTAGCATCTGCATTAAATGGTCATGTGAAGGTAGGTGCACACTAAATATTAACTTCTAGGAGAACGCCAGTAGTAGTCTTTAATTGCATTGACATCATTATCTCTGGATTATGTGTATCTGCAATAGAGGTGGGTGATATAAACCATATACGATATTATCGCCATAAATTCGGGCAACGATCTAGATTTTAGCTATATTGCCATATTGCGATAGGTGGAGCGGTAGTGAATTGAAGAAGCTTCTCACTCACCGCTCCGTGGCCTCCCAACTCTGCACCGGCCAGGTCTTTGCGTGCACACATTGTCAGCACACTTGCTGATACTGTGTGTGACGTCAGGTCCCTCCCAGTGCATGCTAGGAAGAATTTGCGGTCCATCTCCTGCGGACTCCATCAGCCAGCCGCGCACCCTGCAGGAAAGTTAAGTATATGAGCAGGGCCCTAATCTACTGGCTATGGCATGGGGCTGATGGCACTGGCTGGGGGACATGATGGTGGAAATGGCATGGGGCTGATGGTGCTGGCTGGGGGACATGATGATGGTGGAAATGGCATGGGGCTGGGGGACATGATGATGGTGGAAATGGCATGGGGCTGATGGCGCTGGCTGGGGGACATGATGATGGTGGAAATGGCATGGGGCTGGGGGACATGATGATGGTGGAAATGGCATGGGGCTGGGGGACATGATGATGGTCGAAATGGCATGGGGCTGGGGGACATGATGATGGTGGAAATGGCATGGGGCTGGGGGACATGATGATGGTGGAAATGGCATGGTGCTGGCTGGGGGAGATGATGATGGTGGAAATGGCATGGGGCTGATGGCCCTGGCTGAGGGACATGATGATGATGATGGTGGAAATGGCATGGGGCTGATGGCCCTGGCTGAGGGACATGATGATGATGGTGGAAATGGCATGGGGCTGATGGCTCTGGCTGAGGGACATGATGATGGTGGAAATGGCATGGGGCTGATGGCCCTGGCTGAGGGACATGATGATGGTGGAAATGGCATGGGGCTGATGGCGCTGGCTGGGGGACATGGATGATGGCAATGGCATGGGGCTGATGGCGCTGGCTGGAGGACATGGATAATGATGGCTATGTAATTTTTATACATACAGAAGAAAATAATAGATCGTGATATATCGTTATATCGCACATGCTTAAAATTATATTGCGATATAGATTTTAGGCCATATCACCCAGCCCTAATCTTCAACTTGTTTTCTTCACTTTGGGGAACAGTTATGATGCGTAACTGCAGCCGAGCTGCTTCATCTGATCTTAGTCTAAGTTCCTGATCATGGTCTCGTGTAAGCGACAATAATCACAGCTATTGCCTACACCTAAAGTTATCTTTCGTCAGCTCAACAGCACATCTTCCTGTATGAATGGGGTGAGCTGCCGGCAATAATTGAGGGGAATATCTGAAGTCAGTTTTGCTGGAGTCTGCGCTGATGCACATTTGTCAAATATTGGAGACTGTTTGATAAATTTGTCTTATCCTTAAACCTAAAACTTTTGTCTAGAAAAGCTCCCCTAGTTTTCCTACTCCACCCTCCTACTGGCGAGAGTGTGTCATATTTTTTTTTGCAACTTTTTAAATAACTCAATAAATCTGGAGTGAAACTCATAGCGAACCACAGGCATTTTCCCACCCATATTTGAAAACTGGAGTGAGTGGTCAAAAATGCGGAAAGTGAGCCCATTTTGCGACTTTTTAAAGACCTGTCTTTACAAAAAGATGCTAAGTCTATGCGCAGATTGATTGAGTTCAACTATTAAGGGATAGCTGCGGTACACAGGTGTAGATTGATTTGTATGTAACTTTGGGGTGGGTTCACATATGCGTTGTAAATTCCGTTATACCATTCCATGGGCACATATAACGGTTCCCGTCTTGTTCCATTATGTAAAACGGAAAAAAAAAAAAAAGTCCTGTCGACACAACTTTTCTTTTCCCGTCTTACGTAACGGAACAAGTCAGAACTGTTATTTGTGCCCATAGAACTCTATTAGGACAGATCAAAACAGAATGCCTCTAAAAGGTTCAGTTTTGCATTCGGTCCTTGATTTCCATTATATTCCATCATAGCCCTATTATAACGGAATATACAACTCAAATGTGAACCTACCCTCAATGTGTTCCTTTGGACAGCAGCTGTAGCTCAATAGTTAAAACTGAAAGATCATGGTACAAAATGTCTGTGTGTAGCCTCAGCCTTAGGCCTCTTGGACACGGCCATATGTCCCAGGGCGGCATGGATCGTGCGCACTAATAAGATCATATGAGTGCAGGAGAATTGTCCCGCGGGTGGCCCGCCGTGCACAGCATCATTGTAATCTGTGTGCTCCCATGTGTACAATCCATGCCGCTCTGGACATATGGACCGTATATCTCGGAGGGCATACGGTCGTGTGCAAGAGGCCTTAATGGAATTCTGCTTGGGCTAGTTTAACATCTGCAGCACAGAGCTCGGGCCGCCTGATCCAGCAGAGAACAGCCTATTCTCTGCATTTTTTGCCGGGTTAATCGGGCCGGCGGGCATTCAGTTTGCATATCTCTGGCGGAACATCCTGCCGGAATACACGCCACAGATGAGAAACTAGCCGTAAACAAAAAGTGATATTGCAGAATGAGAATCTAAAGTTTTTCATTTCAAGGAATTTAACACAACCTCTTTTCAGGAGTCGCCTCTATCGGCCAGGGTGGTCTTCACTCTGGCTGACTTGGCCCATCCATGTATTACATGGTTAGACATTCCTTTGACTTTCTGGCAATCATGGGAAATATACAGCTTCACCTGATTGCAGGGGGTTAGACAATCCACTGATCATCAGGACAGTCCCTTTAAGTTGACATATGTCCCTAAAATGTAGTCACCCCTTTCTGCTCCAGTAGATATAAATGGTTTGGGTGTTGTACTGTTTTCCTGCATTTAGTGTTTGATAATAAAAGTGTACCTTTCTACACTTGTGCACTGAACTGTTCTAATACAACCTTCAATGTTGCAGTCGACAAACATGAAATATGGCACCATATCTGCATCATCTCTAGGAGACAAAGTGATGAACTCGCACCTACCTGAATCATCTAGACAGTCAAACAACCGCAGCTCCCCCGACCAAACAAGCACAAAGTCAGAAGGTGGGGTCATAGTTTGTTACAGCTTCCTTTCACGTTCCTTATCCGTTTGTAACTTCTGTATTGTTTTTTATAATATATTATGTTACTACTAGCAAGTCTTTACTTTGACCTAGCTGCAGAAAAATCTTTACAATGCAAAGGATTTCTGAAGCCAACTAGAGATAAGACACCAGTCACGCCACTACTGTGCCGCAGTAGAAAATACTTGATTTTTTATTGTTTTCTAGGATGTAATGATGCCTTTGTGGAAGTAGGAATGCCAAGAAGTCCATCACATTCAGCAAACACAAATGATCTCAAGCAAATGCTGAACTCGGCCAAAGCCCCCTGTACGAAGAGGCAGACGGTGGAATTATTACAAGGCACAAAGAACTCTCACTTACAGTAAGTTTGTGCTTTGGATATTTCTAAGACCCTAAATACATGAACCATGTTTGTAGAAATGTTTCTCCTTCTGTTATAGTGGTACAGAGCGGTTACTGTCTGATTCAGAGATGAGCTCTCCTGAAGGTCCCGTCACTGACAAGAAGGCCCCAGGAAGTGAACGAGCAGCCGAACGAGCCGCACAGCAGAATTCAGAGAGGGTACGACTGAATTCACAGTCGTCATACACCAGTATGCAGGTAATGATTAAATCGGAAGCGTCTCTTATATTTGGTAACACAGCGTGGGAAAAATTAAGCAAAGCTAGTTCAAGGGAAAGTGACTTTTATAGTCTATGAGAGCACATACAGAGCAGGGTTGTCTAGAGGGGTGACCATTTTAAAGGGGTTGTGCTAAGTTTTAAAGTTATCCCCTAGCCACAAAATATAGAGGGATTGTGGGGGTCCAACCACCGAAACCCCCACCTCTTCTGAGAGCAGTGGTCCCATGTGCTTGTCCTGATGGAGCAATGTAATAACTATCTCCAACAGTCCCAGAGAGGAGTGGAGCGGCCTGGGGTGCATGAAATCCACAGCCATTTCCACTGCAAAAAACACATGTAATGCATGCATTTTTTGCCGTGGATCAGCAGTAAAATCTGCACAGGCCTTTATACTGTATTTTGAGTTACGTGTGGATATACCCTTACATTAGGCTGTGGACCATCTGGAGTATTTACATTGTCACATTCAACGTGTCCCCTTAACCGTTCATCCAATACATCGAATATTTATGGCTCAATTTTGACACATTTTAAAATGTAGTAAATCTCCCCCAGTGTGGCCATTAATATATGGTATTAAATAGTCCTTAATAAAAAAAAAAATATGGAAAACAGAATTTTCGAAACGTCAGCAAATTTAAAAAAAAAGAAAAACTGAAATTTTGCATGGATATAAGTATTCAGACCCATTGCTAGGACACCTGAAATTTAGCTCTATGGGTCCTTATTTCTTGCCCATCTTTGAGATGTTTCTACACCTTGATTGAAGTCCACGTGTTAAATCCTCTTGATTGGACATAATTTGGAAAGACAAATTGCTGTCTATATTGGGTCTCACAGCTGAAAATGCGTATCAAAGCAAACACCAAGCCATGGCGAGGAAAGAACTGCCTGTAGAGATCAGAGACATGATTGTGTGGAGGCACCGATCTAGAGAAGGGTAAATAAATGTCTGCTGCACTGAAATTTTCCAAGAGCAGAGTAACTTCCATAATTCTTATGGGGGGCGGGGGAAAGCCTTGGTAAGAGGGGTGAACAGGAAGCCAATGGTCACTCTGGCTAAGCCCCAAATATCCTGTGTGCAGATCGGAGAAACATCCAAAAGGTCATCCATCACTGCAGCACTCCACCAATCTGGACTTTATGGCAGAGTTGCCAGAAAAAAAGCTTCTCCTCAGTAAAAGACACATGAAAGTTTGCTAAAAAAGCACTTGAACGACACTGACTGTGAGAAACAAGATTCCCTTACCTGATTAAATAGATATTGGACTTTGTGGGCCCTAAGCACACAGCCAAGACAACACAGAAGTGACTTGGGGACAACTGTTAACGTCCTTGAGTGGCCCAGCCAGAGCCCTGACTTGAATACAATTGAACATCTCTCCAGAGACCTGATATTGGCGGCTGTTTGACCTTCCAACCTAACAGACATTTAGATGACCTGCAGAGAAGAATGGCAGAAAATCCCCAAATCTAGGTGTGCAACCTTGTGGCATCATACCCAAGAAGACTGGAGACTCTAATTGCTGCCAAAGATGCGTCAACCAAGTCCTGAATAAAGGGTCTGAATACTATCAATCAAATATTTGTTTTTCCTTTTCAATAAATTAGCAGAGATTTCTAACATTAACAAGAGATTTCTTCTCATTATGGGGTATTGAGAGCAGAATGATGGGGAAAAACGTGAACATTTTTATTTAAAGAGGACCTGTCACCGCTGCTGACACATTTGTTTTAATAACGACTTGCATCCTCCATGTAATAACAATTCTGGAGCATCTATTCTTATAACTCTACAAAGTACCATTTCTTTATTATTTCTACTACAAGTTATGAATGAATTGCTAGCAGTCTGCAGTAAGGGTACAGAGGGGATGTAACAAGTTGGTGCCCTGCACAGTCGGACTCCATCCAGTCATTGCTGCCATTGTCAGACTGTGCAGGTACCCCCCCCCCCCCCCCCCCCCACCACTCTTCTGTACCCTTACTGCAGACTGCTAGCATATTATGCATAACTTCTAGTAGGAATAATATATGATCACAACATAGTCATAAGAAGAGATGTTCCAGAATTGTCATTACATGGGGAATACATGTAGCTATTAAAACAGGCATGTCAGGAGAGGTGACAGGTTTTCTTGAAGCATAAGGCTGCAACATTACAAAATGTGAAAAAAAATGAAAGGGTCTGAAGACTGTCTAAATGCTCTGTGTATGTATGTATGTATATGTGTGTATATATTAGAGAGAGGACAATATGTTAAAGCCCTGCACTGAGTCCATCTACTGGAGTGCCCACTGCTACTGCTACAAAAATAAAAAAATTAAATGGACGTAAAGGGTCACCATTTTCTGATATTCTTTGTTTCTTTTGTAATTCTGTATATGTACTTCTATCAACAGGCTTATGATTATGAACAAAAGAAGTTGTTAGCGACAAAAGGTATGTAGCGTCAATGTTTTTTCCCCCCTTTGATTTGGTTCTCCGGGAATTAAGAAAATGAAAATATTTAAATACTACGGTACTTTATTATTATAATCATATTCTCAAATACTTTTCATGAGTTATAATGGCTTGTTTTCTCTATGGGGCAATCATTAGGAGAAATAAAATGGCTGCTGTCCTATTAGTACACACAGAACCTGTCCTAATCACACAGGACGACAAGTTACCTCAGAACACTGAGCTAAAGAGCTGCCTCATCCTTCACTTTGCTTTACTTGTCTGGGATTATTTCTTTGGGAATGGAGATGAGACATCAGAGGATTGTGGCGTGTGGCTAATGAGCAGCAGCATTTGTATGCAGTCTCTATTATCACAGCCATAGTCTGTCTTGTCCTTCCTCTCTGTACTAAATTCCCCAGTGATCTGCTGTAGTCAGGACCATAATCCCTGACAAGCAGAGGGGGAGGATGATGCAGCTCTTTAGCTCAGTGTTCTGAAGTTACTTGTCCACCTGTGTGATTAGGACAGGTTTTGTGTGTTTGAATAGAACAGCGGCCATTTTGTTTCCCCTGATTGCTCCCCAGACATAAGCCATTATAACTAATGAAAGGTATTTGGGAATATATTTATAATAAAGTAATATTTAACTATTTTCATTTTGTTAATTCCCGGAGAACCCCTTTAATGACCGGTACATTTTAGGTACAATAGTGCAGCAAAACAAATGTATGTACATCTCTTACACATAAAATCATACTTGCATAGCAGTACAACATAATGTTCTCTTATCCAGAGACAGGGCTGGCCTTACGTTGGATGGTGTCCTATGTGGCACCTTTTACCCTAATGTGTACGGTCTAGAGTGTGCAAAAATCCATATTATACTGTCTCTGATTATCTGTGTCATACACTGTGGTCTCAAAGTAACAGTATTGTACATTATTGAACACTTCCATGCAGTTTCCTAAAAAAAAAAAAAAAAAAATTATGCTATATTCTTACACTATATATCTACTTCCGCAAGGAAATGATTGATCCACCCTGGTGACTGCACAGGTCGCTCACCCATAAAACCAGCCCCGTCTATGAACATACGGTTGTAGGTTGTTTATCTTCAGCTGTATGAGAATATGCAGTCCTAGTTTGACTACCCATTTGAGTGGTACCATTATTGACTTCACTGTTTATTGAATAATGGTGTTTTTTATGACCTTAGTATCCTATGCGTTAGGCCTATACATGACCATATCCATTTTGTGGTCCACAAATTGTGAATGCAGTCTGTGTGCCGTCCACATTTTATTTGCAGACCCATTGTTTTTAATAGGTCCATGGTGTGCATTTTGCAGACATACAGTAGTCTTTTTGTGAAACGGACATATGAATGCGGAAAGCACACGGATGAGCCGCGTGCTTTCTGCATCCGCGTGTCCATTATGCAGAAAGAGAGAACCTGTCCTATACATGTCTGGAAAATGCAGGCCACGGACCCATTGAAGACAAAGGGTCTGCAGATATTGTTGATGCAACACAAACCCCATTAGTATTTTGCGGATCTGTGATTTGCGGACCACAAAACTGATACGTTCGCGTGCATGAGGCCTTAATTTGTATTTATTGTGAATGTAGCGAAGTATTTGAGCTTGCTGGATTTTGAAAGGGTGAAAAACCTCTTTCCCTTTCCCACTTCAGCTATGTTGAAGAAACCAGTTGTGACAGAAGTGAGGACACCAACAAACACCTGGAGTGGACTGGGCTTCTCAAAATCTATGCCGGCAGAAACCATTAAAGAATTAAGAAGAGCTAACCATGTGTCATACAAGCCGACCATGAGTACGACATACGAGGTATTTCATTCAAGTCAGGGTTTAGCACTCTCAGCATCGTCCTGCCAAACTTCATTTTTATTGTCTTGGCTTCAGTGGTGACATTTTCAGCGTGCCATGAGTCGATGTAGTTTCTGCTATGGTACTCATGGAAAATCGAAGTCATGCTAATATCCCAACTGTAATAAAGTTCTTCCTGCTCCCACATGTTCAACGATCAACCTTGGTAGCCAGGACATCTTTCTGTATTTCTTCTTTTTAGCACATAGTCCATAAAGAATGAGATATAAAGTTAAGTATGTTTTATCTCATATGTGACACTGTGCAGAGAAGTAGTGTGATTTGCACGTCTCTTTACATGTCATAGGCTTCAATTAGTTGAAAACAACATCCTCTGTTAAGATTGAAGTTTTGTTTCATCTGCCTATTAAAGGGGTTTCCAGGACTAACATATTGCTGACGTATCCATATGTCCAATATGAGATTGGTCGTGGTCTGACACTGGGCTCCCCCACGATCAGCTGCCGCCAGAGATGGAGCACCATAAAGCCATACACTGTGTAGTGGCTGTTTTTGGGTACCACAGCTCAGCTCCCATCCACTTGAATATGGAGTTGTGGCGTTCCGGCTCCGTATACTGTTACATTCTGGAATCTGTAGCTGCCGGTAAAAGCTTGTTGATGTGGTGCCAATTGTCAGAACTCCGCCAATCTCATATTAATGACCTATGGATAGGTCATCAGTATGTTGCTCCTGGAAAGCCCCCTTTTAGCTGGCCATAACACATTAGTCAGACGAACCCATACATTTTTGTGAGATTTTCCATTTATCTGTATTGGAGCCTCCCGACTAGCCGCTGTTGGATTTTAACATGCCATTGTTCACATAGGAGGAAACAGCAGCACCATGTAATGTTAAAATTCCCTTCTAAGAGATTCCTCTGCCAAAATGATCAGATCACTAGAGTTTCACTAGTTGGGCCCGTGTCTATTAACTAATCGACAACTGTCCTTATTTAGTGTCATGGTTGTCCAACTTCTAAAGAGAGTTTGTCAGTGTTTTTGACCATGCAGAATGACTTGTAGCACTAGGTAGGGGCTAGATAGAGTGAGACAAATTTAAGTTTTCTGGATCTTTTATTATCAGGAGTAGTTTGAATGTGAACTTTTATTCTGCCAGGTACTGCTTCTTCAAGTGCCCAGGAGGTGGAGCTTCACTGGGACATGCTCTCTGCATTAAAGGGGTATTCCCATCTTGCTAAATCAGCCTGAGCTGCAGTTACAGCAGAAGTCACTTCCTGGTTTTCTGCTGCTAAGGCTGGGCAGGCTTAGGCAGTTTGAGTGAAGGCCGGCCACACCTACTTATGACATCACACTGAGAACTCAGTCCTTGCGTGCTAGTTCATGTGAATAGTATGACTCATCAGTCTGGCAGCCTCCAGTGTCTGAGGCCCCTCCCCCTGCTGGGGAATCTTCACTCAGAGAGCTGTGATAAGCGAGCTCAGTGTACAGTAACATGTGGCTGTTCTGCACAGTTTTAGGGTCCATTCACACGTCCGCAAATGGGTCCGCATCCGTTCCGCAATTTTGCGGAACAGGTGCAGACCCATTCATTCTCTATGGGAACGGAATGGATGCGGACAAGAATACACATTTCTATAGGGGTGCAAGCCGGGTGTGTTGCAGATCCGCAATTTGCAGGTCCGCAACACACCACGGACGTGTGAATGGACCCTTACACACAAAATCTCTGTCTGATCTCTTACAAACCCATTTTTTTTTTAATCTAAAAATATAATTCCATATTATACATTAGCTCAAAAGCTTGTCAGCTAGTAGACTTATAATCTTTGCTTTTGTCTCCCACAAAATATGACAATCCCCCACCCACCAGCACTGATGCATATATTTTTCCATTACAGCTGTACTCCAGTTGTGTATAAACCTTACACTATGTATCTGTATAGATGCATATACATCTCGGCTACACCAGTCCCCTAACATCACTTTGGCTGAATGGCTTCCTATACAGCTCTGCTACATCTTTATTCTACTCCCCCACTAGCACTGTGTCTGAAAAGCTTCATATATAGCTCTGCTACATCTGTCTATCTCTTCAACCAGCACTGTGGCTGAACAGTCTCATATACAGCTCTGCTACATCTGTTTCTCTCTTCTATCAGCATTGATGCTAACACACCACATATAGAGCTCTGCTACATTTGTCTATTCCATTCCCCATTAGAACTGTGGCTGAACATCAGCATATTCAGCCTGCTACATCCATCAGCCCCCCATATGCCTCCATCAGCCCTCCAGTAGCGTCCTGCCAGGAGCCTGATCAGGCTTAGATATACCATGGCAAGCCGGATGCCTGTGAAGGCGTCCGGTTGCCATGGTAACCATCGGGGCTGACACAGCAGCGCTGCGCCCGATGGTGGGTTCCACTTGGCCATTCTGAAATCAAAAGAAGTGGGAGTGGGGCGCGGCACAGTTATACACAGCAGCGCAACCCCGATCTCCCTACCATTCACTGAGGAGATCTGGGCTGAACTCTGAAAGACCGGACAGCTCCTCTCCTTCTCTTCCTTCTACACTATTCTCCGATGCGATAATCTATAATTATTTGTGCCATGTTTAGAATGCGGCTCTGTTTCAGACGCGGCACAAAGGAATATAGATCTGCGCGCGCTTGCGATGGAGGCGGCTACTGGATGCCGGAGTTCTTCTGCGCAAGCGCGGCCCATGGATGCGGCCGGTGAGCGGTGGCCGTATCCATGGGCAGCGAAGATAAACAATTTATTTGGAGAATTCGATTTTACAAAGAACAGTTTTTTTTTTTTAATGCTATATTTTTAGAAAAATGTTCACTTAGGGGGTCTACAATTGAATCAATATGATGATGAAGATGGGAATACCCCTTTAAGCTGCCTCATGGCCCCTCTGCTGTGAGTGACAGCTGTAGCATCCAACCAGAAAATCAGTTGAGAGCGGAGGGGTTGGAAGCATCTTACTGCAGAGAGCTCTTCACGGAAAAGCTCTGCCACAGTTCACCTGTAGGAGTAGAACTAGTAGAAACAAGCTTCATATTCACACTACTCCTGATGATAAAATCTCCACAAAAGGTATATTTGTCCAGCTCTCCCCAACTGCTGCTTAGCGTTGTCACCCTGGTGTAGGACCATGATTTCTGTCTGACCCATAGTCTTGCTGAATCGTGCCCCTTTGTACCTTGAATGGTGATCTGCTTGATGATGGTTCCCAGAAAGCAACTTTGTAAGCCCAACAAGAAAAGCACCATGTATAGCTATTAAACATTTATTTATTGTATAGCCAATGCTACTGTGAAGCTTCGCAAACATAACTTTTTACAGCCAGGAATTATAGAGCTGAAGATTCTGTTCTCCTCAGCTATGAATTATAACTAAATTGTGTATTAACCCTGAGAGCTATAATTATATGGAAGAGGGCATCAAATATATTGTAAGGCATGTATATTGGGTTCACATCAAGTGCAGCTTTATGTGCAATCAGCAGGAAATTATCATTACAGCGTATGTTCTCCAATTGTGTTATACAATGTGTTCAGTTATATCCAGTGCACATAAAACTGAGGAAAACATAATCCTAGCCTAGAAAGAATGCAAGAATTTCTGTATATCCCATATGTAAGAGGTCACGTGTAGTCTCATCAATCTGCTGTATCGTAACTGTGTCCCTGCTTTATGTTAGTGGTGCTGTCATCCTTGTATGAGATATGTGACATTCATGCTGAATTCTCTGTTTTTTAAGGACCCCTCCATGTCTCTCTCTCGGTCAAACAGTCGGGAACAACTTGGAAATAGTAGTGACTCTGATAACTGGAGGGACAGGAATGGGATCGACTCATCTCATAACGACTACTCATCATCTATTGGAAGCCCCAAGAGGAAGCAGAATAAATCTGGTAAGAACCATGTATCCTGCAGGCACTGCCTGGATTATATTTTCTAGGGGTTTGCACATGATAAAATATAAAGACTCCAACAGATGAGCAGATTACTGTAGTCAGCTGTTTCCCCCGGTGATGATCAGACCCCCGGTGATGATCAGACCTGGCCATCACACAGTGCGCAGGTCGTAGCACAGCGTGCATTGCTAGCAGAAAACCAGTGAGCGGCGAGTACAGCCAGCACAAGGAGCGCTGTATTCACTGCTCCCCGATCCAGCTGTACTGATGAGCGCTTCCATAATGGAGGCACTCTTTAGTATTCGCCTTACAAGACACACTGACATTTTCCCTTTTTGGGGGGAAGGGGTGCGTCTTATAAGGTAAAAATATAGTTTATAGTGCACATCCCTGGAAAGTGTTAATTGACATGTCTGTAGATAATGTGTATAATCGGCATGTTCTGATGTCAGAACATGGCAATCATACTGAGGTGAACAGTGCCACAAGGCTTGTCTGCTGCCCTCTAGCACAGGAAGAGGACATTACAGTAGAGGACTAATAAAACATCACAGTCCAGACAAATTGTGGCTGCCCTTGCATCGTAGCAAGATGTAGCAACACAGGATGGCATCTGTGTGCTGTCCGCATATTTTGCGGCCTCAAAATAAGGTTGTGTGCATGAGGCCTAGCTGACTTGCCCGGTATTGTTTTTAACTCATCTGTTCCTTGTGTTTTATGGTCTATTTCTTAAAGTGGATCTGTCCGCCTAATATTTATAAGGGCAGCATATTATAGCTACAGGTCCGTGGTACTGGTAGCCAAAATGGCACAAAAAGTATTGTTGTGCTGTCCGACTACTAGCAGCATTGAAAGAATACAGGGGGCTCATAATATGCGGTCTTCTAGCCAGGATCTCCAGTGCATTTCTTACAGGGAACTTCTTTACATGTATAGGCTTTAAGTGCACAAAATGTAAACTAAGGGGCAGATTTACCAAGATTTGCGCTTTTGGCGCCGGTATTGGTATCCCCTGCGCTGTTGGTGGATGCTCCTAATTTATGATGAGGGGCAGGCCTGGTCATAATGTAGGCGCATCCTCCAGCAGTCCGTGCGCCTAAACAGAAAATTGGCATAAATAAAGTTACATTTGCCGCTGCTGTGGTCCACACTCCCTTGCCACACCCTGTTTTTGGAAAATGGCGAGGGCAGCATAAAACTACCTTTTGCAACTTTTTTGTATTTTTTTTTAAGTTGCAAACACATGTTTGCAACTTCTTAAGGCCACTTTTCTTCCTGCAGGGAGATGATAAATCTCCTCCTATATTCCCTTTACCATGTTACTATTATAACATGGTAAAGGGAATATAGGATGAGATTTATCATCTCCCTGCGCAAGAAAAGTGTTATAACTTGTATTGATTCTGGATGTTTAGTGAACCTATATAAACCTCATTGTCCCTCTGCCATACTCCACAGCAGAGCACTATCTGAGCAGCAGCAATTACATGGACTGCATCTCCTCTCTAACTGGAAGCAATGGATGTAATCTGAATAGTTCCTTCAAAGGTTCTGATCTCCCTGAACTGTTCAGCAAGCTTGGACTGGGGAAGTATACTGACATCTTCCAGCAACAAGAGGTCAGTGAGTTTCCAGATATGTTGTATTATGCAAGTGTAATGATAATGACCTCTCACTTCAGCCCACTGGGGTTGCTTTGTGTAATAATTCCATCACGGTTCATGAGGAATGAGGTCTTCTTGAAGGTATGCTCTATTCACTGTAGCACACTGTGAAATGTTTAGCCAGTTTCTGGCAATTGATTATCTGGATATGGTTTTTTTTTTGTGACCTCAGTAGAAGAAATCTTATTTATGAACATACGGTAACTACTGCCATCGTCTGATATTAAAGGGGTTCTGCAGTTTGTTTAAACTGATCTATCCTCTGGATAGATCATCAGCATCTGATCGGTCGGGATCCGACACGCGGTTTTAGAAGGTAGCATAATCTGAATTTAATAAACACAGGCTATAGGACAGCTTGCATTCTGTAGGTGTATAGAGGATAATATACCCCCCCACACACTTATAATAATCAAAGAGCGTAACAATAATTACTACTGTTCCATAACTGTGTCCGCTTTCAGATATGTACATTTTTACCTTATTGGTCAGAAGTAGGGATCGACCGATTATCGTAGTTACCGATATTCATGATTTTTTTAAGTTATCAGTATCTGCATCTAACCTTGCCGATAATGCGTCCAGCGTGCTATCACAGAACATGAGCGCGCTGCTGTCAGCGCGCTCATGTTCCCTCAGCAGCATCCTTCCCCCTATGCTGCGCTGCCAATGAGGAGAGACGGGAGGAGGAGGGGCAGGCGCACTGCGCCACCAATGATAATTAACGTCTAATACAAATCCAGGAGGCGGTGCCCAGCCTATATGACAGGAAGCGACGATCAGCGGCAGTTAACCCCTCAGGTGCCGCACCTGAGGGGTTAACTGCTGCCGCTAATCGCACCTCCCTGTCAGAGGCAGGGTGCCGACTGTGATTCTGCACCGACACACCCTCCTCCTGTATTAAACGTTAATTATCATTGGTGGCGCAGTGCGCCCTGCTTTCCACCCCCTAGTATTAAAATCATTGGTGGCGCACAGTGTCCCTTCCCCTCCTCTTCATTGGTGGCACAGTGGCAGCTTCTCATCGGAGCCCTAGCAGTGTAATCCTGGGGCTCCGATCGGTTACCATGGCAGCCAGGACACTATTGAAGCCCTGGCTACCATGGTAATCTCCCTGCTGCTGTGTGCACAAAGCACAGGGCAGCAGGGAGAGTGTGAAGTCCTATTCACCCTAATAGATCTCTATTAGGGTGAATAGGACATGGGAATAAAAGATCCCAATTTCTAGCCCCTATGGGGGGAAATGGTTATTAAATTAAAAAAAAAGGGAAAAAAACACACCAAAATATTAAGTATAAATCGCCCCCTTTCCCAATTTTACATGTACAATATATAAACAATAAATAAACATATCACATATTGCCACGTCTGAAAAGTCCAAACTATTAAAATATTTAAAAAATCTCCTATGTGGTGAACGCCGTAACAGAAACATTATTTTTTATTTTTTTTCAAAAATGCAAATGCACAGAATATCGATATAAATTATCGGCTATCGGCCTGAAAGTTCACAGGTTATCGGTATCTGCTCTAAAAAATCTATATCGGTCGATCCCTAGTCAGAAGTTTGACCCTTACTCAGAAAGACCCTCTTCATTGAAGCCAGACCATAGTCCAGTGATTGGCAAGGGAACTCCCCAGAGGAAAGAGTGATATTTACCAAACCCTTTAAGAATTGGTGGTAATTGGCATTGCCCTTAACTGCTCCATGGTAGAAGTCATACCTGGATCTGTACAATCGCTTTTTATGAAATTAAGCTGGAAAATATTTTAGGCAGATCAAGGATATTATTTTTATTTTTTTTAAATAAGAAGAGCGTCTGTTTTTGGTTTGGAAACCACAGCCTTCATACTTCCAGGCTTAAACCTAATGGAGCTGATTTGACCAAATATTATAGGTCTTTCCAAGTAGAAATCCGTTTCACTTGAAAATGACACGTTTCATGCATTCAAACCTTTTGTTGGATTTGAAATTACGGTGTTAACCAGGGTGCGTATTATTTCCCTGGCTGCACTAAGACCAGAGCTTTACCGGGTGTGTCTGTAAACCATATGATTATACGCATGCATACCTAAAGGAGAACTTAGTAATGTCATTGTTTTCATTATCAGGAAGTCATATAAACCCAAATGTGCTCTGGTTTTGCTCATCCATGTTGCCTGGTCTGACTGGGAACCAAATGAAACATTCTCAGGATATTGCCCCTTTTTTTTAAAGTTTTTTTTTTTTTTTTTTTTATGCTGGCAGCCTGTATTGAACAAATTCCTGAGATTACTGCCCATCTTTATAGCGCTTACTGGTACTACGGTATCATAATGATTTATACTGTTCCGTAACCACAAAACCTCATTTTTGCTGCCCTAGATTGATCTACAGACATTCCTCACATTGACCGATCAGGACTTAAAGGAGCTTGGTATAACGACATTTGGTGCACGAAGGAAAATGCTGCTGGCAATCTCAGGTAATATGCCATTCACTTGTACTGACTGTATCCTGACTGTGGAATATGTATTGCTCACATTGTGACAGAGGGTCCAAGCAATGTCTTAACGTACCCACTTGATCATGTTAAAGCCTCTCTGGTTTTTGGCACATTTAAACCAGTAGGCTTTGGTAGCTACAGTAGATCGAAAGAAGTGTTGTGATGGAAGAGAAGTGACCTAAAAGATAACATCAGTATTTTTTGTGTATTTTATTTCAGTTTAGTTAAATAGCAGATCATGAATATATTTTCTTCGAGTATGATTTATGTGTTGTGTTACTACTAGGGGCTATACAAACCCATGTAAAATTGGGGCTACATGAAGAGATTTTATTGCATGACATTCAAGTTTTTCAAGTCCCTGCTGAAATCCACAAGAGTTGTTCCAATATTTTTTTTTTTTTTATGCAGTCACAGCACAAAAGGACTTCATGTAGCCTTTTCTCATGTTGACCTCCATTCGTGGCAAATCCAGTGACCCATTGGCAGTAGTCTTAACCTCTTAGTGACCAACAGTACAGACAGCGAAGAGCAGGAGCTTAGCTCTCTTATAACAGCCAGGTGCCTGTTCTAATGGTCCAGATCGGCCGAGTCGCCAATCCCAGCCGCTTAACCGCCTTATCAATAGTGACCGCAGAATCTAAGTGGTTTCTTCGTCAATAATAGAGTCTGATGCAAATTAGATCGCGCAGTGCCAGTGTCTATACACTGCAGTTGGGGGTCCATTGAGGGCATCAGGCCTGCACTCCATGTATGTCTGTCAATATCCTTTTCCAACCAGCTGCTCCATCCATTTCAGGGGGCTCCCGTTTTCGTGATCACTGGGAGTCCCAGCGGTAAAATTCCTACCGATCTGTTATCCCCTATCCACCGAAATGCCCTTTTAAAAAAAGGACTCCCACAAACATTTTTATTCTGACCTGTTAGACGTAATGACCTGCATGATTTAAACTGTAGTGAATGTAATCTTCTTACCTGTGACTGCATTTGGGAGTTATTACCTCCCTTTTGATTCTCAGCTGTGTCATGTGACCAACACTCTGCCTTGAATAGAGAAGTAACTGATTTCCTCTTCTGGGTCATTTGGAAATCGGAGTGATGGTTACATGACACGGCTGAGAATCAAAAGGGAGGTTATAACTCTCAAAATTGTAATGCTCTTTTTTTTTTTTTATACAAATATAATGTACTATGGGTTTGTAATTTGCCTATACCTTTTTTATCACCTTACTTTTATAGTATAATCATTTCTAAATTAACTTATCTACATTATTTTCAGAACTGAATAAAAACAGGAGAAAGTTGTTTGAGCCGACCAGTATCCGATCTTCGTTCCTGGAGGGAGGAGCCAGCGGGAGGCTTCCACGCCAGTATCACTCAGACATTGCTAGTGTCAGCGGTCGCTGGTAGCAGTCAGCGGGGTAACTTGACCAGAAGTGCAGAGAACATCACGGCTGACCTGTGGACAGACATAACTACGCATTATTTTTTTGTTTATACCATCAGCACTTTAATGTCAAGGTACCACGGACCAAAGTAACGTGTTCGCACAAGTACTTGTGGTTCAGAACACCAAATGTGGGATATGTTTTGTTTGACTATGTAGACTGGACCGAAATGCAATAGCAGAAAAAAAAGTTTAATGGTTTTATGTTTTAGTATTTTATGTATAAGTATATTGTATGCACTGAAATTTTACCTGTACTGAATGAAGAATTAATCTCTCAGATCTTCGAGGGCATGACTTAATGGTTTTATTGTGAAGGAATTTTCTATACTCTATAGTAATAATAATAATCTGATATTTCTGCACTTTACAGCCTCCTAACAGTGTCTCCTGTGGAAATTTCACGTTCTCTCCTCTTCTTCCATGTAAACAGTTTATCACCAATCATAGCCTGATTTACAGTAACAATTCATCCTCTAAGTATTATAATGTATTTCAATGATGCCATTGGAAACTGGGAACCATTTTACAATTACTGGTAGATGACTTTTTTTTATTCTGTTATTTAATATTCTCTGAACGCTTACATTGAAGCAAGTTCACTGTAACAGATGAAAGGACCAGGGTGGACTTTGTAGTTAGAATTTCTTCTCCTTTGCACTCATCCCCAGGAAGACTATGCAAACCAAGGAGGAGGAGATGAATGATGTATTTTATTACATTTATTTATACCAGCAGATCCATCTCCTTCTTCTCTGGTCTCATACAAGCTGCTAAGTCAGTTCACTTAGCCAGTACCTAATGCGCATTCTCCTTGCCTGTCAATAACCAAAGGTGAATATCACACATCAGCAAATCCATCACTTTTATACTGTGAAACCTAAAGTTACCCTATGTGACCATACTCATGAAGGACATCACATGTTCCCCTGTGATAATGTCTCCGTTCCAGAAAGGGGCAACCGGGTTACGTTTTCAGAGAGCTAGGAATTGCATGTACTGTAAATTTGCTTGGACTGTAAATAAGAAAAGTTGTTAATCATCCTTACACATAAAGCCTTAAAGCTCTACACGTGGAGCTACACCTTCAGTGAGACATTCCACCTGGACAAGTGCTCTTCATTAGTGGCACCTTAAGGGTCTGAAAGCATGGTACGGTCTATAGACCAACGACACTCGCGCCAATGACTGCTTTCATAATTAACTTGCCGCGTGACTATTTGCACACAAAGGGAATGTTGTGTTTTTTGTTGTTTTAAATATATATATAAAAATCTTTTTTTTTTTTCTTTTGCTGCACAGAGATACGTTTATGGGCATAGGCAACGCAGCAATAAAATAACTATTGATTTCTAATAAGTCACTATTGAGTGGTGGTTTTGGGGCTTTGCACACTACATTTGGTAAACCACTTCCTTTCATAAATTTTGTGGTGTTAATACTATAAAGCATTTTATGTCATATGGGTCATTTTGGAATCCCACATTTTAATAAAAACACATATGGGTATTGAAACTTTTTATAATTTTATAGAGTGTTTCCCTTTATGTACTATGTTTTGTTTAAATTCTATGACTTGTTCTTTGATTATAGTTTGATGTGACAGGGTGTGGCATGGGAATGTTCTAGCGATCACCCAAAGGTACTGCAAGAGTAATCAGAACATACATTGTATGCACAATAAACCTCTACAGAATTCTTCATTTTTTTTTTGTGTCGATCCATAAACAACAGTGTTTGCCAGATTACCTTCATCCTGGTATTTGTTATTTTTATGTTGTGCCTTGAGAGAGACAAGTTGTCTGTAAATGTAGGACAGATACAGATTGTATTTCATTCAGGGGTGGGGGTCAAAAACTTTTTTTTTTTTTTTTTTACTTTTTTTAATTAAATGTGGATTACGACCATTAAAATGGAGTTTTTTTTAAACTAATCGTGTTATTTTCAAGAAAATAAATTTATAACCCCCAACTCGTGTGATGTTTTGTTTTATACTTTTGTGTTACTCTTTATATTTATAGAATATAATGTATTACAGCAGTGTAAAAGCGAAAGGAGGATAGGTGACAACCTAACCAGTCCCTTATCTTCTTGTTCTAATAAAAGTTTATGTCAAGCCTGTATAGATACAATAAACATAGTTTTGGGGGGGAAAAGCCTGTATAGATAGAACTGGCGGAGGAAACCCCTTCGTTTAACAGAAATCTAAAGTCACTTATAAGACCTGAAGCAAAGAGTTCTATGAGATCTTCTAGGAAACCGTGGGATTCACCTTCTGAGTTTAATTATGTGTCGCGTGATTCATCTGAAGAAAGTGGTTCAGTTTTGGAGAGCTTTCGCTCTGAATGTTCCTTATCAGATGGAGAAACAGGAAGTCGTCCTTGTGTTCCTGTCAGACTAAGATAAAATGTTGAGAGCGATTAAACCTTTCATGAATTTAGAGGAAGTTAGGGAAGCTAGGTCAGTAGTCAGTCAGTTGAAGATGCTTTGATTGAAGAGCTAGAAGAAAAATGCCTTTTTTTTTTTTTTAGTTCATAAAAATTATGCGGAATCCCTTGTCAAAGGGAGTTTCCTTTAGGTCCTTCCCTGGATAGTCTGTTAGTTAAGGCTTCTGATAGGAAGAAAAGGTTTCCAGGGACAGAATTATTTTCATCCTCTATCTCTAGGTTTAAGAGGACCCTTTGTCCATCCTCCAGATCAGGTATAAGGGAACCAGGGAAAAATAGAGATGGCAGATGGAAATCTACAGGATTTAGAAGCAAAGGGTTCCTTTTCAGGGAATCCTATTCTAACAAAAATTAAAAAAAAAACTACAGAAATGACGCGAGGTTAATGGTGGAAGGACAGTTAAAGGGGTTGTCCAGGTTCAGAGCTGAACCTGGACATCCCTCCATTTTCACCCCGGCAGCCCCCCTGACATGAGCATCGGAGCAGTTCATGCTCCGATGCTCTCCTTTGCCCTGCGCTAAATCGTTCCGGTGACATACCGGGCTCTCTATGGGGCTGACAGGCAGCCCGGTGACGTCACCGGCACTGATGGGCGGGATTTGGCTCTGCCCTAGCCAGTAAAACGGCTAGGGCAGAGCTAAAGCCGGCCCCTCAGAGCCGGTGACATCACCGAACACACTGCTGGGCGGAAGTTACCGCCCGGCAGTGTGTTATTGAAAACACAAGAGCCTGTGCCCTGCGCGATCTAGCATGAGATGCTCCGATGCCAGGCTCAGGAGGGCTGCCGGGGTGAAAATAAGGGTATGTCCGGGTTCAGCTCTGAACCCGGACAACCCCTTTAAAGGAGTCGTCTAACTTCAGCAAATGGCATTTATCATGCAAAGTTAATACAAGACACTTACTAATGTATTGTGGCTTGATAGATTTTTCCATCACATTATACACTTTTTCTAAGCCGTTTGGTTTTTTTCAGAACCATCATAAATCTAAAAGATCTGAAAAGGTATTCAAGATGGAAACTGTGAATTCAGCAATTCAACTTTTATACGCCAATTGTTTTATGGCTGTCATAAACCTCAGCGACACCCATTATCATACCCCTATTCACTCTGCTCATCAGAAATTTCTTAGAGTGGCAGTTCAGATAGGATATACTACTCATCGCCTTTAATTTCAGTCACTACCATTTGGTATTTCCATGGCACCAAGGTGGTTTCAGAGATGGCTTCTCACATAAGGGAAAGTGATATTTTGTTTAATCTAGATGATTTTTTATTTATTTTTTTAATAGTGTCAAGATCTCATCCAGATTGTGTGAGAGCAATGGAAAAGGTGAGGCATATACTTGTGGAACTAGGCTGGATTATAAACATCAAAAAGTCAAGTTTTTCTCCAACAAGAACTCCTACATTTGAGACTGAGTCTTGACTATATAATACAGAGGTGGTTTCCTCCAGAGGAGAAGGTGCAGAAAGTTCAGTCTCAAATTAGTGAATTACAGTCAACCCCAAGGTTAACAGTAAGGCTACTTTCACACTGGCATTTTGGCTTTCAGTTTGTGAGATCCATGATGGGCTCTCGCAAGCGGTCCAAAACGGATCAGTTTTGTCCTAATGCATTCTGAATGGAAAGGATCCGCTCAAAATGCATCAGTTTGCCTCCGTTCAGTCTCCATTCCGCTCTGGAGGCCGACACCAAAACGCTGCCTGCAGTGTTTTTCTGTCCGTCATGTGAGAGAAAATGGATCTCTCCCCAATTGACTTTCAATGGTGTTCATGACTGATCCGTCATGGCTATAGAAGACATAATACAACCGGATCCGTTCATGACGGATGCATGCGGTTGTATTATTGTAACGGAAGCGTTTTTGCAGATCCATGACTGATCTGCAAAAAAAAAACGCTAATGTAAAAGTAGCCTAAGGAAAGCAGTGTCGAATTTGCATGCTATCAGTAGAATGGGCCTCACCGCATTCAAAACTACAGTAGAAAATCTTAGCAGCCTGGAAAAAAGCAGAGGCCATGTCGGTTCAAAGTAAACCTGTCGCAGTTGACTTGTTACCAGGGCGTAGCTATAGGGGAACCGGCTGCTTTGGGGCCCGAACTCAGAAGGGGCCCATCGAGGAGGACTAAAAACACAAAACACTTTGTCAGCACCCCTCAACAGTATTATACAATCAATTTATATACAGATACACTGTAGGAAACAGACGGAGCAGCTGCTGGGCCTCGTCTGAGAGAGATGTTGACTAGCCACAGGAGTGGGGGCTGCATGGGGTCCGGGGCTTGAGAAGAAGTTGATGGGATGGAGGGGGGCGTTCAAAAAATTCCTGTCGTGTCTAGTTATGCCACTGTGCAGGGCTGAGAGGTGACTGATGTGATCCTCTGCAAACCTCATAATCCTGCTTAATTCCAACATCATAGAACCAGACCTATTGCCTCCCTGATGGTTGATGCATGCCACTACTGACTGTCCGAAAGAATCCTGATGTGTGACTACCTAACATGGGAGGAGCAGCTTCTAAGGCTAACTTGGCTGCTAGTAGCCCTTTCCTGTTTGAGGCAAAAGTTAGTGACCTAACACATGGGTGCCCCAACTGGAGGAAATGGCATCTGTAATAACTACTACAGCACTGGACAGTCTCCAATGGATAACTCTGGATACATTTTCCTTGTCCAACCACCATGTCAGTGGCTAGTCAACATCTCTCAGACGAGGCACTGTTTCCTACAGTGTCCCTGTATATAAATTCATTGTATAATACTGTTGAGGGTGCTGTCAATAAAGTGTTTTGTGTTTTTAGTCCTACTCGATGGGCCCCTTCTAAGTTCGGGCCCCAAAGCAGCCGGTTCCCCTATAGCTACGCCCTGGTAACAAGTCAACTGTGACAGGTTTTATTTAAGGCATAAGTTTAAACCTACCAGTCAGAGCAGAACCGTCTTGTACATTTATGTATTTATAAATAAATAGCACCTTGTTTGAATTTTATTCTTTAAAATGATTCTTAGTTTCTAGCAGTAAATGTTATAAATAAATAAAAAAAAAGCACTTGGGGCAATTCAGAGACAAAAAATAAAATATTCATATTTAAAGTATCTATTAATGTTTGCCTGAAAATAATCTGATCACAAAAAAAACATTAGAATGCTTGTTCATTGAGGGCAAATCTTTTTATGAAGTTGGACTGAATAAGACCAAATACTTGTACAGTTTCCCCCCTGATATTCTGTAAATAATGTTAATACTACCTTTAAAAAATAAAACTTTTTCTCAAAAAGCGAAAATGATAGAATAAAGAATACAGAAAGAAGGATGAGGGTGCGAATCATAGTTAAATTACAAAGGTCAAGACTAGATCTCCCTAAGGGGCTAATTCATTGCTTCACAATCTTGGGTGGTCTCCTTCTATAATAAAAACATGTGCCCCCAAAGTCGGTTTCAAAGCCTTCCTTTGGGTGTTGTTTTGGGAGGTCCAATCAGTGAGGCATAGATTGTGGTAATAATGTATCTAACCAAAGAGGAAATAAGAGAGCTTGACTCTATTAACTTAGCCCTGTTTCTTGAATGCCATATGAATATTATTTTTACAGCTTCCGCAAATCATACTGGGTTCATGCCTGGGACATCAGCATAAATCAGTATAAGGAATTTACGCTTACAGATATACTTACTGTGTAAAGGTTGTTATAATATGGAACTTAAAGGGAATCTGTCAGCTCTGAAACACCCCCCAAACTACAGTAAGTAATGTACAGTTTGTGATGTCGAATCTGGTTATGTAATTTTTATCTTCACACTCATTTGGTTTCCAATGCTGTGCTCTGATGAATCTACAGTGACATGCACTGAGAGGACTCCTGTGCTCACGCACATAATGGAGAGGACTCAGAGGAGTCTTCTCAATGCATCTATCTGCTGGTTTGTGGGAGCACGGTGTTGGAATGCAAGCGAGTATGAAAATAATGACATAATTGGACTTGGCACCACTTACACCGTTTACTTTAGTATGAGGTTTGTTTTGGAGCTGACATTCCTTTTGAAGTTGCCCTAATGACTGAAGAAAGTTTAACGTTGGAAACTTAAGGGTGGGTATATACGGTACCGATTTATGTGCCGAAAATCCGCATTGGAATCTTCACCTAAATTGCACACAAAAAAATCTAGAATTTAAGCAGACTTTCCACAGACCTCACCCTTCTATTGAAAAGGTTGAAATTCACAGAAGATAAACGCATTTGACATGCTGCAGATTTCTAAATCCGCACAGCGGGTCTAGTTCTGCACCTAAGTTAGCCCCTATACACAGTATAAAGGGAGGACTATTATATGGGTAGGAGTCCTATCACTGAGAACAAACTGCCCATACACTGCTGCGCCCCATGAAATTAACAGAGAGGCAAGTCCAACTGCCCATGCATTCATGTCTATGGCAGTGCTCGGTCATTTCTGACAGGTTCCATAGACAAGAATAGGCAACTCCTTTTCAATCCATTTAGTGACTGCTTCTTCGAATCTCTTCCAAAGACAGACTATCGGCATATGGCTTCATATTTTCCCTAAGCAGCAGTCTTGTGATTGCAGCTGCGAGGAAAGCAGATGATCAGATAACAATGGCCTCTGGGCTCCTTTTGCATCACTCTCAGCAGAGATTGAGCTGCAAAACGACTTGGTGGAAAACAACCTGAAGCTATATATGCTAGTGAGAGTGCTATCCTGATCCACCTAGCCAAGGAATTTTTTGATGTTGTCTTGCTTTTTTAGGTTCCAGGTGGCTAAAAAAAACTTTGCTTTCTCTCTGCCTTGTATGTCCCTCCCATACACCACAGATTCGAGCTAGGTGCTTGAAAATTGATTATATTGCAATTTCAGTATTGAGTGTATATATACACATCCACCCATAATCCACAACATTGTAACCACTGTGTGGAGAAGTGAATGACCTGACATTGATTATCTTTGCAGATGAGCGAATCAAAGTTGACTAAGTGGAATTCGATCAGAATTTTAGATTATTTTTTTTCCCTAAAATCGCTGCTGCACGTGTTAGGACATGGAGGAAAGAACTCTGGGAACGAGGGATCACCCACAATGCCATGCATGCAGCCAATCAGCAGCCAGCCAGCCCTTGTGATGTCACAGCCCTATAAATACCCTCAGCCATTTTGGATTCTGCCATACTTAGTGCAGGGAGAGACGTCAGCTGGCGCTAGGGACAGTGATATAAATATTGTGCTGCAAAAATGATTTACAAGTTCAGGGAAAGATTAGTCAAGGTGTAGGGAAAGGATAGGGATGCTTCATCCATGCTTTAAAAGGAGAACGGGGTTTAATAGGAGAGTGTACGGCCTGGGTAATAGGAGCAATTCTATTACACCTTGCTGCACTTATTGGGAGTCCAAATTGGTGTTATACTGCTGCTTTTAGGTTGTCTGTACTATATGATACATCACTAATTCCAGCAAACCTTGCTTGTCCATGACGGATCCGCACAAAGCACGAGTGTGAAAGTAGCCTAAATTGCAGTTCAGCAGTTGAGTTACATTGTACTACAGCCATTTACGTGGTGTAAAAGTAAATATACGTACGTCCCATTAGCCGTTTTGCTGTGAATTGTTATATTTCTTTTTTTTGTATTTCTTTTTCTGACGGATCAGAGGAAGGGCAAAATAATCAGTGACGTCAACACAAACTGCTGACACCCTCTCCACTCTGTCGGGGGGCTCTACTTGTATAGGCGTTTAATAGAAGAGGTTCTGTAGACCTCTATGTGGAGTGCGCTCTTTCACGCTGTAGTAGGATCTTGAGTTCACACTTGAAATTATGAAGACGACATGACTGGATCTTAGTATCTCCAAAACAGCAGGTCTTTTGCGGTGTCCCCAGTATGCCGGGTCATACCTATCAAATGTGGGCCAAGCTGTGAACTGGCAACATAAACACTGGTGCCTAAGGCTCATTGATGGAAGTGGGGAACAAAAAATATTGCCCAGAGCATTGCACTGCCTCACCAAGTGGACATCTTTCCATAGTTCATCCTGATACTACCGTACCTCTTCTCCAGGTAAGTGACACATTCACCCAGCTGTCCACATGATTCGTCACGCCAGGTTATATTCTTTCATTCCTCTGCGGTCCAGTTCTTTTGCTCACATGCCCTTTGTAGGTGTTTTAGGTAGTGCATAGGGGTCAACATGGAAACTCGGAAAGGTCTGCAACTACGCAGCCTCATACCGCACCTACCCAGCAAGCTGTAATGTACAGTGACTTCTAAATTAACTCACTGTATTGGAGCATTGACATAAGACTGAATTATTCTATCCAAAAGTAAACGCATCCCTAACACGGGCGGCTATGCTGAGTAACATGATTGGACCTCTGACCGCCTGTGCTTCAGCATTCGCTGTGCAGACAAGTGCACTCCCTGGGGGGAAATTATGTCAAGAAAATAACCTGTAACATGATCAAAAGTCTGACTTATTTTGACTGTTTCAATTCCCCAATGCTACATGAAATTAATGTTAACTTTGAAAACACTGCGCTTTTATATCTAGGGAAATGCTGTTCTGAAAACAAAAAGGTTTTACAATGTGCTCAAAATCTAGAAAAAAGCCTTGCTGGAACTAAGTAAATGTAATATTCTGCAATAAAGGTTTCAGACTAAAAGTGGATTTTTCCACCACCATATCAGTATAAGATACAAAATTGAATTATGGGCAGTGTATGATGGATCCACCTTGAGCATTACAATTCTGCAAAAACATAACCCGTTTTTATATTATGTATCTAGACTGATCTATCTTACGACTTATAATGTGGCCATCAAGATTCCTTCCTTTCTGAGTAGACTAGTGCAGCCATTGCACATTATACTGAAAGTACTGTAACATAGCAACCTGACAATAAAGGACAAACGTTGAATACCTGTTTCAATTAAATGCCCTTATCTACATGGGCTGATACACAGGCAATTATCAGGAACTAACCGTTAGCACAGATCCAGCAGGCTGTCCCCCCCCCTTCCCCCCAGCGGATATCTCAGATATGTCACCTATGTCTGAGATGAGACAACTTCTGAGCCGAACCTTTGGCAATGTGATGATTTTTTTCTGCCCTTTACTTTTGGTCGCTGTGTGTGCTTTTCTTATATTGTGTGCTGCCCAGCACTGTGCACTCTACTGATACAGGTGTGTATGTAATTAAATGTAATTGCTGAAGCAACAAGAAGTGTATTGTAGATTCTCTGCCACAAGTTTTTAATATTATGTATTAGGGTGCTTTCACACTAGCGTTTTTCTTTTCCGGCATAGAGTTCCGTTCTAGGGGCTCAAATCCGGAAAAGAACTGATCAGTTTTATCCTAATGCATTCTGAATGGCGAGCAATCCGTTCAGGATGCATCAGGATGTCTTTAGTTCAGTCTTTTTGACTGATCAGGCTTTTCAGAAAACCGTACCATGTTGTATTTTTACCTCCGGCCAAAAATCCGGAACACTTTGACTGAACGCCGGATCCGGCATTTTTTCCCATTGACTTGCATTAATGCTGGATCCGGCGCCGTGTTTTCATAAATGGAGGATTCAAATGTAATCCATTTTTCTGGATCCGGCAGGCAGTTCCGGCAACGGAATTGCCCGCCGGATTCAAACAACGCTAGTGTGAAAGTAGCCTTATAGGGTATTTGTGATATTCCTATGTAAGGGCTATGACTACATTTTTTTAGAATTTGCGTCAAAGAACAAGATGTCTACTGAAATGTACTTCCAGGAAAACACTAAAAGAAAAGCCAAAATCAAAATAAGTGAATAGACTGGAATCATAGTCAACTAAACAAGAAGTTCTGTGGGCAGACATTTTAACTGTCGAGTTTATAAAAAAAAAAAATCTGTCAAATCACTTGTAGGAATAGCTAATACAGTCAGACAGATTAGGGTACTTTAACACTACCGTTTTTCTTTTCAGGGGCTCAATACCGGAAAAGAACTGATCAGTGTTATCCTAATGCATTTTGGATGGAGAGCAATCCGTTCAGGATGCATCAGTTCAGTCCCTCTTAAGTTTTTTGGCTGGAGAAAATACTGCAGCATGCTGTATTTTTCTCTCCGGCCAAAAATCTTGAACACTTGCCGGAATTAATTTCCATTGAAATGTATTAGTGCTGGATCCGTTCTTCCAGTCCGCGCATACGCAGACCTTAAAGTGACACTGACAGGCCCTATAAACATATTTAGTTATTCCTATGCAGTCATAGATCTATTAAAGTGTATTCCAATGATATAAGAGTACCCCCTGTCCGCATTGTAAACCATGTAAAAACATCTTTATAATCATCTGTCAATCACATTTCTTTATGTCCAAGGGGCGTTTTTTCTCGTACCTTTGTGCCCAGCCGCGCCCCAACTGTCGATTCCTACCGCCGCCCAGCTCATTATTATTCACTGCGCTGGGCCGCTCTTACATTCTCCGATCCTGTCACCCAAGAGAAGAGTTTCTTGGCCGGCGCAGGCGCATTAACCATCTGAATTTCTGATGACATCAGCACTCTGAAGCGCTGGATACGAGTGCCTTGGAGGAGAGATCGGATGCAGGCGCATTCAATTACAAGCTTGGGAGGGTGCCGACGCATGCGCAGATGGTCCGATTGAGGCTAATGCCCATAATTATCTATCGGGCATGCGCGGGAACTGACAGGACCGGGGAATGTAAGAGCCGCCCAGCGCAGTGAATAATAATGAGCTGGGCAGCGGTAGGAAACGACAGTTGGGGCGCGGCTGGGCACAAAGGTATGAGAAAAAACGCCCCTTGGGCATAAAGAAATGTGATTGACAGATGATTATAAAGATGTTTTTACATGGTTTACAATGCGGACAGGGGGTACTCTTATATCATTGGAATACACTTTAATAGATCTATGACTACATAGGAATAACTAAATATGTTTATAGGGCCTGTCAGTCTCCCTTTAAAATCTGTGGAAAAAAAAAATACCGGATCCATTTTTTCCGGATGAGGCGGATCCGGTATTTCAATGCATTTGTCAGACGGATCCGCCTGCCAGAATCCTCTGCCGCAAATGTGAAAGTACCCTTACATACCAGTAAAAACGAGCTCAAGATTGAAATAAGTGTTTTTCAAGAGATTTGAGTAAAATCTGTTTCAGTTGTATATCTCGGGGAGTACATGTGTTTCTTTAAAATTATTTTTTTCCTTTATTTTCATGGCTTCTCCAGGTGTACCGATTTCTAATAGAAGTAGGAGAAAAGCTAACTGCTTCTTCCCTCATTGATGTTAACTTTGAACTACATCTCAAATGACAGAAGAGATCCCCAATTTTTTCTACCTGGTGAATCCTTCAGCTGTGATTGATAGTCAGGAACCGTACAACTACAAAATGGGGGAGAGACATTTCACATGTGAATAATAGAAAACATGTATTTCAGGAGGTGTATCAATATTTTTATACAAGTTTCACATTTAAAGCTACACTATATTTATGAAATTATGTACCATATATAGTTAGCAAATTAACAACATGAGTAGACTGGAAAAATAGGGGAGAGCTCTTTGGGTGACATGTGACAGTAAAAGTTACCTCATGAGAGCTGCAGGTAATACAGTTAACAGGAATTTGCTTTTTGATGAGTTTTTCACTGAAAATGAGCGCCAACATATTCCGCAGTGCCTTACAATTCAGGGGTTCATGTACAAACAGTCATAAATAACATAGCAACAGACACGTCGGGTGTTACACCAAGGGAATGAGGGCCCTGCTCGCAAGAGCTTCCAATCTATGAGGGGATAGGGGTGACACAAAAGGTAGAAGTGCTTGTTACGTACGATAGTCCAGCCATCTTGGGAGAATAGGGGAGCAGATATAAAGCCACATGAGCAGGTCAGCAGCCAATATACAAAGTGCTTCTGGGTGCAGTGGAGACTCTGCTTCAGGGAATGATAAATGGGCTATGGGAGGTTAGATCAAGGGAGGTGATAGGCCACCCTGAAAATATGTGTTTTTAGCGAACGCTTAAAACTGTGCATGTTGTGATTAAGCCTGATTTCTTGGGGTAGGGCATTCCAGAGAACCGATGCAGCTCGGGAGAAATCTTGGAGCCGGGAGAGAGAGGTTCGGATTTTTGTGGAAATCAGTCGTAAGTCATTGGCTGAATGGAGAGCACGGGTAGGGTGGTAGACAGAGATGAGGGAAGAGATGTAGGGTGGTGCAGCACTGTGGAGGGCTTTGTGGGTGAGGACGAGCAGTTTGAATTGGATTCTATAGTGTATGGGTAGCCAGTGCAATGACTGACACAGGGCGGAGGCATCAGAGTAACGGTTGGACAGATAGGTGACCCTGGCTGGTGCATTAAGAATAGATTGGAGAGGGGAGAGTCTGATGAGGGGGAGGCCAATTAATAGTGAGTTGCAGTAATCAAGGCAGGAGTGGATTAGGGCAACAATGAGAGTTTTTGTTTCCATAGTGAGAAAGGGGCGGATACTAGAGATGTTTTTGAGGTGCTGGCGACATGAGCGGGAGATAGATTAAATATAGGGGGCGAAAGAAAGATCAGTGTCAAAATTCACCCTGAGACAGCAGGCGTGCTGCCTAGGAGTGATGACGGCGTTGCACACCGAGAGGCAGACATCAGGTTTAGGTAGATTAGTAGATGGAGAGAACACAAGAAGTTCAGTTTTTGAAAGATTTAGTTTCAGATAAAGAGAGGATATAATGTTAGAGATGGCAGAGAGACAGTCACTGGTGTTCTGTAATACAGCAGGCGTGATGTCAGGGAATGAAGTGTATAGTTGTGTGTCATCAGCATAGAGATGGTACTGGAAACCAAATCTGCTTATGGTCTGTCCAATTAGTGCTGTGATCAGGGATAAGAGGAGAGGGCCTAGGACTGAACCCTGAGGAACTCCAACAGCGAGGGGGAGAGATAAGGAAGTGTAACCAGAGAATGATATACTGCAAGAGCGACCAGAGAGATAGGAAGAACACCAGGAGAGGGCGGTGTCCTTTAGGCCGGTGGATTGGAGCATGGTGAGTAGGAGATGTGGTCTACAGTGTCAAAAGCTGCAGAGAGGTCAAGGAGAATGAGCAGAGAGTAGTTACCATTGCATTTTGCGGTCAGGAGGTAATTTGTCACTTTGGTGAGGGCAGTTTCGGTCGAATGCAGGGAGCGTAAACCAGATTGTAATGGATCGAGGAGAGAGTGATCAGAGAGATAGTGGGTAAGGCAAGAGTAGACCAGATGCTCCAGGAGTTTAGAGATGAAGGAAACATTGGAGACTGGTCTGTAGTTACTTGTGCAGAATGGGTCGAGAGATGTTTTTTTTTTATTAATGGAGTAATGATAGTGTTAGAAAGAGGAGGGGAAGATACCAGAAGAGAAGGAGAGGTTGAAGATTTATGTTAGGTGAGTGGTGACAGCCGGAGAGAGAGGCTGGAGTAGGTGTGAGGGAATGGGATCAGAGTAGCAAGTGGTAGGACGAGAAGAAGAGAGGAGCCTGGAGACTTCTTCCGTGACTAGGTCAAATGTGGACAGTGAGCCAGAGGAGATGCGGGAGGGAGGGGGATGAATAGCACTTAGTGGCTGGCAGCTGATTTCATGACGGATATGTTCTATTTTCTCTGTGAAGTAGGCGGCTAAGTTTTCAGCAAAGAGGTCTGTGGTGGGTGCCTGAACTTTAGGACTGAGGAGGGATTGGGTTTTTTGGGGTTGTTGGACAGTGGACAGTACAGTGAGGAGATTAGAGTGGTGAAGTAAGTCTGTTTAGCGAGCTTGAGGGCAGAGTTATAGGTCCGTAGCATGAATTTGTAATGGAGGAAATTCTTGGGTGTGCGAGTTTTCCTCCATAGGCGTTCAGCACTCCTTGAGCAACGCTGGAGGAAGCGAGTTTGCGGTGTAAGCCAGGGTTGCTTTGGTCTGTGTTTGAATGTTCTGAGGGTAGGGGGCGCTACTTTGTCCAGGGTGCTTCTTAGGGTGTCATTGTAGTGATTTACAGCCTTATCGGGGCAGGAAAGGGAAGAGATTGGGGACAATGATGTATGTAGAGTGTCTGTAAGGCCTCTTTCACACGGGTGTCGCGTGTGAGGGCCGGATAGGATGCGGGTGCGTTGCAGGAAAATGCACAATTTTTAAGCGCAAGTGCAAAGCATTTTAATGCATTTTGCACGCACGTGAGAAGAATCTGTATGTTTGGTACCCGAACCCGGACCTCTTCACAGAAGTTCGGGTTTGGGTTAGGTGTTGTGTATATTTTATTATTTTCCCTTATAACATGGTTATAAGGGAAAATAATACCATTCTTAATACAGAATGCTAAGTAAAATAGTAATGGAGGGGTTAAAAAATAAATTATTAAACTCACCTCATCCACTTGTTCGCGCAGCCCGGCTTCTCTTCTTACTTCTTCTTTGATGAGCTGGTAGAAAAGGACCTTTAGCGACGTCACTGCGCTGATCACATGATCCATCACCTTGTTGTGCTGCACCCTTTGACACGATGGTTTCAATTGATTAAGGAAGGTGAAAAAAGCATGGGAGGTGTACATGGGGGAGAGGAGGAGAGAGGGACAGATGTGAATGGAAGGTAATAGAGGAGGAACAGGGCGGTGAATGTGGAGGTAAAAAGCACATATAAAAAGGGACATAGAGACAAGGCACATAGTTGAGGAAGAGCGTGAGGATGTGTAGTACTGATAACCCACCTGTCTCCTGCCCCGTCTAACTGCCATGTTTAACTGCATCGAGACTCTTGTCGAGCCTCCTAAATGAGGCTCCACAGTGTTTTCTGTAGCTGGTCTCCCTAAGATCAGCTATAGTTTTATTTGAGTAGTCTCCAAGGCATTGCTCCCCGTTAGCCAGAATCCTACTCCACACTGATGAGGGGCAACGCCCTGAAACAGCTGTCTGTCTATGGATAACTGGCTTAGGTCTTCCCCGTCGCATCCTTAAAGCTTGTAAAAGAGCGGGATCTTGACATAGGGGCCACTTAATATGGTGGATTTGGTGATCTCTGTAATGGGGACACCCCTTTGCTAGGTTTTACTTCCTTTGAGGGATATCTGCCTTTCACTGTGTTGAAGACCCATAACTGGGGCGCCACGGTTATTTTGAATATTACTGTTTCCCAGGGAGCTTTGCACTTTGGATTGCTGTGTAGAGACTCTTAAATGAGGATCCACAGTGTTTTCTGTAGCTTGTCTCCCTAAGATCAGCTATCGTTATGTTTACCTGCATGACACTTAGCGATGAAGACACTTTGCAGTAGAAGACCCGTGCATGCACACCACACCCAGTCATATTGATGGTCCATCTGATTGGCTCAGCTCTGCCAATCAGCTGTTCTGCACCAGTCATCACCAGAAGCCAGCCCTGTAACTAGACTGGACCTAGTTACTGAAGTACTGCTCCCACTGAATTGAATGGAAACAGTGCTGCAGTTACCAGCTCTGTGGCCTACATAATGGATGGAGCTGTTTAGTTTGAAAGCCGACTTCAAACACTGCAACTACTACATAAAAGCTGATCATCAGTGGTGTCAAACCCCTGCTGATCACATATTGATGGTCTACCCTAAGGATAGGCCATCGATAGTAATGTACCGCAAAACCTATTTAAGTTTATGTGATTAGATGTGAAACAATTGCCATCTGCTAGCTGTACAGTATGTACCCTTGTATGTGCTATTGGTCAGTTGGGTAAGGGAACACATTATTATTACATTCTGTTTACTGTGGTTTCATTTGCTTGAATCTTCCTGTGTATTTCTTCCTCCTCAATTTGTAAGAACAACTTATGGAAACTACATAGCTCATCCATTCTTCCGGCATAAACCTGCTTGTTCTGTCCTGTCTAAAAATATCTTTCTTACTTTTGGTTGTCGGCTGTCCCAGTAGGATGTAAAAATTATTTTTGTGCTCCCTGCAGCAAATTAAAAATTAAAAGACTGATTAAAATAAATATTCCCAGTGACAATTTTTCTGCCTTGGCTCCACAACATTTTTGACACCTCTTGCTTAGCTGAGTCATTAACTCTGCACTGAGACTTGACAATTCACAGGAATGCACCAGAGGAGATTAATTGGCAGTCGTCAAATATATCTCCACTGATTTTGTGGTTTGGTATATTAAAAGGAACAACGCTTATAGGAAGAGAAGAAACATCTTTATTGTAAAATCACCTCATTTTGAAATTATTGTTTCCTTTTCATTTTCATTGTGCAAACCACAATCATTTACAAATTGCCAAAAAGTGTTTATATGTATTACAAGCCGAGTTCTCTCATAAGTACAATATATTATACTCTACAATGCCGAATTCCTGTACATGAACTTAGTCCATGAAACTCTGGAAATGCGCTATGGTGCCCTTTTTTTTATACTTGGTTTACTTAGGGAGTGATTAGGCGATCAGGGTATTTACAATGCTAATTATTCAGCTCAAAATGGTATTCCTCTAAGAGTACGGCCAAATAGTCAGTTTCCTGATGCAGTTTTGGAAGCCAAAATAGGGAGTGAATAAAAAAAAAAAAGGAGAAGTAACCGTCCTTTATACTTTCTCTTTTATGGTCCACTCCATATATTGGCTTCCAAAACCACATCAGGAAGCCTGAACATGTGGCCTTTCCCATTATCATAGGGGTACTGCATTTCCATTTTAGCCATTCAAGGCTGAGATCAGAATACCTGCCCTGTGTGGCTTCCAGAAGTGGCCGGAGTTACCTGAGCAAGCTGGACTTCTCTGCTACCGTAATTCCCATAGGACTTAATAGAAGCTCTGGAGCTGCATTCCCCTCTTTGGGCATTACTGATACCATATAGCACAGCCTGCTGTTTCCATAACCCTGCCCACCTCTGACTGACACATATGACGGGTATTTCAATATCAACCATGAATGGTTGGGCTAGCAATACCCTTTTAAGTATAACAAACACCAGGACTGGAGTTAGGTTGGATGGTGCCCTGTGCTGCATCATCTATTTATGCCCTCTGTTATAGTGTAATGTAATAGTGTCCTCATGATACAATGATATAGAGCACAAGTAAGGCTGCTTTCACTTCTGCGTCGGAGCTTTGTTCGGGGCTTCAGTCACAGAATTAGTCAATAATAGCGGAGAGAAAAGTCCAGCATGCAGGGCTTTTTTCTCCTCTAAAAAAAACGTTCTCCTGAACGGAAACCTAACGGATCCCATTATAGTCAAAGAGGGCTGTTAGGCTCTGTTTGCTACAGTTATGTGGCAAATTCTGCACTTCCGTTATTTTTGTTCTTCTGCTACTATAACGGAGCAGAAAAATGGAAATAAAAAGCAATGATGTGAAAGCAGCCATATACCTATACATGATGCCCAAGCTGCATCTTTTGTTTGGATCTGTACTGCCTGGCTTGTAATTCAGTGCTTTTTATGCAAAGCCCTACCACTAGCTGTGTATGCTTGATACCCCATGCCTTCAAGATCATGGATCTTATATTTTTCTACTATAGATACTACTATATATATACAATGCCTAAAATAACACTACCCAATCAATGAACTAGGGAATGTAGCTGCATTTTGTGCAGGTGTCTTTCCATAAGTTTGGGTACCAATTGTTGGTTCAGACAATCATTGATAAGTTGCCCCTAAGGACATCCAGGCCAATCATCGTGGTTAACCTCATTCACCCTCATTCTGATACAATGGGGCCTTTACTACAGGGTGGCCTACAAAAAAGTAGCCTGCCTCCAGCTATAGTATGACAAGATAAATGAGAAAGCGGATTGTTTTTTCTTTCAAATTTCTTTTTATTAGATAAGCAGTAAGCAGTATCAGGGTTCGGTGTATAAAGTAACATAATGCAAGACAAACATGTACAGCACATATTATATTATACAGTTTCCAGGTGTTATTATTCCCGTATGAAGTGCCATATCTTTATTACATATAACAGTACAGTTATACTGAAATGTTGAATGTATAGAACAGTATTAAGGAATAATGAGACAGGCGGGAGGGGGTAGGAAGAGTGTGGGACTGGATGAGGGGACGAGTAGAGAGGGGGGGGGCTCTTTGCCTTTCCTCTGGGCCACATATCAAAACTGACTATATAGCTCCGTTATTTTTAGCTTCTGTTCATTCACCTGACAGCAAAGAACTTTGGATTCTGTGGCTGGAGGTACATTAGGCGGTCACAGGATAAAAATGTAACTGTCGGCCAGTACAAGCCCCAAAAATTTGCCAATAGGCATTCACCTGACAGCACAGAACTTTGGATTCTGTGGTTGAAGGTGCATTAGGCGGTCACTGGATAAATATATAACTGTCGGCCAGTACAGGCCCCAAAAATTAGGCATTCATCTGACATAAAAGGCCTTTTATGCCGCTGTATATTCATAATGCAAGGACCATTCTTTATTCTGGGTGGTGGCAGATATGTGTGGGCTGGCATGAGGAAATTCAAATACATGTGGTCATCACAGGTGTTGAATTCCTCCAAGATCCATGCCTCATTCATTTTTAGACGAGTGCGCTTATCGGTCACGACCCCCCCTGCTGCGCTGAACATAGGGGCAAGCAATAAGTTCCGTGGCAAACTGTGCCATCTCTGACCACAGATCAAGCCAGTAGTCAAGGGGTTCCTCGCTTCTCAGAGCGTCCACATCGGCCGTTAACCCGATGTAGTCGGACACCTGTCGGTCTAGGCGTTCCCTGAGGCTGGATCTGGAGGGAGGCTGCAAGAATGATCTCATATCCGAAGTGACTAACACATCTTCAAACCGCCCTCTTCTTCCATGCGCTGTTGGATTGGTACCCGCACCTGTTTTGCTGTGGGTGGAAATTCCTCTGCCAGTGCCCACAACAGCAGAATGCAGCATCTCTCGCAGCAAGGCCTGGAAATGCTGCATTCTGACAGCCCTCTGTGATGCTGGTAACGTGTCCGCCATTTTGTGTTTGTACCTGGGGTCTAAGTAAGTTGCCACCCAGTACAGGTCCTTGACCTTTATGCTTTTTATACGGGGGCCCCTCTTCAAACACTGGACGCCCTGGCTCCTGCTCATCGCCCAGGAGAATGTCATCCTCGGTCTTCTCCCCCCAGCAACGGACAACACCAGGGATCCCAGAAAAGTTGAAACCCTGCTCTTCTTGCTCCTCCTCCACCACCCCCAGCGACCATCCTCTGAATCCTCCTCAAACTCCTACTGACTTGTCTCAGATGGAGTTATCACGGCTGAGGATGTGGAAAACCCTCAGCCGTGCGATGCCGGAAGATGTTAATGTGTACTCAGCCAGAACAACAGAAATAGGGAGCAGGTCACCTCCTATTGCGTCCCTAATCTGACCCTAACCGTATGAGCCAACCCTGATGGTAGGAGGGCTCATATGCCGGAACCTAATAGTCCCTGCTAGCCCTCAGGGTGGCCGTGGACTAGGAGATGGGTAGACAACCTGTTCCTCCTGGACGCGGAGAAACAGGAGTCTAAAGTGGCCAAGCTACAAAGAAAAGGGAGACATGAACAACTTATGGCAATGGCAGGTAAATGTAACAAATACAACACCTACCTGTCACAGACAAAAAGCCTGGAACCCATGTGCAAGTGCTGCTGACCACAACACCACAAACGGACACAGAACACACCACACAATCACACAGGAACACAGGACCATAAGCTGCAAAGAATAAAGACCAAACAAACATCTTCATAACATCATGTGACATAAATCTATGACCACAAGGGTGGCCCCCACTGGCAGATGGTAAATAACAGGAGGCTGTCTCCAGCAACCATGGCTGAAGAACCCCTCAGCTAACTGAAACCAGCAGAGGCTTCATAGCCCAAAGTAGGCACACCCACACTCAGACACACCCAGTGCACACACACTGAGGGAGTTAACCCTTCCTAAACCAGGGAGGGTAGTGAAACCACATTAAGGGAAATACACAAACAAACTCTCACTGCAGCTGTTACTGTCGACAACGACATGCATGGCAAACGTGTCCTGGGAGCCGAGCAGAAGGCCGAGACACTGCCACAACATGTACAAAACACCACACGTTGCCACGGGCAGCCACAGGCGAAGGGAAAATGTCAGGGTGCACACATAACATAAAACACAGTGCACACCAGACATTCAAAGTGCATACAAAGACACCCACATAAGCAAAGGCAACCGCACGCATACCTGTTGTCCGCGGCAACTGCACTTGAGGCAAACAACTAAGTGCCCCAAGCTGCGGTTGACACAACACCAGACCGCGGGCAACTGCATGCGGCTCCTAAGGAGTCACGACCATGAACATGGTCGTGACAGGAGTAGCCCCCCGGGAATTCATTCAGCATTGCGATTTCCTCATCCTCCAGCTCCTGCTCCTCGACGGCTTGATCAATGACACAATGCAATGTACACTCCAGAAAGAAGACGTAATTTACCATGTCACTGATGGTGCCCTGGCTGCGATTGACTAGTTTGGTAATCTCATCAAATGGCCGCAGAAGTCTGCATGCGTCGCACATCAGCAGCCACTGGATCGGCGAAAAGAAACTAAGCTCCCCAGAACCTGTCCTGCCGCAGAGTTTGTACAGGTAGTCGTTAACGGCACTTTTCTGCTGGAGCAGCCTATCAAGCATATACAAGGTGGAGGCCCAGCGTGTCGGTCAGTCACAAATCAGACGTCTGACGGGCAAGTGGTGTTGCCACTGGACGTCAGCAAGGCAAGCCATGGCCGTGTATGATCTTCTAAAATGGACAGAGATTTTCCTAGCCTGCCGCAAAATGTCCTGGACCCCTGGGTATTTGGCAACAAATCACTGCACGACTAAGTTCAGGACGTGTGCCATGCAAGGCATGTGTGTCATTTTTCCCTGTTTCAGCGCGCTCAGTAGATTGGCACCATTGTCGCACACCACTTTACCAACTGTCAAATTGAGCGGGGTTAGCCACTGATCGGCCTGTGACTGCAGAGGTGAAAGGAGTGCAGGACTGGTGTGGCTCTTGGCTTACAGGCACAACAGCCGCAGCACAGCATGGCAAGGTCTCACCTGGCATGTCGAGTAGTTTCTAGGGAGCTTGAGCGGTGCAGCGGAAGAGGCGGTAGCAGTGGAAAAGGAGGAGTCTGCCGAGGAGGACACGGAGGATGGAGTAGGAGGAGGAGAAGAAGAGGCAGGCCTGCATGCAATCCGTGGCGGTAACACCAAATCCACACGGGTGCCACGGGTTACATGCTTGACGGCTGTCAGAAGGTTCACCCAGTGGGCAGTAAAAGTTATGTACCTTCCCTACCCGTGTTTGCTAGACCACGTGTCTGTGGTCAGATGTATCTTGGCACCGACACTGTGTGCCAGAGATATATCAACTTGCCGCTGAACGTGGCCATATAGTTCAGGGATGCCCTTCTGGGAGAAATATTTCCTTCTGAGGACCTTCCTTTGTTGTGTGCCAATGGTCACAAATTTTCTAAAGGCTTCCGAGTCCACTAATTTAGATGGCAGTAGTTGGCGGGCTAGCAGTTCTGACAAGCCAGCGGTCAGCCGTTGGGCAAGAGAATTATCCGGCTTCATAAATTTTTTTAAGCTCGAACATTTGGGCCACGGAAGCCTGCCTTGTGCCAGATGAACGTGACAACAGCACGGTGGAAGGTGGAGTGGAGGACAAATGGGAGGAGAGAGGAGAAGAGGCAGGACGTGGAGCGGCGGGAGTGTGGCTTTGTCAGTTCTGACGGCGTTGCTCCCACTGGGCTCGGTGATGGGAGGCCAGGTGCCTTCTTAAGGCGGTCATCCCTAGGTGAGTGTTGGGCCTACCGTAAATTATGCGTTGAGAGCACAGGCTGCAGATAGCAACACTATTATCAGCAGCTGACACGTTAAAAAAAGCCCACACTGCGGATGCGGAGCTATGTGCCGGCGTCCTGGGAGCGCACGATGTGACCATGCATGGTGGATGGCTCGCTCCAGATACATTTGCAGTCTGCTTTTTGCCTCCTGTGCCCTGTGAGTTCTGCCTGCTTCTCCTCCTTCTCCCTATCTGCTGCTCCATCTCTCCTTTTGAACTCCCCTCCTCTTCCTCTCTTGTGGGCACCCACGTGACATCCATCATCATCGTCACCTTCACCACCACTGACATTAGAGATCTCGCAGTAGGCAGCAACAGTTGGGACTACCCTCCTTGGGCTTATCTGGGTACTGTCGTCAGACCGCTGGGTGGCGGCCGTTGCTACCTCCTCTTCCTCATCCGATGCCAAGAATGGCTGTGCATCGGTAAGGTCTGGGAATGGATGGAAAAATAATTCCTCTGACTCGAGTGGAGGGGCTATAGTGGTGGTGGTGTCTTTGAGGGTGCACACAGCAAAGAGTGAGGAGGGTGCAGATACAGAGGATAAGGAGGGAGCAGAAGCGGAAGGCTGAGTGAGCCACTCAACCAACTCTGGTGCGCCCTTTGAAGTTATCGCACGTGCCTTCTCCAACTTCCCACTTAGGCTCTGGCCTGGTGCACCTGCCCGGCCCCTACCATCCCTGCGGAATGGTCTGCCTCTTCCTCTACCTGTCATTTTCTAAATGACCCTCTGCCTAAGTCCGTAGAGAAGAGCAGTATTTGTGGAAGAAGGTATATTGCAGTCCTCAATCAGTATTTGATGGAAAAACATATATAGCAATAGCACCCCTCAATCAGTATTTTGTGGAAGAAGGTATATATGGCACCCCTCAATCTGTATTTGGCGGAAACAGGTATATAGCACGCCTCAATTAGTATTTGGTGGAAACAGGTATATGGCACCCCTCAATTAGTATTTTGTGGAAGCAGGTGTATCGCAGCCCTCAATCAGTATTTGGTGGAAGAAGGTATATAGCATTAGCACCCCTCAATCAGTATTTTGTGGAAAAAGGTATATGGCACCCCTCAATCAGTAATTGGCGGAAACAGGTATATAGCACCCCTCAATCAGTATTTAGCGGAAACAGGTATATGGCACCCCAATCAGTATTTTGTGAAAGCAGGTGTATCGCCACCCTCAATCAGTATTTAGTGGAAGAAGGTATATAGCAATAGCACCCCTCAATCAGTATTTAGTGGAAGAAAGTGTATGGCACCCCTCAATCAGTATTTGGCAGAAACAGGTATATGGCACCCCCCAATCAGTATTTTGTGGAAGCAGGTGTATCACAGCCCTCAATCAGTATTTAGTGGAATAAGGTTTATAGCAATAGCACCCCTCAATCAGTATTTAGTGGAAGATGGTATATAGCACCCCTTAATCAGTATTTGGCGGAAACAGGTATATAGCACCCCTTAATCAGGATTTTGTGGAAGAAGGTATATCGCAGCCCTCAAGCAGTTTTTTTGGGGGAAACAGGTATATCGCACTCCAATAGCATTTGTCCCTCTATCTAGCTGCGGTATCGCAGAAACGCACACAACTGCTGCACAATACAAATACACTATAATATAATTTCTATGTTAGAAAGAATATTATAAGTATTTCACCCCCCTCTATATCACACCTATCGATGGCACACCTATACCAGTCCTTAAAAGAACTTTTGTGGCCTTATTAGCTAGCGTTTGCTGTCCCTAACTGTCCCTGCTCCAAAATGCAACCTCTCCCTACACTGGCAAAACACATAATGTAAAATGGCTGCCAGGCCGGGTTCTGTTATAGGGTTGGGGGTGTGTCTATATGCTGAACTGTCTCAATTGGCCTGCCTGTCCCACCTGATGGATGTGTCATCGGTAAAAGTTTGGCACTATGCAAAAAAATATGGCGCGTGCGAATATCGCCATATGTTCGGCGAATCGCAAACAAGCAAAGTTTGCTGCGAATCGACCGCCGGGCAAACCGCAAGGCAATCTCTAGTCCAAATGTCTGTCAGGAATCATAATCAGCAACCAAGTCCAACAATTAGATTTGTCAGGCACTTTTGGTTCCTGCACACATGGTGATCGGTATGGTTTCAGGTTTAGAGATGTCAGCACACGCTGACACATCGTTTGGGATACACCAACTTGCTGAGACAGTCTTCGAGTTGATTTTTGGGGGCTACTTGCAATCCGCTGCTGAATTTCATGCACAACTTCAGCCGTCCTGATGGCTGGAGGCGTCGGTTTCTTCACGTTTGCAGCAGAGCCAGCTTGATGCCATTTCTGAATCAGACTCTGAATACAACGTTTGGTTGGTGGTTTTGTTCCTGGGTACTTGTCGGCAAAGGTCTTTTGTGTTTCCTTAATCAATCTGCTTCGCATATAGCCTTCCACAATCACTATTTGCTGTTCCAGGGAGAACACCATCTTTCTGACACAATCGGCCACTTTTATCAAACTGAATAATAACTCTGTATTAGTTTGTCCATATCAACCAATCAGAGCTCAGCTTTCAGTTCCTACAGGAACTCTGGAAAATGAAAGCTGACCTCTCATTAGTTGCTATGGAAAACATCTGTGTGATCTCACTATTATGAAGCATACGAGCCACCTCCACTGTCGTGTTTGTTGCGCCAGAACTAATAGACCTTGTGATGAGCCGACTTGTCGACGCCAATATTTTGACTGGACGTCCGCCTCTTGGCTTTGGAATGGATGGATAGACTTCATTTCATATTCTTCCAACTGTCATGGCACTACCATGATGCAGTATGGCAATTTCCTTGGCCGAGATACCGCTATCGATGAGCTAGATGATGAAATGTGTTTTTTCTTTGGAAATCTTCTTCATGGCTGCTTATGGATTCAAACCAGTGACCTAATAACACACTGATCTATTAGTGAATGTGAGAACAGGTTGTAATTTCTAGTATACTAGAATAAAAAGATTGTTCCACCACCAGGAGAAAAACAGTAACAATGCAGTTACATGACAAGAATCTGCATAAATAATAATATGCTAAATAGCTTCAAGTCCAATTTTTGGATGAGATAGCCAAGATGATGTCTATAAAATGATGCTAGCCTCACATTTTAAGCTGTATTGGATGGTGAGATATGGAGCCTGAAAGTCAAAAGTTTAAAACATTGTTACTCCTTTGCTCGTTAGTGTGTGATGTTGGGAAGAAATGTTTCTCCTTAAAGGGGTTATTCGGTAATAAATATTGATGACCTATCCCCAGGACAATGCCTTCAAATAAAGAAAATTGGCATCTTTTTCCTGGCATTTTTGCCTTCCTCTGGATCAACATGGCAGCATAATAGGTTAAATTACATGGACTTATCTTTTTTCAACCTCACTGTGACATTTCATTTGTTCATTTCCTAAGCACAAATAAATAAAATTCATCTTTATAATTATCATATTGAATAACTTTTGGCAAAGTTATTGCAAAAGAAAGCTTTCCGTAAGCTGAAACAATATAGACACGTGTGATAAAATATGTAAATCTCTCCTAACGTGTTTAGCTTTTCACAGAGCTGTGCTGCCTAACATCACCATGGACATCTTTACATTTCATAATGGATGTGAAGGAAACCTTATGTCAGCCATATATAAATATACATAACTCGACAGAAATCTATATGGATTTCATTTCTCCTCTTGCTTCTGTGGGTTGTCATGGCAAGGGACCTTCCTTTGGATATTGTTTATATGAAAGGTGCTATGTGAAAACCAATCCCTTCTCATTTTAATCCTTGGGCCAAAAAACATACTTTCCAGTTTCTTTCCTGAAATTTACAACCCAAAGAAACCAAAGCAGCTTGGCATGTCGACTGCGTGTAATTTAATGATGGATAGCGTGTATGGTTGTGGATAAGGTACCGTGGGTTTGATCTGCAGGTTGAGAATGCTAATGTAAATACAGAGCACCGTTTTTCTGTAGATTTAATCGCAGTGGAAAAATAAACCGACTCAAGAATTTGTATAAAGAAAAAAATAATAATATGAAAACTATCAGTTACAAGCCATTTACATTACCATGATCAGTCTGGCATTTTTGTAGGCACCAGCTACTTGCAGTGGTAGTTAAAACCTGGCACGTCCATGTATACTTTTTCTTTCGTTACAATGGACAATTTCTGGACATAATACCACAGGCTCTGGGGTTATTTGGGGATCACTACATGGTGGTGTCTCAGAGTTCAGTACTGGGTTCAGCTGTTGTACTACTTTAAGTTTCTCCATTGAATCTATCACAGAGCTGGCCATGGGCTAATTAGATTTCCTATTTGCACTTAGCACCACTGTCCGTTCTAGACCCCTTCTTGTAATATAATCTTGGTTTTATAGTTAATACTATAGGCACCAGGCCCACCACATCAGCAATAGGACTGAGCAAATCGACTTTGGATGAAACATCAGAAAATGAAAATTTGTTCTAATACTGTACGGAGCAGGAGCTCTGTACAGTATTAGGATGTATTGGCTCCGATGAGCCAAAGTTATTGCTTCATATAACTGCATAAATTAATTTCTACTGTAAAAAAAAAACACATTTTCTGAAATCAGGTTCGGTTCCAAGGGGTACCAGGTTCGGCAAATTAATTTATGAAGTTATTGCGCGAAGTCTCGTGAGACTTCGCAAAGCAATAACTTCGGCTCATCAGAGCCAATACATAATAATACTGTACGGAGCTCTTACTACGTACAGTATTAGAACGAAGTTTTATGCGAAACGACTTTGGATGTTTCTTCTGAAGTCGATTCGCTCATCCATAATCAGCAACTAAAATATCCTTTTCACTGTAGATCTCACAGCCCAATTTTGCGTGTAGTAGCAATAGGTCTTTTTGCTTAGAAATACATGGTGACTCTACTGTACCTCTGTACACTGTACCTCTGATTTAATAAGAAGGTTTTTATCAAGGAATGCAATTGAAAACTAAATAGTGGTATACGGATATTTGTCCCTAAAAGAATCTGTACACACCAAATCCAACAAAACCTGTGCAGTGTGGGGAAACTTTAAAGGGCTTCTGTCACCCCCCAAAAGTAATTTTTTCGTTTTTTGGCTACTTAAAATCCTTATACAGCGATTTTTCAATATATAGTGCTCTTAGCCTTTTTCGTTCACTAGTTTCTTTAAAAAACAGACTTTTATAATATGTAAATGACCTCTCTACCAGCAAGTAGGGCGGCTACTTGCTGGTAGCAGCCGCATCCTGCTTTAAAAAAAACGCCATCTCCTCCGGTTGATTGACAGGGCCAGCAATCGCTCTCATCCTCTGGTTGGCCCTGTCTGTGTTATAAATCTCACGCCTGTGCCGTACCGGTCTTCAGTCGACACAGGCACGCTGAGAGGAGGACGCTCGCTCCGCCGCTCCTTCCTCAGTGCGCCTGCGCCGGGTGTAGATGTGACGTCATTGGCGCAGGCGCATTGAGGAAGGATCGGCCGAGCGAGCGTCCTCCTCTCAGTGCGCCTGCGCCGACTGAAGACCAGTATGGCGCAGGCTTGAGATTTTGAACGCAAACAGGGCCATTGCTAAAATTCCTAATGATGCGATTTATTTTTCCGCGGTACACACAACTTCACATTTTATAAGGTCTCATGAGATATTAGTGATTGGTGCACTAAGTATTGTTGTGAGAACTTGCCACTCCAGTACAGGCACCAAAAAATAGCCAATAGGCTTTCACCTGACAGCTCACAACTTTGTAGGATTCTGTGGCTGGAGGTGCATTAGGCGGTCACAGGATAAAAATGTAACTGTCGGCCAGTACAGGCCACAAAAATTAGCCAATAGGCATTCACCTGACAGCAAAGAACTTTGGATTCTGTGGCTGGAGGTACATTAGGCGTTCACAGGATCAGTGGCGGATCCAGAGCCTGGTTTCGGGAGGGGCACTTTCAGATTATTTTCTGTCCACTGCTACAAAACAATGGCGCTTATAGAACAGACTACACAGTGTAGCAGTATACTGTACATTGTGGGGCACAGTGTAGGCTATATGTGTATAACATAAACATATTTCACAAGAAAACTTACAATTACTTGGCTTGACCCTTGGGGATCTCGGACGCCACTTCCACACTTTGGCCGGGGGCTCGGCGGAGCTGATGTTGTGTTTTATCCTAATGATAAAGATTTCATAATAAGGATTTGGAGATGGGGAAGAGGAATAGCAGAGCAGGGAGACGCTGGTGCTGCTACTAGGGGGCTCATACCATGGGGGAGTAATAAAGCCCACCATAATGCCCCCCCATAGAAATAATTCTCCTTATAATGTGACCTTATAAAATACCCCCTTGTAATGCCCCCAGTTGAGCTAATGTCCCCATAGTGCCCCCAAAATGTGCCAGTATAAATACCCCTATATAGTGCACCCAGTAAATGCCCCATAGTGCTCCACACCCTCCTTCCTCCTAGTGCCCCCATAATGTACCAGTATAAAATGCTCCAGTAGAAGCCCTCAGTGTCCACCATAATTTGCAAGTATAAAATACCCCTTCTTAGTGCCCCCCGTAGATGACCCCATAGCACTCCTCTCCCCCCTTCCCCATAGTACCCACCATAATGTGTCCCAGTATAAAATTGTACTGTACAGAGCGCCAATGTAAAATACCCCTTCTTTGTGGCCTCAGTAGATGCCCCTATAGTGCCCCCAATCATGTGCTAGTATTCACAGCCCCCCCATGTGTCAGTATTAATAACAGCCCCCCAAGTGCCAGTATTAACAGCCCCCCTATGTGCCAGTATTGATAACAGCCCCCCCATGTGCCAGTATTAATAACAGCCCCCCAAGTGCCAGTATTACAGCCCCCCTATGTGCCAGTATTAATAACAGCCCCCCCATGTGCCAGTATTAATAACAGCCCCCCATGTGCCAGTATTAATAACAGCCCCCCATGTGCCAGTATTAATAACAGCCCCCCCATGTGCCAGTATTAATAATGCCCCCCATGTGCCAGCATTAATAACAGCCCCCCATGTGCCAGTATTAATAATGCCCCCCCATGTGCCAGTATTAATAATAGCCCCCCCATGTGCCAGTAATAACAGTCCCCCCATGTGCCGGTATTAATAACAGCCCCCCATGTGCCAGTAATGATAACAGCCCCCCCATGTGCCAGTAATAATGGCCCCCCCATGTGCCAGTAATAATAACAGCCCCCCATGTGCCAGTAATAATAGCCCCCCCATGTGCCAGTAATAATAACAGCCCCCATGTGCCAGTAATAATAATAGCCCCCCATGTGCCAGTAATAATAACAGCCCCCCATGTGCCAGTAATAATAACAGCCCCCCCTGTGCCAGTAATAACAGCCCCCCGTGCCAGTAATAACAACCCCCCCTGTGCCACTAATAATAGCCCCCCCGTGCCAGTAATAACAACCCCCCCTGTGCCACTAATAATAGCCCCCCCCGTGCCAGTAATAACAGCCCCCCTGTTCAAGTAATAACAGCCCCCCTGTGCCAATAATAACAGCCCCCCCATGCCAGTAATAACAGCCCCCCCGTGCCAGTAATAACAGCCCCCCCCTGTGCCAGTAATAGCCCCCCGTGCCAGTAATAACAGCCCATCTGTGCTAGTAATAACAGCCCCCCTGTGCCAGTATTAACAGCCCCCACCCGCCAGTAAAAGTATTGTATATATTTAAAACAAAAACTAAAAAACCCACATACTTACCTCCATGTCAGAGATGCGCTGCAGGCCTCTTCCGGCCTGTGTCCCACGCTGTATGGCTCATTCGGCGCGATGATGTCATGCGCCGGCCTCTGATAGGCTGCCGGCCTAGTGCCTGCAGCCTATCAGAGGAAGGGAAAGGGACATGCCTCTCCCCTGCCGCAGCACAGCCATCTGCATCGCTGTCCTGAGGACGGTGATACAGATGACTGGAGATGAGCACTTCCACAATGGAAGCGCTCATCTCCCTGTGCCCAGCCGCCGCCGCAGCCGCCAGCTCGGGGGGGGGGGGGGGGGCAATTGCCCCGTTGCCCCCCCCCCTGGATCCGCCACTGCACAGGATAAATATGTAACTGTCGGCCAGTACAGGCCCCAAAAATTAGCCAATAGGCATTCACCTGACAGCAAAGAACGTTGGATTCTGTGGCTGGAGGTACATTAGGCGGTCACAGGATAAATATGTAACTGTCGGCCAGTACAGGCCCCAATAATTAGGCATTCAACGGACATAAAAGGCCTTTTATGCTGCTGTATTTACCTAAGACAGGGGCCATGATTTGTTCTGGGTGGTGGCGGATATTTGTTGGCTGTCATGAGGAAATTCAATCAAACATGGTCGACTCGTCACATGTGTTGAATTCCTCAGAGATCCATGCCTCATTCATTTTTAGCTAGGTGAGTGCGCTTATCGGTCACGATCCCCCCTGCTGCTCTGAACGTTCTTTCGGACAGGACACTGGACAAGGGGCAAGCCAACAGTTCCATGGTGAATTGTGCCAGCTCTGCCCACAGGTCAAGCCTGCACACCCAGTAGTCCAGGGGTTCATCGCTTCTCAGAGCGTCCACATCGGCCGTTAACCCGATGTAGTCAGACACCTGTCGGTCTAGGCGTTCCCTGAGGCTAGATCTGGAGGATGGCTGTCGATGGGTTGGCTGCAAGAATGATCTCATATCTGAAGTGACCAACACATCTTCAAACTGCCCTCTTCTTCCATGCGCTTTTGGATTGGTACCCGCAACTGTTTCCCTGTGAGTGGAAATTCCTCTGCCAGCGCCCCCAAAAGCAGAAATCAGATCTAAAATGACCAGAAATATTCCTGGCTTGCTGCAAGACGTCCTGATCCCTGGGTTTTTTGGCAACGAATCGCTGCACGACTAAGTTCAGGATGTGTGCTATGCACGGCACGTGTGTCATTTGTTTCAGCGCGCTCAGCAGATTGGCACCGTTGTCGCACACCACTTTACCAACTGTCAAATTGAGCGGGGTTAGCCACTGATCTGCCTGTGACCGCAAAGCTGAAAGGAGTGCAGGACCGGTGTGGCTCTTGGCTTCCAGGCACAACAGACGTAGCACAGCATGGCAACGTCTCAACTGGCACGTCGAATAGGTTCTGAGGATCTTGGGGGGCGCAGCGGAAGAGGCGGTAGCAGCGGAAAAGGAGGAGTCAGCCGAGGAGGAGAGGGAGGATGGAGTAGGAGGAGAAGAAGAGGCAGGCCTGCATGCAATCTCTGGCGGTAACACCAAATCTACATGGGTGCCACGGGTTGCATGCTTGACAGCCGTCAGAAGGTTCACCCAGAGGACAGTAAAATGTACCTTCCCTGCCCGTGGTTGCTAGACCACGTGTCTGTGGTCAGATGTATCTTGGCACCGACACTGTGTGCCAAAGATACATTGTGTGCCAAATAAATATTTCCTTCTGGGGACCTTCTATTGCGGTGTTCCAATGGCCACAAATTTTCTAAAGGCCTCCGAGTCCACTAGTTTATATGGCAGTAGTTGGTGGGCTAGCAGCTCTGACAAGCCAGCGGTCAGCAGTTGGGCAAGAGGGTTATCCGGCGTCATCATCTTTTTTCGCTCAAACATTTGAGGCAAGGAAGCCTGCCTTTTGCCAGATGAACGCGACGACGGCACAGTGGAAGGTGGAGTGGAGCATAACTGGGAGGAGATAGGAGAAGGAGAAGAGGCAGGACAGTGAGTGCCAGGAGTGTGGCTTTGTGGGTTCTGACAGTGTTGCTCCCACTGGGCTCGGTGATGAGAGGCCAGGTGCCTTATTAAGGCGGTCGTCCCTAGGTAAGTGTTGGGCTTACCGCGACTTATTCGTTGACAGCACAGGCTGCAGATGGCAACACTGTCAACAGCGGACACATTAAAAAAGCCCACACTGCAGAGCCATGTGCCGGCATCCTGGAAGCATCAGATGTGACCGTGCATGGTGGATGTTTCGTTCCAGATACATTAGCAGTCTGCTTTTTGCCTCCATCTCTCCCTCTGAACTCCCCACCTCTTCCTCTCTTGTGGGCACCCACGTGACGTCCATCGACACGTCATCATCGGATTCGTCACCTTCACCACCACTGAGATCTCGGAGTAGGCAGCAACAGCGGGGACCACCCAAATTGGGCTGATCTGGGTACTGTCGTCAGACTGCTGGGTGGCGACAGTTGACACCTCCTCTTCCTGATCCGATGCCAAGAATGGCTGCGCATCGGTAAGGTCTTGGAATGTATGGAAAAATAATTCCTCTGACTCAAGCGGAGGGGATATGGTGGTGGTGTCTTTGGGGGTGGACACAGCAGAGAGTGAAGAGGGTGCAGATAGAGAGGATGAGGAGGGTGCAGAAGCGGAAGGCTGAGTGAGCCACTCAACCAAGTCTGGTGCGTCCTTTGGCGTAATCGCACGCACCTTCTGCAACTTCCCACTTAGGCTCCGGCCTGGTGCACCTGACCGACCCCTACCACCCCCGCGGAATGGCCTGCTTCTTCCTTTGCCTGTCATTTTCAAAATTCCTATAGAAGAGCAGTATTTGTGGAAGAAGGTATATCACACCCCTGCCTCAATCTGTTTTTTTGGGGGGCAACTGGTAAATCACACCAGTAGAAATAATTGGTTTCAATGGTGTTTGTCACTCTGTGTAGAAATGGTAACACAGCCAAACCGCAGACAAATGCTGCACTACCTAAATGCACTATATAGAAAGTATATTATTGGCAAAATGGTATATCACACCCCTGCTTCAGGGCTGTCTTTAAAAAGGGGCAGCTGCCCCAAGCCCAGTTGCTCCTGGGGAGCCCAAGGCAGCTGCCTCTTGAGGCCTTGCTAGCTACTGCCCCGGGTGTCAGGATGTCAGTTACACATGGGGGTGCTGCCATGCCATGCAGGGCCGTCTTTAATATTGATTGGACCCTGGGCAAAAATTTACTTGGGCCCCCTGGATCCCGCCTTCCCACACCTTAGCAGGCAATCACGCCCTCCCCCACAACACACACACAAAAAATCCACACATCTGGTAGAGTACAGTGAATGACTGTAAATACTTCCAGTTCTGAAGACTCCACCCACAGTATACAGGCCCCCCACAGTATACAGGCCTCCCACAGTATACAGGCCCCACACAGTATACAGCCCCCCACAGTATACAGCCCCCACAGTATACAGGCCCCCCACAGTATACAGCCCCCCCCCCACAGTATACAGGTCCCCCACAGTATACAGCCCCACACAGTATATAGCCCCCCACAGTATACAGCCCCACACAGTATACAGGCCCCCCACACTATACAGGCCCCCCACAGTATACAGCCCCCCCCACAGTATACAGGCCCCACACAGTATACAGCCCCACACTATACAGGCCCCCCACAGTATACAGCCCCCCCACAGTATACAGCCCCCCCACAGTATACAGCCCCCCACAGTATACAGGCCCCCCACAGTATACAGCCCCCCCCACAGTATACAGCCCCCCAGTATACAGGCCCCCCACAGTATACAGCCCCACACAGTATACAGTCCCACAAAGTATACAGGCCCCTCACAGTATACAGGCCCCCACACAGTATACAGTAGTTTACAGTATATTACATAACATGTAATATTCACAAAAAAAGCTCCAAACTTCTACTGCAACACTCTTGTTAGGACCTGTGATGATCTCATAGCCATGTGACCAGTAATATTGCTAGGTTACTGGTCACATGGTGATGATGTCATCTAAGGTCCTAGATCACATTCACAGCTCTAACAGTACGATGCCTGGACTCAGTGCCGGCAGGCATGGCATGGCAGCACCCCCTGTGTAGCTGACAGCCTGACACCCAGGGCAGTGGCTAGCAGGGCTCAAGAGGCAGCTGCCTTGGGCTCCCCAGGAGCAACTGGGCCCGGGGCAGCTGCCCCTTTTGCCCCTTGGTAAAGACGGCCCTGATGCCATGCCTGCCGGCACTCCAGGCAGCGAACTATGAGAGCTGGGATTCTCTTAGGAGAAAGGACCTTAGATGACATCATCACCATGTGACCAGTAACCTAGCAATATTACTGGTCACGTTGCTATGAGGTCATCAAAGGTCCTTTCTTTCTACCAGGAGTGTTGCTGCAGGAGAAGTTTGCCTTAAAGGGGTTCTTCACTTTTATTTAACTGATGATCTATCCTCTGGATAGATCATCAGCTTCTGATCGGCCGGGGTCCGACACCCGGGACCCCCGCCGATCAGCTGTTTGAGAAGGCAGCGGCGCTCCAGCAGCGCCGCGGCCTTCTCACTGTTTACCTCCGGGCCGCCCGCCCACTGACGTCACGACTTGTATCAACTAGAGTGGGCGCGGCTAAGCTCCATTCAAGTGAACAGAGCTTAGCCGCGCCCACTCTAGTTGATACAAGTCGTGACGTCAGTGGGCGGGCGGCCCGGCGGTAAACAGTGAGAAGGCCGCGGCGCTGCTGGAGCGCCGCTGCCTTCTCAAACAGCTGATCGGCGGGGGTCCCGGGTGTCGGACCCCGGCCGATCAGAAGCTGATGATCTATCCAGAGGATAGATCATCAGTTAAATGAAAGTGAAGAACCCCTTTAACTGTGGAGCTTTTTTGTGAAGATTACATCAGGAAAAGGTGACATGGGCTGTTATGCTAATATACTGTAAGCTGCTGTATAGTGGGTGCTGTATAGTGTGGTGTACTGTATACTGTGGGGTGCTGTATACTGTGGTGTGCTATACTGCTCTACTGCATACTATGGGGTGCTATATATTGTGGGGTGCTGTATACTGTGGGGGGCTGTATACTGTATATTGTGGGGTGCTTTATACTGTATACTGTGGTGTGCTTTATACTGGGGGGGCTGTATATTTTGGGGTGCTGTATACTGTGGGGTGCTATACTGCTCTACTGTATACGGTGGGGTGCTGTATACTGTGGGGTGCTATACTGCTCTACTGTATACTGTGGGGTGCTGTATACTGTATACTGCAACTAGTTAATTAGACCAGTAGAAATTATTTCTTTAAATAGTGTTTTTTACTCTGTGTAGATGTGGTAACGCAGCAAAACTGCAGACAAATGCTGCACTACCTAAATGCACTATATAGAAGGTATATTATTGGTATATAACACCCCTGCCTCAATCAGGTTGTTGGGGGGGCAACAGGTAAATCACACCAGTAGAAATTATTTGTTCCAATAGCGTTCGGCACTCTGTGTGGCTGCAGTCTCACAGCAGAACTGCACACAACTGCTGGACTATACAATTGCACTATAATATACTTTCTATGTTAGAAAGTATATTATAAGTATATTACACCCCTCAGTATATCACACCTGTCGATAGCACACCTAAACCAGTCCTTAAAAGGACTTTTGTGGCCCTATTTGCTAGCGTTTGGTGTCCCTAACAGTCTGTCCCTGCTCCACACTAGGGTTGGGCGATATCAAAAATATTCAGACGATAACGATATTAAGAAATGTATTGCGATAATGATATATATCGCGATAAATACCCGTTTAAAGGAAAAGAAACACAAGGAGACGTTATACTGTATGGGGGCAGCCACATGGAGACGTTATACTGTATGGGGGGCCACAAGGAGACACTATACTGTATGGGGGCAGCCACAAGGAGACTATACTGTATGGGGGCAGCCACAAGGAGACGTTATACTGTATGGGGGCCACAGGGAGACGTTATAGTATATGGGGGCCACAAGGAGACGTTATAGTGTATGGGGGCCACAAGGAGACATTATACTGTATGGGGGCCACAAGGAGACACTATACTGTATGGGGGCCACAAGGAGACATTGCACTGTATAGGGGCCACAAGGAGACATTATACTGTATGGGGGCCACAAGGAGACGTTATACTGTATGGGGGCCACAAGGAGACACTATACTGTATGGGGGCCACAAGGAGACATTGCACTGTATAGGGGCCACAAGGAGACATTATACTGTATGGGGGCCACAAGGATACGTTATACTGTATGGGGGCCACAAGGAGACATTATAGTATATGGGGGCCACAAGGAGACGTTATAGTGTATGGGGGCCACAAGGAGACATTATACTGTATGGGGGCCACAAGGAGACACTATACTGTATGGGGGCCACAAGGAGACGTTGCACTGTATAGGGGCCACAAGGAGACATTATACTGTATGGGGGCCACAAGGAGACGTTATACTGTATGGGGGAAGCCACAAGAGACGTTATACTGTATGGGGGAAGCCACAAGGAGACGTTATACTGTAGGGGGGAAGCCACAAGGAGACGTTATACTGTATGGGGGCCACAAGGAGACGTTATAGTGTATGGGGGCCACAAGGAGACGCTATAGTGTATGTGGGCCACAAGGAGAACTTATACGGTATGGGGGCCACAAGGAGACACTATACTGTATGGGGGGCCACAAGGAGACATTATACTGTATAGGGGCCACAAGGAGACACTATACTGTATGTGGGCTACAAGGAGACATTATACTGTATAGGGGCCACAAGGAAACACTATATTGTATGGGGGCCACAAGGAGATGTTGCACTGTATAGGGGCCACAAGGAGACATTATACTGTATGGGGACCACAAGGAGACGTTACACTGTATGGGGGCCACAAGGAGATGTTACACTGTATGGGGGCCACAAGGAGACGTTATACTGTATGGGGGCCACAAGGAGACATTATATTGTATGGGGGGCTACAAGGAGACGTTATACTGTATGAGGGCCACAAGGAGATGTATATGGGGGCCACAAGGAGACGTTACACTGTAGGGGACAGGGGCCACAAAGAGATGTTATAATAAAGTCTTGTGGCCACAGGCCACCATACATACAATAATACTTTACGATATACTTTTTCTGCGGCTGCCTCACTTGTGTGCTCTGATTCTGACTTGAGATGTCGGTGGGCAGAGATTTGAATATGGGAGTAAGGAGGAGGGAGAGTCGGGGCGGCCACTGCGGGAATAATACGTTTCGAATTTTGTCATCAGAGCACACGAGCGAGGCAGCCGCAGGAAAAGTCTCTCCAGAGACACCCTACTCACACAGAGTTCGCCACATACAATAGAACCGGCACGGGTGGGGGACGGACGGTGATGTCAGATGGTGGGTGGAGTCTGGAGACTTGAATAAGGGAGGCGGAGCAAGAAGGAGCAAGGAGCGAGCGGAAGTAATGTGTTTGTACTCAGCGCTGTGCAGGGGCGGGCGGACACAGATTTAGAAGCGGTCAGCGCCCATGACCGTTTTGATGATGTCACAAAATACCGCGGTAATTAGGAAACAGTGATATAGCCATTTTTTTATTACCGCGGTATATCGTAAACATCGGTATATCGCCCAACCCTACTCCACACAGCAACCTCTCCCTACACTGGCAAAAGACTGAATGTAAAATGGCGCCCAGATCAGGTTTATTTATAAGGTAGGGGGTATGTCCATGTGCTGAAACGTCTCAATTGGCTGTCCTGTACCACCTGATGGATGTTTCATGGGTCAAAGTTCTTCACAATGTAAAAGAATATGGCGGGCGGGAATATCGCCATATGTTCAGTGAATCGCAAACACGCAAAGTTCACCGCGAAACGACTGCCGTGCAAACTGCAAGGCCATCTCTAGTGAAGATTTCCATGTATAATAAAGGAAAGGTGTGTGGTTAAAATATGAGCTTACCAGTTGAAGATCAGCTTCATGTTGGGCTGCAGTTTAACCTCTAATCTCAGCATTAGGCTACATGCACACGACTGCTGTGTGTTTTGCGGTCCGCAAAACACAGATGTCGTCCGTGTGTGTTCCGCAATTTGCAGAACGGCACGGACAGCTATTGATATAACTGCCTATTCTTGTCCGTTTTGCGGACAAGAATAGGACATTTTTTAGTTTTTTTTGTGGACCACGGATTAGAGCAACCAGGGAAAATAATAATGATATTATAAGGGAAATATAAGGGAAAATAATAATTTCTATGGGGCCTGCGTTACGTGAAAAACAAAGAGGAGCATGCTGCGATTTTCACGCAAGCACAAGTGATGCGTGAAAATCACCGCTCATGTGCACAGCCCCATAGAAATGAATGGGTCCGGATTCAGTGCGGGTGCAATGCGTTCACCTCACGCATTGCACCCGCGCGGAAATCTTGCCCGTGTGAAAGGGGCCTAAGTAGACCATAGGAGTTCCCCAAACTTGGTCCCCCAACCAGCCGTGGGCAGACATAAGACAGACCAGGAGTGATTTAACATAACATAGTAACATAGTACATAAGGCCGAAAAAAGACATTTGTCCATCCAGTTCGGCCTGTCATCCTGCAAACTGATCCAGAGGAAGGCCAAAAAAAAAAAAACTGGGAGGTAGAAGCCAATTTTCCCCAGGGAGTTATTCAGGCAATCAGAATAACTCCCAGGATCAACGACCCCTCTCTAGTAGCTATAGCCTGTAATATTATTAAGCTCCAGAAATACATCCAGGCCCCTCTTGAATTCCGTTATTGTACTCACCATCACCACCTCCTCAGGCAGAGAGTTCCATAGTCTCACTGCTCTTACCGTAAAGAATCCTCTTCTATGTTTGTGTACAAACCTTCTTTCCTCCAGACGCAGAGGATGTCCCCTCGTCACAGTCCTGGAGATATATAGCTGATGGGATAGATCTCTGTACTGACCCCTGACATATTTATACATAGTAATTAGATCTCCTCTCAGTTGTTTTTTTTCTAAAGTGAATAACCCTAATTTTGATAATCTTTTTGGGTACTGTAGTTGCCCCATTCCAGTTATTACTTTAGTTGTCCTCCTCTGGACCCTCTCCATCTCTGCTATGTCTGCCATGTTTACAGGAGCCCAGAACTGTACACAGTACTCCATGTGTGGTCTGACTAGCGATTTGTAAAGTGGTAGGACTATGTTCTAATCACGGGCATCTATGCCCCTTTTGATGCAACCCATTATCTTATTGGCCTTGGCAGCAGCTGCCTGACACAGTTTTTTGCAGCTTAGTTTGCTGTTTATTAAAATTCCTAGATCCTTTTCCATGTCAGTGTTACCGAGTGTTTTACCATTTAGTATGTACGGGTGACTTGCATTTTTTCCTTCCCATGTGCATAACTTTACATTTGTCAGTGTTAAACCTCATCTGCCACTTATCTGCCCAAGCCTCCAATCTATCCAGATCGCTCTGTAGTAGTATACTGTCCTCATCAGTGTAAATTACTTTACACAGTTTAGTGTCATCCGCGAAAATTGATATTTTACTATGCAAGCCTTCTACAAGATTATTAATAAATATATTGAAGAGAATAGGGCCCAATACTGACCCCTGAGGTACTCCACTAGTGACAGTGACCCAATCTGAGTATGTACCGTTAATAACCACCCTCTGTTTTCTATCACTCAGCCAGTTACTTACCCACATACAGACGTTTTCTCCCAGTCCGAGCATTCTCATTTTATATACTAACCTTTTATGTGGTACAGTGTCAAATGCTTTGGAGAAGTCCAGATATAGGACATCCATTGATTCGCCGCTGTCAAGTCTAGAACTTACCTCCTAATAGAAACTGATTAAATTAGTTTGGCATGACCGATCCCTTATGAAGCCATGCTGATATGTCGTTATTTGCTTTTTTCCGTTGAGATGCTCTAAGATAGCATCTCTTAGAAAACCTTCAAACAATTTACCCACAACAGATGTTAAACTTACCGGCCTATAGTTTCCAGGCTTTGTTTTTGGACCCTTTTTAAATATTGGCACCACATTTGCCATGCGCCAATTCTGTGGGACATTCCCTGTCAGTATAGAGTCCGCAAATATCAGAAATAAGGGTCTGGCTATGACATTACTTAATTCCCTTAGGATACGGGGGTGTATGCCATCCGGTCCTGGCGATTTGTCTATTTTAATCTTTTTAAGTCGCTGTTGTACTTCTTCCTGGGTCAGACAGGACACTTTTAATGGGGAATTTATTTTTACATTCTGCATGTCATCTGACAGTTTATTTTCCTCAGTGAATACATTGGAGAAAAAAATATTTAACAGCTTTGCTTTCCCCTCGTCGTTCTCTGCAACTTCCCCCTCATTACTCTTTAAAGGACCGACACCTTCAGATTTATACTTTTTAACATTTATTTAATTGAAGAATATTTTAGGGTTAGTTTTACTCTCTTTGGCAATTAATCTCTCGGTCTCTAGTTTCATTTCTATAAAAAACGAATAATTAATTATTGTACACTGAGGCACTACAAGTCTCTGCAGGGGTTAAATGAGCAGACACTGCTATATCTATACAGTGTGAGGCCATGTAACGTGTATTCACGTGTGTCAATTGTCGGGGATATAAAGCAAAAGGCTTTATAAAAAAATAAAGATCAAAGGAAAAATTTCTAAAGGTATTGATCCTCGAGGTGAACATATAAAACACCTCAAAAAGAGATCGTTGTTAATTTAATTATGTTATGCAATCAGTGAATGAGGTACAAGCATCTATGCAAAAATATAAATGATTTAAAATACCATCAAAGACTAATCAATGTGAAATTCAATAATCTGCAATGATACACAGTGATATGCAGTGCCAAAAAATGCGCCACTAGATGACACAAACACAAATACCAGTGTGTACACAGTACCTATCAGACATAAGAATATAATACAATCCGTCTCAACCACAATTTTTTGCTATAAAAAGCATAATAATGTTAAAGGATAGATACGAACCCTTGCTCTGCGCAAACATTGACAAATCTCGGATAATCGGGCAGGATTGTTACACAACTTATAAATTATCAAGCCTGGTATTGACTATGGAATGAAATTATTCCAATCAGAGAGTTACCTCTGAAATCAATATTTAGGTCTTTTATTCAGTAATATGCATTTTTACAGAATAGTGACAATATTGATGTAGCACTTTTAACAACTATACATCCGCCAACAGCTGATTAATTGAAAAGTTGATTCATTTATATCAATACTACACAAAATAAAGTTATACATTACCGAGAATGCAGATGATGTGCAGAGACTAAGGCCCCTTTCACATGGGCGAGTTTTCCATGCGGGTGCGATGCGTGCGGTGAACGTATTGCACCCGCACTGAATCCTGATTCATTTCTATGGGGCTGTGCACATGAGCGGTGATTTTTACGCATCACTTGTGCGTTGAGTGAAAATCGCAGCATGCTCTATATTGTGCGATTTTCACGCGACGCAGGCCCTATAGAAGTGAATGGGGTGCGTGTAAATTGCATAGCATCCGCAAGCAAGTGCGGATGCGGTGTGATTTTCACGCATGGTTGCTAGGTGACAGTCTATTCACTGTATTATTTTCCCTTATAACATGGTTATAAGGGAAAATAATAGCATTCTGAATACAGAATGCATAGTATAATAGTGCTGGAGGGGTTAAGAATAAATAAAAAAAGTTAACTCACCTTGTCCTCTTGATCGCGGAGTTCCCGGTCTCTTTACTTCTTGAATGAGCTGTGGGCTAAAGGACCTGTGGTGACGTCAGATCACATGCTCCATCACCACGGTGATGGACCATGTGATTGGAGCATGTGATCTGACATCACAACAGGTCATTTAGCCCACAGCTCATTCAAGAAGTAAAGAGACCGGGAACTACGCGATCAAGAGGAGAAGGTGAGTTAACTTTTTTTTAAATTTATTTTTAACCCCTCCAGCCCTATTGTACTATGCATTCTGTATTCAGAATGCTATTATTTTCCCTTATAACCATGCTATAAGGGAAAATAATACAATCTTCAGAACATCAATCCCAAGCCCGAACTTCTGTGAAGCAGTTCGGGTTTGGGTACCAAACATGCGCGATTTTTTTTTTTGGGTACCAAACATGCGCGATTTTTCTCACGCGAGTGCAAAACACGCATTTTCCCGCAACGCACCCGCCTCTTATCCGGGCAAAAAAACTGACGCCCGTGTGAAAGAGGCCTAAGGGAAGTCAGCTCTAAGGTACGATCTGGTCATTGGCATCTTTCTCCTGGGTTTTCTTTGTTTCTCTGTGTTTACCTGGTTCCCCCTTGTCTTTTTCCTGTTGCTCTTTTTGTTTCCGTTCTGTCCCTCTCCCTCATGTGTGTGGTTTATGATCACAAACTTATAAGTTAGACACACCTTCCTAGCTTGGAGTTTTCCAATCATTGTCGTGTAGGCGTGTACATATGAGTCCGATAGATATAAGTCCGATAGATGTTGCTTCTGATTTTCCATCTTTGCATGAAGAGTTATCAGGTTCCTTTTTAGCGAACCGATCTCAAGTTCCAAGATGGAATGAACATCTAATACACCGGTGGCAACGACAGCGCCTACTAGGCCAAAGATTATGGCGGCTGCAATCGCAGAAATGAAACCCTTTGTTCATTGACTCGTTAAAAACTGTTTCCTGGTCAGTGTTTTTGTTGCCTGTTCCAGGATCTGTGTAATCTGTACCGACGTGTACTTGATACCACATCTTTATCTCTGGAGACTGAATCTCGGAAACGTTGAACTGTCTTTCAACGGAGATCCAAACTGACGTAGATCTTCTGGGATAGAATCTTCTTATTCGTCAAGATGAATCCCGTGGTATTCTGCAGCATGATCCCAGATGAAGGGCCTGGCACAGCGATCGGTTCAGCATGGAACTTCTTCCCCAAGATTGGGACGATGTAGATAACAGCAACAATCCTTGATGTCATCTTGCGCCTATAATATATTGTATGACAAATATAAGCACATACATCTCTCCACTTTTCTTTTTATCAACCCTACGATGAAAGAAATGATACTACCATACATCTTCAATTTGGCATAGTTTTTTTTTCATGAACAGAGCAAGTTCTTGGTTCAGAAGTGAGTTAAGAGATAGTTAGTTACAGAGGAAAAATACATAAGGATAGGTTAGTACACTCGTATGTTTATACTATACCAATCCTGGATTTCCGCATTTAGCTGGAACCTTGATATCTCTTTACTCCTCATCATCCGGTAATCCTTTCATTTGGCGAAGTTGTGACCTGCAAAGCGTCTCTGCCTACACTCATCCAAAAGCCATCAAACGATTTCCATTTCGGCCTCTTTGCTGTCACATCCATAACCTGTTGGAAATAACTATATGACAATATAGTGGCTTGTGATCCCGTGTCAAGTAAGCCCCTAATCAGCCCAATAAGTTCATCTTGGAGATAAGAATCAACAAAATATCGGCCTTCAACCTGAAACAAATCACATAAGAAATTAGGATGTTCACTCATCTGACGCTTTTTGAGACTTTGATCATTTTGCAGCGATGTGACTTCTTGAGAAACCCAGACATTCCTACTGCACGCGGCAGCAGCCCCCACCTTTGGGGAAAACTGGATTATATCACAGTTTACAGACGGCAGCTCACAGATTGAGGCTGAGATGATGGGATCACTCACTGGAGAAGACACATTAGTGCATGAATCAACATGGTTAGGCTACAAAATAGACAACATATTAGACACCTCCTTTTTGGCCTCAATTTTAGGGTCAGGAACGCTGCAAGGCAATATAGTATTAGGAATCACATTAGATTTTTCTACAACCAGCTCAATAGCCTTGCGTTAGCCTGGGCTCTGACCCCACCCTGCATGCTTTATAGGGCTGAACTGGGACCTCCAGCCGCCCTAAAAAAGGCTCAGGTTGTTTTTCGATTGAGACCTGGAACATCTTATTAACTATTTCAGTTAATTTAGTCACGATCTGCCAACTGATTAAACCGATCATTTCATTTGCTGCACAGTTTGGTTTTGTGGTGTACCCTTACTAGAGGTGGGTGGCCGACTTCTAGGTGAAGAAGAGGGTTCAGGCCTACCTTCCTTCTGTTTTCTGGGCCTGTTATTCCAGCGCCTGTATCCAGGGGGACCCCTATTGTAATATTGTGGACGGTAGTTAGAAGTTTTGTCTCCATTATTATCCCCCTCTGACCTGTTGAGGCTATGAGGCTTTGTTTGCTTGGGTGCTACCTGTTGTCGCTGGCTTTGTTGGAAAGGTCCTGTAGATGGAGGGTACCTGCGTGGCTGCTTTTCAAATCCCAGGTTTATTTTAGCTTCTGCTACGTTTTGTTCTGGGGACCTTTTGTATTTCCTCTCACCCGTAGCATGGCACTCACTGATGTTATACAGGGAAGTGGCAGCTGTCACCAATCTGTCCAAAGGAGCTCTAAGATCAAGATATATAGTTAGGCTGTTTAATTTGCATAGGCATTGCATCATAAAACAGTTTGAATTCCCAATTTGGGGACCTATACGCTAACCCATAGGCATTTTTAAGGATAGAGAGGAATTCCCAAGGACTTTGATTGGGTCTACATGTGAGTTTATAAATATCACGTTTTTCAGCAGTAATAGTTCGGTAAGGGCCAAATTCTAATTTTACCTCGTGCAAAACAACCTGCCAATCCCGGATCACCCTATCCTTAAAGGAAATAAAGTAATGGCGATACATATTTTCAAATGCCCATGGTAGGACTCTGATCCTGTCCGCATCAGAATACAATACTAATGAATCCATGGTGGACTGGTACAGTTCTAAGTGATCAGCAATTTCAAGAGAACCTTTCTTAGAGAATTTAGGTACAGTGGCGTTGAGAAATGTAATGATACTCGAGGAACTCTGATCCCCTTCTGCACACTGAGCTTTTTTCTTTCCAGAGACCACTTCAGCATATGACGGTCGCCTGGAACTCTCATCCCCCTTGTTGGCAAACTCATGCCTGCGCAGTGGGGAATAAGCCACACGTTTCTCCACATCACTGTCATAATCACTCATACTCCGCACACTTCCATCGTACCCACTTGGCACAGGTGACTTAACCCTAACATTCCTCTCTAGGGGAAGGTGTGGGGGGACACTCCTGTGGCCTTTTGCGTCGCTAGTGCCTAGTAAGGCGGTTACAGCTTGAAACGCCTGACTTAAAGGGTTTCTACCACTTAGGTGTCACATATTTAGCTGTCAGACACTAGCGATCCGCTAGTGTCTGCTCTGGCCAACCATCCTAATATAATTGCTTTTGGGGCGGTGGTTTGGCTAAAAAAACTACTTTTATTAATATGCTAATGAGCCTCTAGGTGCTATGGGGGCGTCATTAGCACCTAGAGGCTCCGTCTACCTTCAGAAACTGCCGCCTCCCAGCGCGTCCCTCCAGCCCGCCCATCTCCTCCTGAATGCGATCCTCCTTGTGAGCGCCTGTATTCGGCGCATGCGCAGTAAATGTCTGACAGCTTCCCTGCTCAGACATCTCCACTGCGCCTGTTCCTCGGAGCACTATGGCGTCATCGCGCAGGCGCAGTGGAGATGTCTGAGCAAGGAAGCGGTCAGACATTCACTGCGCATGCGCAGAATACATACGAGGATCGCATTCAGGAGGAGATGGGCGGGCTGGAGGGACGCGATCGGCGGCGGCAGTTTCTGAAGGTAGACGGAGCCTCTAGGTGCTAATGACGCCCCCATAGCACCTAGAGGCTCATTAGCATATTAATAAAAGTAGTTTTTTTAGCCAAACCACCGCCCCAAAAGCAATTATATTAGGATGGTTGGCCAGAGCAGACACTAGCGGATCGCTAGTGTCTGACAGCTAAATATGTGACACCTAAGTGGTAGAAACCCTTTAATTGGGTTAAAGCCTCCTGTGTAATCATGCCATCACCCTCGGGTGGATTAGGGTCTCGGATGGATTCCGCATTAGGAGCATGTGATAATGACATATCAATATTTTGGGGTGTGAGAGCTGGAGGATCAAAAATCTCTCATTATCAGACAGACCACTTTCAACGTTGACTATATTATGGCTTGGTCTGTCTGTTTGCTGCAATCTGCAAATATGGAGGTTTAGCTCATCTGCCTCCTGTTTTAGTCGATGATAGGCATCATGGCTGAGATCGAGCTCACGTTTTAAGTCCTCGATTGATTCTTTTGCAAATTCTAACTCTGTTTCTATACAGGGTATATAGGCCTGCATATCTGCTATGTGCACATTTCTACTCTTTAAGAGGGTACTGACTTCTAATATTGCACATAGAACTAGTGGCAACATCTTTAAGAGGTGTCTGTCTTTACTGACAGTACTTTTAAGCACATCAAAATAGGTTAGATGTCTCCTGATTGTACCAAGTGATGACCATACATTCACACATTCTCTCTTGGCTTCTGCCTGCAGCTCACTTAACCATGCAGTTACATCCTGATCCAAACTCAACCGTGAATTTACATATTCAACAATGTTATGGATAAGGCTACTTTTACACTGGCATTTTGGTTTCCGTTTGTGAGATCCATTCAGGGATCTCACAAGTGGTCTAAAACGGATCAGTTTTGCCCTTAATGCATTCTGAATGGATAAAGATCCGCTCAGAATGCATCCGTTTGGCTCAGTTCCGCCTCCATTCCACTTTGAAAGTGGACACCAAAACGCTGCTTGGTGTCTGACGAAACGGAGCCAAACGGATCCGTTTTGAAACACAATGTAAATCAATGGGGACGGATCCGTTTTCTATGACACTATGTTAAAGATAATACAAACGGATCTGTTCTGAATGGATTCAGTTGTTTGTGTTATCTAAACAGATCCGTCTGTGCAGATCCAAGACGGATCTGCGTCAAATGCGAACGTGAAAGGAGCCTTATAGAAGAGTTGCACAGGGGAGTGGCAGAGGCCTAAATGTTTCTGGCGCAGGCACGGGTCGCAACAGAGTAAGGGGGTGTGGCAGCAGGAGTCACAGCGAGAGGCCTGAGCTCCCAGTGTCATCTAGCGATCTTGTCTTGACCAGCAATCTAGCGGTTCTTGAATGATTGACTCGGTCATCCACTTTGCCCCAAGTGACATCAGACACCCCTAGCCAAAAATCGGTGGCATGGCCCGGGACTAGGCCCTGTGCCCTCACCTGTCTTCAACCTGCCTCTGTCCTTTTCTGTTCCCTCAGCCACACAAGTATTATATGCTGTGGGCTCAGTTCCACTATACAGCGAGGATGAGCTACTAGAGGACAATCAGCAGCTACTGGCCAGCCAAGATGTGGAGGAGACATAGGCGGGCAAGTAGTGATGAGGAGAGTGGGGTGGGAGCTGGTGTTGCAAGCAGTCAGGCTCCTGACCCAGAGACCATTGAGGCAGATATCAGTGACGTGCAGACAGTACTCGATGATGATGTAGCTGATCGCACTTGGGAGCCGGGTGAATTAGGGGCTTCATCATCATCGGGAGAAGAGGGTGGCAGCTTGCTCGTGAGGAAGTGGCAGAGCCAGCAAATCGCTAGTGTGGCCAGGAGTCAGCAGGGTGGCAGCAGTGGGAGGTCGGCAGCCAAACGTGCCTGGGGTAGACCACCCACTTCGCAGGAGCCTTCCTCTCCGTAAAGTAGTGGTACAGGTGTTCATGGAAGCAGCGGCGGTAGCAGTCAGTCATTGAGTAGTGTTGGGGGTAAAATCACCTACTCTGCATTTTCTTTTGTTAAGCTGCCAGGTGAACATGGCCATTTGTAAAATCTGTGTGCAGAAGTTAAAGTATGGCTAGGTTGCCCAGCGTAAACATATGCAGCGTCACCATAAAGTGGCCAAGGAGAACTGTGGCTCCGATGTGGTGGCACAGCCTGCTGTAGCAACCTCTGCATCACCCAGTGGCACGCACCCGATTTCAGGCAGTCAAGGCTCCATCACCTCAGCCGAAGGGAGCTGTCTGTCCTTCCCATCATCTGCTGGTTCTGATGCTCCTGCTCCTCCTTGTCAGTCATTCCGTCAGCAATCGATCACCGAAGAGATTGCCAAGAGACAACAGTATATGTGCACTCATCCAACAGAAACTGAATGTACTTCTGGCCAAGTTGCTGGTGCGCAGTCCCTCCCTTTCGAACTGGTCGACTCTGCACCTTTCCGAGAACTAATGGCTTGTGCCTTTTGCTTAGGCCCTTTAAGGAGGCCACGTTATTTGTCAGTTGCCAGGACTACGGGATGAATGACGTCATTCCACTGCTTTATGTCCTGGAACAGATGCTAGTAAATCTGGCTGGTCAGGGGCCTAGAGATCTGGCGCCTAGATCTCACGGCCACATGAGTCCTGTGGGGGCTGAACTGGAGGAGGAGGAGAAGGACATTGGAGCACAAGCAATGTGTAGTGAAATGGGTGTTTTTTCTACACAGGTGACAGGAGAGGAGGAGCAGGAGCAGCCAGAGGAGCTGAAGGGTGATGAGTAAGATGAGGCAGAGGACCCAGACACACCGTAGCAGTATGCAGTGGAGATGGAGGCAGGGAGTCCCTCCGAGTCACTTGCACAAATGGCCCGATGCATGCTCACTTGCTTGCGTAGTTAGAGCCGAATTGTCAGCATACGCTAGAGGGATGTCTTCTGGCTCTCCACCTTGTTGGACCCTTGCTACTAGTCCAAAATGGGGGCCTTTTTTACACCCTCTGAGAGGGAGGACAAACTGAACTACTATAGAGGCATCCTATGTAGTCAGTTGGCTGCTGCCTATCTGCACTATCGTCCATCCTCTCGCAGGTCTGACCGGGCGCTCTGTGCTCAGGTTCCTCTGAAATGGCTGCTGTGGCAGGGTGGGGGGATGGGTAGGAGTAGTTCCAGCATCATCATCAGCAACTTGAGTCTAGAGTCGCTGATGAGCAGCTTTCTTCATCCGCCTAGTGAAGAAACTACTCACCATCAGCAGCAGTTAGACCTGAAGCAGGACCTGAGCCATCAGGTGGTGGTATACTTGGACAGCACCCTGCCACCACACAGATCCGCTGGACTAGTGGGCAGCCAAACTGGATTTGTGGCTGCAACTGGCAGAGATGTGGCAAAATGTGGAGAGACTGACCTTTGTCAAGATGATCTGTAGACTCAAAATGGTGGCTCACCTCAGGCAGGGTTCTGGATCAGGTGCTACTAGCCCAATAAAGAGGAACACCCCTCCTCTAATAATGGAAAGTAGCTAAAATCAAAATTAGGGCGAGCACTCACCACTTGGCACTAGTTAGTTATGAATAAAATATTTATTAAATCACAAAGATAACGCGTATATTCAAAATATATATTAAAAACTTCCAATAAAATAAAATAAAATAAAATAAATAACAATTCACATATATGAGAAACTGTTACTAAAATCCGAAGTCACTGATATAAATACACTCAATCTGGGCAGTTAATGACAAACTTGCATATCAAATTTCCATGTGCACTTTAGATAGTTCATAGATATCGCTCCAAGGTTGGTATTGAGCGAATAGGTCAGGTCGTGCAAATGTATCCAATTTGAGTAGTTAGTAGCAAAAAATGTGCCTCAATTTTCATGTGCAACTCAAAACAGTTCACAGATATCACTCCAAATGAAAATAATCAGCAGACGAATCAAACAGTTCCTGTGTGGACACGTACTCTGGTATCTAAAATACCGATGGTTTAATCAAGTGCCGTGTAAACTTTAGCAGGATACAATTGTGATGTTCCTACCTTCCACTCCGAGCCATACGAACGCTTCTGTGAGCGTGTTGGATAATTCAGCGGCAGAGAGCAGCTCCGGCGTCTGGCTTGTAGCTCTTGTAATGTGCTGTTCTCTGATCTCGCGGGATTTCGCGGGGTCTCGGAGGAGGTATACGTCCTGAATGATACACAGGATTCTGTGCTCGGCGTCTTAATAGTTCAAATTCTTCTGCTTATAGTAATATTTGCATGGCCATGCATAGATTGCGGAGATTTCTTTCACAGGTGTGTGCCCAGACGCGTTTCGGGAACTCTATCCCTTCGTCAGTGGTACACCAACACCTGTGTTTCTCCGCCTTTTATGTCCAAAGATTGCACCAAATCCTGGATAACTGGAATATTTCTCAACTCGGAAGAAAACGCATGCGTTTCTTTATATGTATTTTTGGTGCGGTTTTTTTCGCATACATGCGTTTTTCATGTTATAGATTCCTTTTAGCATTTTCTATACTCTGCAAAAAACTGATTTGAAATTGCAAGTTGCGTATGCAAGATATTGTCATTTTTCTGGATAAGTCACATATAGTACTGCAATAGTAATATTTGTGCTAAAACTTCAATAATAAAAATGAAATTACTATATATAGATACCATTTCTTCATTTTTTCTTGATACATATGTTCATCTAAAACCCGTCAGTCATTTAAATATCCGGTTTTAACAATTTAAGATAATGTCAAGATGAATCAGGCATGGATCAGCCAGGATTTCCACCCACCAATGCCTGATGCATCAGACTAGATCATTCATGGTGCCACACCAATACTTTGACAACTTTGATTTCTGGCTACCTGCCTCAGCTACTATTCTGATGCTGCCATCCGCCTGATGCCAAGTGCTCCTTCTTTTACCCACCATCTTCAGCTGGTACTGGTATTGCCACCCACCTCCCCACTCTTTCAATGAGTCACTCTGTGGTCTCCTGATGCTGCTCCCACCTCACCACTCCGGTCTCCTGATGCTGCTGTTGCCATCTCCACACTGTCATTGTGCCACCCTGTGGCCTCCCCTTGATGCTACTGCTGCCACCACCTCCACACTCTGTTATTGTGCCACTCTGTGGCCTCCTGATGCTGCTACTGCCACCTCCACACTGTCATTGTGCCACTCTGTGGCCTCCTCCTGCTGCTGCTGCCACCTCCACACTCTGTTATTGTGCCACTCTGTGGTCTCCCCATGCTGCTTCCACCTCACCACTATGTCACAGGGCCACTCTGTGGACTTCTCATGCTGTTCCCACCCTCCCTATTTAATGACTGGGACACTATTTTGCCTTTCAGCCTGGCTGACATAATTTATTTGACCCTTCTTCTGATCTTTCAGAAGGAAGAAAAAATGAGACACACAACGGATCCTTTTCTATGTAAAAGCTGTAAGGCCTGCATGACATGGTCCCTATTTTGCATCAGAATTGGCTTATGATTTGGTAGCTAAAAGCAGGAGTGGGAACAATACACAGAAGACATGCCAATATTCCATTCACGTGTCATCTCTGTTTTGGATCCACTCCTGTTTTTTTTTACTTTAGCAATACTGATGGATTACTGACCAAATGCTGAAGGCGGATGCTCCACAGACAGGATCCGTTTTTTGGGGGGTTATGGTTCTGACGGATCAGAGGAAGGGCAAAATCATCAGTGACATCAGCACAAACTTACTGCTGAAACCCGCTCCACTCTGTCAGGGGGGCTCTACTTGTATAAGCTTTTAATAGAACAGGTTCTGTAGACATCTATGTGGAATCAGCTGACAACGCTTTTTCATGCTATAGTAGGATCTTCGGTCTCTGCATGGTTCCTTATACCTGGCGCTAACCTTGACCTATGAGGCTGAGTTCACACTTGAGTTATTTGGTCAGTTTTGGCCCCGTAACTGCCCAAATAAGTGAAGTGTGTAGTAAGTGATGCCTGTCATCTACATGTCATACTGACTCACAGTATTGTTTCACTACCCAGCAAACTCCCTATGCGTGTTACTGCAAGGCACAGTATTCTACACCACTATAAAGGCTCTCTGCAGCCAGGAAATAGCTGTTTTTTAACGCGATTAGCCACAAATAAATTCGGATCAAACTGAATTTTTTCGGAAAATTCTGCAAACAGGCCGAATCAATTTTTTTAGAAATTCGCTCATCTCTCATCTAACCACTTCTCTCCAGCCATACTGTTAAAGACATACTTGGAAACCATTACATACAAAGCTACAAAACATACAGCAGAATACAGTGCACATACCTCTTACATCTAGTGACGTCTTCTCTGATGTAGATGTTCTCTTTCCTCATCTTCTTTAAGACCAAATCGCCAATGATGATTTCTTTCCGCCATCTCTTGTCTCTGCAGAGTTTAACAAAAAGACGATAAATAAATAAAACAATAACAAACTAAGACTACTTTCACATTTGCATTTTTTTATTTTATCCATTAGGGATAATACAACCAGCTACTTCTGTTATGAACGGATCCGATTGAATTATCTCTTGAATAACTGTGTCCAAGAAATAGTATGTCTAACACTAATTGTGTATCCATAATATCCCCCAAAAATAATTGTGCTAAGCTGATACTGTGCCAGGGTGCCCCCCTCCCCCCATAGTAATAGTGCTTCCCAAAGTTCCACCAATAGAAATAATTATCTGCCAGAGCACGCTCAGCGTTAACAGTGCCCCCAACAGTAATAATGTCCCTATTTTGGCCATACTAGTAATCATGTTTGCCATAGTACCCCAGTAGTAATAATTTGCCATACAATGTGCACCAGTACAAAAATAGCCCCCTATAATGTGTGACAATACAAAAAATACCACTCTTCCTTTCAGAGCAGACTCCCATATCAGAAATCAAATCAAACCACCATATCAAATCCTTGAATAAAACTGCCATATAAGATCCTCAGACCCCCAGATCAGATCAGACCCTCATATCAGATCCTCAGACGCCCTTATCAGATGCTCAGGCCCCCATATTAGATGCTCATGACCCCATATCAGATGCTCAGGCCCCCATATCAGATGCTCAGGCCCCCATATCAGATGCTCAGGCCCCCATATCAGATGCTCAGGCCCCCATATCAGATGCTCAGGCCCACATATCAGATGCTTAGGCCCACATATCGAATACTCAGGCCAACATATCAGATGCTCAGGCCCCCATATCAGATGCTCAGGCCCCCATATCAGATGCTCAGGCCCCCATATCAGATGCTCAGGCCCACATATCAGATGCTTAGGCCCACATATCGAATACTCAGGCCAACATATCAGATGCTCAGGCCCCCATATCAGATGCTCAGGCCCCCATATCAGATGCTAATATCAGATTCAAAATAAATAAGAGTGGCCCGGAGGAGAGGTGAGTACAGCACTTAACTCCCCCCCCCCCTTCTTGCAGACTAGTGAGCACTTCCATAATGGTAGCACTCACTAGTATTCAAGAATGGGCCCCCTCCCACGCTGGGCCCCTGTGCAGCTGAACAGGCAATATGTCCTCCCCGATATACTGTGTGTATGAAAATATGTGTGGCAAAAATGTAATCTGCATGCATATACTATGTGGTATATTAATGATAAAAAAGATTAACATTTTTGATGGAAATGACAAATACAATCATGTGGTTTACAGGTCACAGGGTTTCAAATGCAACCTCTCCGACATGTGGCGAGAGAGTGCTTGGCATTTTTGCACATCAGTAACATTTTTTTTGCATTCACTTCATAAGCTACATGATGATTATGATGAACTGTTAGTACCACTGAGAAATTCTCTCATCAAGTTTCTCAATTGCTTGGAGCCCTTCATGTTCAAGCTAAGCAAACCAACAACCAGATGTATTCAATCAAAAATTGGAGGTTCGTCCTGGAAAAAGAATGCAATGCTGGCAGGAAAGTGAGCCTTTTATTCTTTGTACTGCACAATACTCTCTGGAATGTGCATAATGTCAGCGACAATATGGAAAAGAAACGCTGCTGAGATAAAGCAAGTTATCTTATTGTATTACAGAACATATCTCTGTAAAGTAAGTAAGAAGGAAATAGGATGAAGATAACTTGAAGAGAACCTCTCACCATGAACATGCTTGCCAATATATTAGCATCAATTAGTTGAACAGGAACTAAGCTGATAGGTATTTGTATGAAAAAAGGTTCAGTATAACCTGCAACATTTTGATTGAACTTCCTGCTCATTCATGGTCCAGTAGTCCAGTGGGTGGTCTTACCCAATGAATTGCAGCCTTTCTGTAATACTAATGTAACGATAAAGCCAAACTAATGGCCAGCAAACGTGACATACTTACCGGTACATACTTTGCACAAGCCGTCACACTCTGAACACCCTTCAGGGCCGGGGTACTCTTCACCCACCTCCAGGGAAGGGGGACTTTGGCAGAGCCTTTTCCAGGTGTCAAATAGCAGGGCGGCTGGTGGCTGGGCACCCCGGCCGCAGTTAGGAAAAACCCCAAAGTAAATACTGTGACACTATGCAATGGTCAATAGAGAAACACGAGAATGGTCAGTAAACGTAAGCCAGGGCACAAAACCAGAAGACAACCAAAACCAAAGCCAGAGTAAATAACCAGAGAACCCACTCACCAGATAGCTTCAGATCCAGAACCAGGAAAGCAACTGAATAATCAGCAGTAAGTGGGGGAAAAGACCAGGTTTAAGTATCCCTCCACAGATCACCTCACACTGCTTTACTAGCTCCGCCCTCCTGGGGGGCCACACCCTGCCCTTCGTGGCCAGTGAGGGGTGATGGATGTCCTGCCGGAGGGCCAGAGATCACCTGGGAGAATGAGAGACACGTCTTTGCTTGGTGACATGCTGACGGTGAGACTACGTCTGTCTCCCTGGCTGCCTGATACTTTCATATATGAGCACCCCTACAAAGAGGGCTGTCAATCAGTGATAAGAGTGCCAATGGACTAAGCAAAGAATAAGCAGGGATTTCAAGCTTTATTGAATCTTTTTCTATAAAACTATACATCAATCTGCTGAACTCATCCTTCTATTAAACATGCAGCAAGCAGATATGACTATGTGTTCAGTGTGACAGGCTCCTTTTAACTCCATCCTGACCTATGACAAAAATTGTTCCTGCATCATGATTTTTGCCAAGGTGACCTAGTGGGTGCTTTGAGTGCACAGCCAAGATCAATGGCAGAAGCGGGAGTTTTTTACACCACCCTGCTTATGTTGCATCGATAACTAACATTGGCCCCTAGGTCTGTCATGTACATATGCCTTTCCAGAGGTCTGTCATTATAATACACTGCAATACAGTGAATTACAGTACACCTACCAACATTTGAGCTGGTAAATTTGGGGCATTCACGCCCCAACCTGGTCCCACACAGGAACATTCACTTACAAGTAAAATTTTCCAGGACTGTCTCTGAAAATCCGAGTGTTCGGACTGCTGACAACTATGCTATAGAACTGACCAAGTCAGCCCAAAAAACAAAACCCCCAAAATTGCAGAATTTCAGTTTTCTTTTTGCATTACCCCCCAAAATAGTAAAATCTAATCAATAAATTGTACAGAAAAATAGTGCTATTGAAAAGTACAAACTGCCCTCATACAGCAAAAAATGAAAAAACCTTATGGCTCCTAGAGTCTGTGGATAAAAAAATTCACAGATTTTGTTGTCGAGGATTTTGATATTGATGGCCTATCCTTGGGCCACCACTCACAGATTGACACCCTGCACACCCATTTGTGACTCCAACACCGCGAACAACACAGCTCTGTTTATTGTGTAGTGGATGAAGCTGGTAACTGCAGCATTGCTCTCTTTGAAGTGAATAGGGCAGATACCCTACGACTGGTGATACAAGTGCCAGTTTGTTCGGCACAGAATGTGCTAAATTTTTTAAGGTCCAGGCTTCTCAGTAAATTTGGTTCTCCATGTGCCAGAAATACAAATCTACACAAGTCATGAGCTGGCATAGATTTAACATTTTTGCAGGATGCAGACAGCTTTGTGAGGACAGTACTTTGTGAGGTGTAATTACAAGGTACTGGACAGCTCGTCTGATAGTATAGTCCTGGCCAATAGGCTGTTAGCTTGCTTGGTGCACTACACCAGGGGCGGACTGGGAACTTAAAGTGGCCCTGGAAAAATACTAAAAGTCGCCCCATTTTGTAGTTGGGTCCAAATTGATTGAAGGCAGGGCCAGCAGTACCATATTGTGGCACATTATACCACCCCCAACAAAGCCAAATACCACAGCCCATCACAAAATACTGCCAGCAGCACAAAATACATCCTCAAAAACTCCCACTGGCCAGCTGTGAGGAGGGCCTAGGCGGTACCCTGGGCATTGGCCCACCAGGAAATTTCCCTGTAAGGTCTTTGGCCAATCCGCCCCTGCACTACATGTAACAGTGTGAGAGCCTAGAAACAGGACTGGAAAATAAGACTAAGGGTCCATTCACACGTCCGCAACTGTTTTGCGGTCCCCAATTTGCGGACCGCACATGGCCGTCACTATAATAGAAATGCCTTTTCTTGTCCATGGCTGCGGACAAGAATAGGACATGTTCAATTTTTTTTTAATTAATGGGTCCGCACCCGTTCCGCAAAATTGGGACCCTTAAAGGGGTTTTCTAGATATCTAATTTGCGTGGGTCTTGCACCCCCATCGATTAACTGCTAATCAGTGGAGGTGCCATTGATGGTCAGAGTCAGAATGCCTTTCCTAAGGATCGGCCATCAATATCAAAATCTCAGACAACCCCTTTAATAAAGATATGAAGATTGCATGATAAATATTCCCACTCTTCTGTCCAGGAATTATGAAAATAAGGCATTACATGATCTTTTCAGAGACCCTTCCTTCTCCGTACAGCAGAATTATTCATAGTAAGCACCAAATAAGCCTTCATTCGGATGTTAGCAAAGATTATGCCCAGTCAGCAAACCACAGATCTTCTGTTTCTCCATACATGAATGTTCAGGAAACGTGGGCCCCATGTGTGAAAAGTAGAGCAGAACACATGACTACATTCCCGTCAGCTTTAGCTCTGGACAAGCATGATGCAGACCAATGTATGAACATGCTTATTTATGTAAGACTATGATTTTTTTTTTTATGATTTTGGCTCTCTGCTAACTATATACAAAGTGTGCTGAATAGGCTTGAGCAGATGGAGTCATATAATCATTTTTTCAGACAATGTGCTATATACTACTATACACCGCTACATGTGTGTTACTTAAATTGTCCCCAATGTTTTATAAGATTCATGACCAATGCTCTTAAAATAAACCTGAATCTTGTAAAAAAACAGTTAGTTTGGATTATTTTGGCAAAGTGTCTGGAGCTATGAGGTATATTTCTGCATATTAGAATAGCTAAAAAGTCCCATAGCGATCATTTTTCCAATTCATCCCACATGTTCAGTTTGGGGGTGGACATACAGTCAGGTCCATAAATATTGGGACATCGACACAATTCTAACATGTTTGGCTCTATACACCACCACAATGGATTTGAAATGAAACGAACAAGATGTGCTTTACCTGCAGACTGTCAGCTTTAATTTGAGGGTATTTACATCCAAATCAGGTGAACGGTGCAGGAATTACAACAGTTTGCATATGTGCCTCCCACTTGTTAAGGAACCAAAAGTAATGGGACAATTGGCTTCTCAGCTGTTCCATGGCCAGGTGTGTGTTAGGCTGAGTTCACACGGGCGAGATTTCCGCGCGGGTGCAATGCAGTAGGTGAACGCATTGCACCTGCACTGAATCCTGACCCATTCATTTCAATGGGGCTGTGCACATGAGCATTTTTTTTCATGCATCACTTCTGCAATGCTTTAAAATCGCAGCATGTTCTATATTCTGCGTTTTTCACGCAGCCCTGGCCCCATAGAAGTGAATTGGGCTGCGTTAATAACGCATTGCATCTGCAAGCAAGTGCGGATGCAATGCGTTTTTCACTGATGGTTGCTAGGAGATGTTGTTTGTAAACCTTCAGTTTTTTATCACGCGCGTGAAAAAAGCATCAAAACGCATTGCACCCGCGCGGAAAAAACTGAACAACTAAACGCAATTGCAGCCAAAACGGACTGAACTTGCTTGCAAAATGATGCGAGTTTAACTGAACGCAACCTGAACGCATCCGGACCAAATCTGTCACGCTCGTGTGAACTCAGCCTAATTCCCTCATTATCCCAATTACAATGAGCAGATAAAAGGTCCACAGTAAATTTCAAGTGTGCTATTTGCATTTGGAATCTGTTGCTGTCAACTCTCAAGATGAGATCCAAAGAGCTGTCACTATCAGTGAAGCAAGCCATCAGGCTAAAAAAAAAAAAAAAAACATCAGAGAGATAGAAAAAACATTAGGCGTGGCCAAAACAACTGTTTGGAACATTCTTTAAAATAAGGAACGCACCGGTGAGCTCAGCAACACCAAAAGACCCGGAGGACCAGGAAAAACAACTGTGGTGGATGACCGAAGAATTATTTCCCTGGTGAAGAAAACACCCTTCACAACAGTTGTCCAGATCAAGAACACTCTCTTGGAGGTAGGTGTATGTGTGTCAAAGTCAACAATCAAGAGAAGACTTCACCAGAGTGAATACAGAGGGCCCACCTCAAGATGTAAACCATTGGTGAGCCTCAAAAACAGGAAGGCCAGATTAGAGTTTGCCAAACGACATCTAGAAAAGCCTTCACAGTTCTGGAACAACATCCTATGGACAGATGAGACCAATATCAACTTGTACCTGAGTGATGGGAAGAGAATGTATGGAGAAGGAAAGGAACTTCTCATGATCCTAAGCATACCACCTCATCATTGAAGCATGGTGGTGGTAGTGTCATGGCGTGGGCATGTATGGCTGCCAAAGGAACTGGTTCTCTTGTATTTATTGATGATGTGACTGCTAACAAAGCAGCAGCATGAATTCTGAAGTGTTTCGGGCAATATTATCTGCTCATATTCAGCCAAATGCTTCAGAACTCATTGGACGGCGCTTCACAGTGCAGATGGACAATGACCCAAAGCATACAGCAGAATCAACCAAAGAGTTTTTTAAGAGAAAGAAGTGGAATGTTATGCAATGGCCAAGTCAATCACCTGACCTGAATCCGATTGAGCATGCATTTCACTTGCTGAAGACAAAACGGAAGGGAAAATGCCCCAAGAACAAGCAGGAACTGAAGACAGTTGCAGTAGAGGCCTGGCAGAGCACCACCAGGGATGAAACCCAGCGTCTGATGTCTATGCGTTCCAGACTTCAGGCTGTAATTGACTGAAAAGTATTTGCAACCAAGTATTAAAACGTGAAAGTTTGAATTATGATTATTATTTTGTCCCATTACTTTTGGTTCCTTAACAAGTGGGAGGCACATATGCAAAGTGTTGTAATTCCTACACCGTTCACCTGATTTGGATGTAAATACCCTCAAATTAAAGCTGACAGTCTGCAGTTAAAGCACATCTTGTTTGTTTCATTTCAAATCCATTGTGGTGGTGTATAGAGCCAAAAATGTTAGAATTGTGTCGATGTCCCAATATTTATGGACCTGACTGTATCATATGTGCAACTTGTGTAGTTGCATAGGGCTTCTGTCAGATATGGGGTTGTCCATGTTATCCTATTTCCATGAAAACTGTCTATATGGCTTGTCTCCAGTGAGATCTATGCAGCATACGGGTAGGCTACCCGACACTGCTAGATTGGAATGTGTATTTCCCTTTAAGCCAGTCAGGCCGGTTACTGGCAATCCTTGTCACAGCCAGCAGAGGGAGCCCCCAGTTCAGTATAAATAGGCTAGGGCCTAGCTCAGGAAGGCAGAAGTTTCTAGACTCAGTGCTGAGAGGGTAGAGTAAGCCCTGTAACCGGGTTCCAGTTCTGAGGAGAAGGTTCCCCTCCTGAGTCCGTATTCGTAGAAGCAAGAAGGGCATAGTTAAACAGCCTGAAGACCCAGAATAAAACAGAAGGCGAGTCTAATCAGCAAGAGGTACTCAAGGTAACAGAGGAGGTACTTGATAAGGACAGATTCAAGGATACGCCAGAGCTAGGGCATCAGACCTTGGAGAATAAGTCACATGTTTCAGGATCAGTCAGGAATAGAGTGCAAGCCTCCTGTACTACAAGTCCTGTGTTTAACCCTCTGAAAATCACCTTGCTAATTCCGGCCTGTCTGTAACTTATGCAAACCCAGTCTTCATATGCAAATCAACTGTCTTCAATGGAACTGCGTTTCCACCTATGTCCATGCATGATTATTACTGAAAACCAGTAAAGTTCCAGTTTTGGTTGGCTATCACGTGGTTACTCCATTATTCCACATAACATTACACGGCGTGTCACCGTTTAATTGACACTGGTGTCACGAACATTTACGTACTGCCTGTTCCAGTATCTGCCCAGATTGAAGACGACAGTGAATCCCAGGTTAGTGGGTTGCCCTGCACTACAAAGCCCAGCATATCTAAGGCTATACTACTGACCCCCTGGGACACTGCATCTACAGTGATCACCTCTAATGTGCAGGGAAACCTGATGTTGTGCTCAGTTCCTCCAGAACATCAAAACAGTGATATCTCTGGACTGTCCATGTAATACATGGACATGTCCAATCCTCCATAGAGACAACAGAACAGTTCTGCTAATATGGTCTAAAATTACAGTGGCTGATGCTAGTTGATAAATCTGGTGTACCTTTAGAATGTCTAGTCTAAGTGTAATTCACCTTTGGTGTACTTTGTGTCACAGTTTTGGTGAACACTGTTGCCTTTTTCCCGCTAGGTTTAAGACTTCAAACCAATCAATTGTAGCAGACATACAGCTTTTGATAATCAATATGATTGTCCCTTAAGATGTTTTGGAACCATTGATAATCTGGAGGATCTGGACCAGGTGAAAAACCAGAGCATTTCAACATTCAGTATCAAATACGGATTAGCTAGTTTTTGCTGTAATGAAAGGTATAAAGCCTAAAAAGCTGTAGTTAAAGGGAATGTGTCATCAGACCAGTTGTATACATTCCATTTTTATGTTTAAATTTATCTCTAATTCTCAATGTCACCATATAAAAAAAAAGACCTAAACTCCTGCAGTTTTCACACTGATAACATGCACCACTTCCTGGTCTATGGATTTTTCAGCAGTCGTCTCATTATCCTCACATGCAGGATTACAATTATAAAAATCTATATATCGAAAAAACAGGATCCACTATTCACAATAGGTGATATCACAGCTTATCTACTCCCTCCTGACCTTTGCACAGGTCACAGAACATGCCTAGAAAACGCTCCCATAGGAGTCGATATGTTCCCTCCAGTCTATTGTGTCTATGGCATATGGTGGCTGCTGTAAAGCATATCTCTAAGGTCCCTTTCGCACGAGCGAGTTTTCTGTACGAATGAGATACGTGTAGCAAGCGTTCAGCATTCGGACTGAAACCTGACTCATTCATTTCAATGGGTCTGTGCACATGAGCATCATTTGTCGCGCATCATCTCTACGTTCATGAAAAATCACAGCATGTTGTATATTGTGTGTTTTCACGCAGCCCTGGCCCCATAGAAGTGAATGGGGCTTGTGTGAAAAATGGAGGCATCTGGATGTAAAGAATTTTTCACTGATGGTGAAATAGAATTTGGATGCAATCCGGATGGAAAAATTGCAAACACTGAACACAATGAATCACGGATAAAACTGATTGAACTTGCACACAAAACTATCCGTTTTTCCCTGAACAGATCCTGACACAATCCATATCGCTAGTGTGAAAGAGGCCTAATTGCTGTTGAGAACAGCTCAGGCAAGATGGCCACCCTCATAATCATGTTCAGGAAATTGAATAAAAAATCTAGAATTATAAAATATAAACAGGTTAGAAAAAAAGGATATGTGTCGGTATCTGGTTTTGACTGGCAGAAAAAAACATTATAGGTGACATTCCCTTTAAGGGCGAGTTCACATGACCGTTATGGATTCCGTTTTTGTTCTCCTTTATAACATGGCTATAATGGAAAATAACGGAATCCATAAGATGAAAGTCAAACCGGAATAATACAATAATACAAGTCTATGGGCAGCGTAACGTCCTGGTTTCCATTATGCAGGAGTCCAGTCCTGCATAACGGAAACCAGGATGGATCCGTTATGCTGCCCATAGACTTGTATTATGACTAAATGCAAAATGGAAGCCATTAAAAGGCATTCCATTTTGCTTTCCGTCATAATAGAAGCCTTTGGGAATCATAACGGATCCGTCTGGTTTCCGTTATGCAGAACCGAAAAAAAAGTCCTGTCGACAGGACTTTGTTTTCCGTCTTGCATAACAGGAACAAGACAGATCCATTATGATTCCCGTAGACTTCTATTATGACGGATCAAAACGGAATGCCTCTTAAAGGCTTCCGTTTTATCTTCCGTCTTATGGATTCCGTTATTTTCCGTTTTAACCATGTTATAATGGAAAACAAAAACGGAATTCATATTGGTGATGTGAACCCGCCCTTAGTTGTAATAAATGACTATAATTGTAGACTATACTATACACCTGTTAGCCACTGAGTAAGGAGCATGTAAGCTCCGAAACGCGTTTGGCGTATTGCAATCCTAAGTATTTAAAGAAGCGAGGATCCCTGCAGGACCCCCGGAATAAGTATATGTCGAGACATCTAATCGGAGAACCATACCGGAGGGAATAGGTGTTCACTTGCCAGTGCACTGAGCTTGTGTCATGGAACCATGAACCAGACGTACAACAAGAGATGAGTGGAAATAAGAGGGCTTTATTGAAAATAAAGCTGTAAGGCAAAAGTCCAAACGGATGGCTAAACCGAAGCAGGGTCTTGCGAAACCAGGGATCAGGAACCAGAAGGGTAGTCAGACGAAGCCAGGATCAGGAATCAGCAGGGTAGTCAGACGAAGCCAGGATCAGGAACCAGAAGCAGCAGCAGTCTTAGAAGCATGTGAGCACAGGAGGACCAAGCAAGGAACTGAAGCCACAGACCTCCTATATATATGAGCTAGGCATCCAGCTCCTCCCAGTGGGAAGGAGGAGCCGCAGGGTGGGAGGCTACAAGAAACCCAGAAACCAAGATGGCCGCCAGCACATGTCAAACGAAGGAGGACAGCAAGGAGGTAAGACCATGACAGTACCTCCCCCTCAAGGGCCCCTCCTCCGCGGAGTAAGAAACGGTTTCTGAGGGAAGCGTGCGTGGAAGTCTCGGAGCAAGGCAGGAGCATGGACATCTGCGGAGGGAACCCAGGAACGCTCCTCTGGACCATAACCACGCCAATGGACCAAAAACTGCACCCGGCCGCGGACCAGGCGTGAGTCCAGGATATTGCTCACCTCATACTCCTCACGATTGCCCACTTGGACCGGACGAGGCCGAGGAATCGAGGAAGTGAAACGATTACACACCAGTGGCTTCAACAGGGAGACATGAAACACGTTGGAGATCCGCATGCCAGGAGGAAGCGCAAGGGCATAGGCTACCGGGTTTACCCTGGGAAGCACTCGGAAGGGACCAACAAAGCGAGGCGCCAGCTTGGGAGTAGGCACTCGAAGGTTGAGGTTGCGGGTGGACAACCATACGCGGTCTCCGACCTGGTAGGAAGGAGCGGGCGCTCATCTGCGATCAGCCTGGAGTCTCTGGCGCTGCGCAGAGACCTCAAGGGACCTCTGGATCTGTACCCAAGAAGCACGTAGGACGGAAAGGTGATCCTCCACAGCCGGAATATCCTGGGGAGAGAATACCTCCGGTAACACGGCAGGTTGGAACCCATAATTGGCCATGAAGGGAGACGTCCCAGAGGAAGAGTTCACCGCCGTGTTCCTGGCAAACTCAGCCCAAGGCAGGAGGTCAACCCAATTGTCTTGGTGATCGGAGACATAGCAACGAAGGAATTGCTCCAAGGCCTGATTGGATCGTTCTGCGGCCCCATTGGACTGAGGGTGGTAGGCCGAGGAGAAAGAGAGATGAATCCCCAACTGGGAGCAAAAGGCGCGCCAGAACCTGGACACAAACTGACTCCCCCGATCCGACACAATCTCCTTGGGCAAACCGTGCAACCGGAAGACCTCCCTGGCAAAAATCGAGGCCAACTCTTGTGCAGAGGGACACAGTGGCACATTTTGGAAAACCGATCCACTATCATGAGAATGACCGTATGGCCTCGGGATGCAGGGAGGTCCACAATGAAATCCATCCCCAGGTGTGACCATGGACGCTCCCCGGTGGATATGGGTTGCAAAAGGCCCAACGGAAGGTGCCGAGGGGACTTACTCTGGGCACAAACGGAGTATGCCGCTACATATGCGGCGATGTCGGAACGTAGAGAAGGCCACCAGAACAGACGTGAAACAGCCCAGGACAGCTGATTCTTTCCAGGATGCCCCGCGGCCTTGGAGTTATGGTAGGTTCGCAACAACCGAGTGCGCAACTCCTCAGGCACAAAACACCTGCCGTTGGGTCTCCCAGAGGGAGCACCAGATTGAGCCGCCAAAATCTGCTCACCCAGGGGAGAGGTCAGGCTGGTGCGAATGGCGGCCAGGATCTGATTCGGAGGTATGACCGAAGTCGGAATCGACTCCTCCCCGGACAGCTCGGAGTACTGCCGTGATAAGGCATCGGCTCTGATGTTCTTGGAACCGGGTAGGTAGGAGACCACGTAATTAAAACGTGACAAGAACAGAGCCCATCTGGCCTGACGTGGTGTCAATCTCTTGGCCTCAGAGAGGTAGGTCAGATTCTTGTGGTCCGTCAGGATGAGAACCGGAACCACCGAGCCCTCGAGCAAGTGCCTCCATGTCATGGAACCATGAACCAGACG